>NW_026596039.1:14437802-14604549 GCF_907164565.1 Psammomys obesus
AAAGAAAGAAAGAAAGAAAGAAAGAAAGAAAGAAAGAAAGAAAGAAAAACATGTACAGTGTAAGGGATGTAGGGACATAATGAAGAAAGTCATGGAAAATGCAGTTAGTAGAATTATGCCCAGGAGCAGATGGCAGGGCTGAAGGAAGGGATGCTGGTAACAGGGACTTCTCCTGAGGCTTAAGCAATCAGCCTCAGAGGGGAAAATGCAATAAAGCAGCCACTTAAGAGAAGCAGCCTTTGCAGGAACATTAGAAATTATGAGATAAGAAAAGCTCGGAGAGCCACAGGTCAATGCAGAGAAGATGCTTCCGTTGCTACACTGTAGCACAGGGTGCCCCTGGGGTAACAGGCAGCTCTGCTCCTTCATATTGGCAGCTCTGACTGTAAACTGAAAGTCAGCAGCAAGGGTGGCCACATCCCAACCCAAGTTAGCTCTCAGTCCATCTGTTATCATTTATGTGGGTCAGTGGTAGTTAAGAATTGAACGAGTTAAAAGGAAAATGTCTAGCTTGGTTTGGGCCTTTTATCTCCTTTTCCTGTTGCAGAACCATCTGTCATGCACCTGTACTACGGGAGCTTTGGTAACACGCTGGCAACCTGAGTATAAAATTTAGGTTCTGCAGAAACGCCAACCTGTGTTTAAGTCTGATTGCCCAGAAATCCAACAATCATTGCTACACTGGTGAAGCCAAACTAGATTAAATATAACATTTAATCCCAGAAGAAAACAGTTGGAATTAAAATAAAGAATTGGGAAGAACCGACTGAAGAAAAAGAAATTTTGTTTCTGGAGAAGCAAAAATACAGTGAGCCCTGCTATGGCTTTCAGGCTGATCACTAACAAGGGCTTTGTGTATGTAAGCAGCATTCAACCTGACTCTCAGGAGCTTGAAGGGTGCCTGTCAGAGTAGGTACACACACATTAGTCATCAGAGGCCAATCAAAACCTCCTTACAGAAATCAAAGAATAGAATCTGAACTCCATCAGAAAGAGAGAAAGCAAAAAACTGAGTAGCTGGTTTAGGACATGGCTAACTTTCAGGATCCCAGGTTCTCCATTTTACAGAAGGGAAACGAGCCTTTTGCTGCAAAACTCGGAGAGGATTGAGAGTGAGGGTGTATTTGACTTGTCAATCATCCCACCCACAGAAGGACAGAGTGAAGATAATGAAACACTAATGCTTGTTGATAGCAGCAGCACGAGAGGATAGGAGAGAGAGGGAGAAAATGTGGAGGAGGAAGAAGAAGGAAAGATAAATTAACCAGGTCTAATTTCTTGGAAATGGAAGGAATAACAATTTTTATAAAAGTAAAAGGCAAATGCTTGCTTTGACAGCACACATACTAACACTGGAATAAGACAAAGAAAGTTAGCATGGCCCCTGAGCAAGGATGATGCACAGATTTGTGAAATGTTTTCTATTGGGAGATATTTTATTTTTTTATTATTCCTTAGATGCCTATTTGTTTTCTAATGAGAGACAGAAAGGGTATGGATTTGGAGGGAGGGGAGGTGGAGAGGAACTTGGAAAAGTAGGGAGAAGAGATACCATAATCAGAATATATGGTATTGAAAAATCTATTTTCAGTAAAATAATAAATAACTTAAAATGTAAAAAATAAAAATAAAAGGCAAGGATATAGAGCAAGGCTATTGGTGGAAATAAAAAATGGTTATAGACTGCTGAGTAGTAGTCCACCCCAGCATGTACCACAATTTCTGTATCCCTTCCTCAACTGAGGGGCATCTGGGCTGTTTCCAGGTTCTGGCTATTACAAATAAAGCTGCTACGAACATGGTTGAGCAAATATCCTTGTTGTATAGTTGAGCATCTTTTGGATATATGCCTAGGAGTGCTATAGCTGGATCTTGAGGAAGCAGTATTCCTAATTGTCTGAGAAAGCACCAGATTGATTTCCAAAGTGGTTGTACAAGTTTACACACCTACCAGCAATGGTAGAGGGTTTCCCCTTCCTCCACAACTTCTCCAGCAAGTGTTCTCACTTGAGTTATTTTTATCTTAGCCATTCTGATGTGTATAAGGTGAAATCTCAGGATCGTTTTGATTTGTATCTCCCTAATGGCTAAGGATGTCGGACATTTCTTTAAGTGTTCCTCTGCCATTCAATGTTCCTTTAAAGGAAATCATGAAATTTGCAGGCAAATGGTGGGATCTAGAAAAGATCATCCTGAGTAAGGTATCCCAGAAGTAGAAAGATACACATGATATATACTCACTAATAAGTAGATATTAGACATGTAATATAGGATAATCATACTAAAATCTGTACACCTAAGGAAGATAATCAAGGAGGACCCCAGGTAAGATGCTCAATCCTCATTCAGAAAGGCAAACAGGACGGACAACAGAAGAGGAAGAAAACAGGGAACAGGACAGGAGCCTATCACAGAGGACCTCTGAAATACTCTACCATGCAGGGTATCAAAACATATGCTGAGACTCATAGCCAAACATTGGGCAGAGTGTGGGGAATCTTATGAAAGAAGGGGGATATAGAAAGACCTGAAGGGGACAGGAGCTCCACAAGAAGAGCAACAGAACCAAAAAATCTGGGCTCAGAGGTCCTTTCTGAGACTGATGCTTCAACCAAGGACCATGCCTGAAGATAACCTAGAACCCCTGCACAGAAGTAGCTCATGGCAGCTCAGTGTCCAAGAAGGTTCCAGTAATAGGAGCAGGGACCATCTCTGACATGAACTCATGGGCTGGCTCTTCGACCACCTCCACCTGAGGGAAGAGCAGCCTTACTAGTCCACAGAAGAAGACAATGAAGCCAGTTCTGATGAAACCTGATAGACTAAGGCCAGCTGGGATACAAAGTAAATAAACTGTAGTTAATAAAAATAAAATAAAAATTTAAAAATGGCATAGACACTGTGGAACAGTGTTAGAGTTCTTTCAAAATCTGAAGGAGAAAGTACTACATAATCTGTTCGTATCATTCCTGTGCACATACCCAGTGGAAATGAAGTCAATATTATAAAATTTATGGTTGTATACTTACGGTTTGTGTGTGTGTGTGTGTGAGTGTGTGTGTGTGTGTGTGTTGACATTATCCACTATGGCTAAGACAAGGATTCAGTCTCTATGCCCATCAACATATGAATGAAATATATACATATGTATGTATCTATGTGTGTACATATGTCTTTGCCTACAGTTGGGGTACTATTCTGTCAAAAGAAGAATCAGATCCTTTGATTTACAGCAAGAGTACATATATTAATCAAAATACCCAAATGCAGAATAAGTTTCACCTAATCTCTCTCACACATGGGAAGTTGAAAAAAGAACTGAAAATGAAAGAGGAAGTATGAGGAACTGAGAAAAAAAAAACAAGGTTAAAGGAGGGTGGAAGGACACCATAATGTAGCTACATCAAAAGACAACATCGAATCCCATTAATCTGTGCAACAAATAGATGTTATTCATTCTATGTTTTTTAGATTTAGTTTTGATATGCATTAGTGTGTTCCATGGTATATGTAAATACATTTACCATGTGCATACTTGGTTTCCACAGAGACCAGAGAGAACATCAGGCCCCCTGGAACCAGAGTTACTAAGGACTGTGAGCTGCCATGTGGGTTTGGGGAACTGATTTGGGTCCTCTGAAAAAGCAGCCAGTGTTCCTACCTACTGAGTCATTTCTCCAACCCCAGTATTGTTTCTAAAATATGTAGATAAAAAAAAGAAAGAAAGAAAGAAAGAAGAAAGAAAAGAAGGAAAGAAGGAAGGAAGGAAGGAAGGAAGGAAGGAAGGAAGGAAGGAAGGAAGGAAGAAAGGAAGAAAGGAAGGAAGGAAGGGAGATGAAAGAAAAAGAAAGAAAGAAAGAAAGAAAGAAAGAAAGAAAGAAAGAAAGAAAGAGAGGGAGGAAGGAAGGAAGGAAGGAAGGAAGGAAGGAAGAAAGAAAGAAAGAAAGAAAGAAAGAAAGAAAGAAAGAAAGAAAGAAAGGAGAAGGAGGGAGAGGGGATGGAGGGAAGGAAGGAAGGAATGAACAAATGAATGAACAAACGAACAAAGAGAAAGGATTTTCGGGTAAGACTTCTTTATAAAACTCCGTTCTCTTCTATCTAACATAAAATGAATCTTGAAGGCCCAAAGGAGATAGATGATATTGAGAGATTTCCTTCCTACCTCCTGAAATTACCCCAGAATATAGAAAAGCAAGTTTGTCTTAAGACATAATTTCAACATGTACCCCTGACTGGCTTGGGACTCAATATATAGGTCAACCTAGCCTTGAATTGAGGGAGATTGGCCTGCCTCTGCCTCCCAAGTGCTGAGATCAGAAGCATGCACCACTGTACCTGGCCATGCTCTTAAAAAGAATTATTAACATGTTTGATCTATTGCACAGATTAGTCAAATCTGCTCCAGTTCTATTCCGGAAACATTAACAAGTACACTCTAAGGCCCAATTATTATACTAAGTGCTAGGCATTCAAAAATAAATAAATAGGAAAAGGGAGTTTCTGACTTAGAAGGGGAAAAACCAAATTTGTATGCTACTAAATTCGGTGCCAAATAATGATGCCACAGAAGCAGTGCAAGTAGCAGCAAATACAGTTGTTACCTGTTTGACAGATGAGGGCCTCTTCATTGAAAATTTACCTGACTAGGAAGGGGCAGCGCAAAGAAGAGAGAAGACCCTCCAGTCATGGTTGGCAGAAAGATCAGGACAAGTACCTATGTGCTTCTCTTGGGGGTCTTGGCACCTGTAAACCCACACAACACAATGCTGCCTTACTTGCATGCTAATCCGTGAACAACAATTCTTGACAAATTTGACCAACTGTTGTATTCAGGACTTTGGTGTTATGTAAGAAATCAGCTTGTTCAAACATTTCACAATGAAATGCTCACTGGTATTTTTGGCATCGTTATTACTAATTTCTGGAAAGACACTGATATAAAACAATGTATTTTCAATCATGAGAATTCCATTTATGCTGGTGAGTCATTGGGTCAAGGCAGAAGTTGGAGAGATGGATCATTTAGAGTGGACAGTCAAATTAGCATAAACATGTAGACATTTCTTGGTAATTTCTTGATACATAGCTTTGTTAGAGCAGCTGCTGTGTGAAAGGAAGGAAGGAAGGAAGGAAGGAAGGAAGGAAGGAAGGAAGGAAGGAAGGAAGGAAGGAAGATACGAAGGAACAAAGGAAATTAAACCATCGTTGATCCTAGACACCCAGAAAAGGTTATAAAGGGTAAAAGGAGGTTATTTGTGTTTTGTTTGTTTGTTTTAGTTTGTTTAAATGTAAGTTCAGCACTTGAGTTTGCAAAAGCGATTTCTTTTCCCTGTGGTGACTAAGATGTCGCTAGCAGTGCGGCGACTTTTGGATGAGGACACTTGGTGAGACCATGATTGTAAATGTAGTGTCCACAAAACATCTGGGAATTGTGTAAGTGCAGGGTCTGTGGGAGTCCAGAGCCAGTGGTGTGACGTGGAAACAGCAGAACCTAGAGGAACCATCCAAGATTAGAGCTCCATCTAGAATTTACAGTGTACCATGCAGGAACTGGGCTAAACGTTACTGACCCTTAGAAAAGACTTTAATCACGCTGATTGTGAAAAGCCAAAGAGAAGAGAGTGGCATTTTAAACAGAGGAGGAAAAACAAGCCTTTGGAACTATTTCAAACATATGGCTTGCATAAAAATTACAAGCTAAAAACTCAGTACACCCATGCCGAGCAGTGATAGTATTCAAAAGAATAGGTATAGAGGCTGCAGGTCCCTTTGTCCTCACATGCAGATAGTTGCGAATGAATTAGAGAGACTAGGAGATGCAGGAATAAAGTAAACATCATCAAATGTAAGTATCTTGGGGCTGGGTTAGGGTTGGGGTTAGGGTTTGGGTTCGGGGCTGGGGTCGCAGCTAGGTTGGTAGACTTTTTGCCTAGCATTCACAAAGCCCTGGGTTTAATTCCTTGTACAGCATAAAGCTTGATGGATGGCACATGCCCATAATCCTAGCATTAGGGAGGTGGAGGAAGGAGAATCAGATGCTCAAAATCTTCCTCAGCTACATAGTGAGTTCAAGGCCAGTGTGAGCTACATATAAGACCTTGCCTCAAAAAAATAATAAGTGAGAAGAATGCTAACTAACAAATGAAAAAACATGAATTCATGCCCTAAGTATGCTACTTATTTGCTGTATGGCCTCATATGTTACTCATTAAGTTGAATTTCTCATCTATAAGAGAAGAGACTTTAAATGCATTAAGGATGAAAAACGGATTTGAAGTTAGGCATTGACTCTAACCAATCCATGCCGTCTTCTGAGAGATGTGATGATATGAGTTCTAAAACTATATCCAGGTTCAGTGGAGGAAGCGACACTTTGGCTTAACAACAGCTATCACAAATTTTAAAGTGTACAGTTTTGAGGAAGAGGGCTGTACACGTTATCCCTTTGAGAAGATGGTGAGGATGTCTTCCAGCTCTAACTAGAAGGGGCTGGCTTGTTTCCAGTCTGCTCACACCTCCTGAATAGATCATGCCTGATTGCCAGTGCTCGACACTGAGATACCATGAAGCTAAGCACAGAGACCCAGCATTCAAAGAGTTTGAACTATTTTAGAAATACAACCCCATGTCTTCTAGAATACAATATGACTGTGTTATCATACAACTATACATCAAGCTCTACATGAGCATAAAAGGGTGAAGTGGAAGTTTCTGTTTTGTCATGTGATGCTTTGCTGGAAGCCGGGCATGTGATGTTTTTCTAGAGGCTGGCTTGTGAGAGGGCACATGATGTTTTGCTGTGACCTCTCTGTTGAGAGGGGCATGACCTTGGCCAGCTGAGAACATCCATCGGTGGACTCTGAGGAGAGGAGACATATAGAGGCCCATGGACAGTGAGGCTTTGCTGTTTGGATAGACATAGTTACGCTGATCTTCATACTTCAATACTTGATTTTACAGAAATAAACATTCCGGAAAATTTCTTGGGGCAAACCAACTAAGTATTGTTGTGTTGATTTGTGTTGCTACTTAGTCTTGGCCTTTGGACTGGACTGCTGGTATTCTGACTACTGAGTTTGGTATCCCCTAAAGACCCATTGACCCTAATCAGCAGGAAGCATGACCCTAATCAGCAGGAAGCAGAGAAAAGAGGTCTACAGCCCTTTTCCCTACTAATCTCCTCTCTAAAGTTGGGTGGGGCTATAAGGGAGGTAAAGGTATTTAAGAACCCTAAATACAGTAGGTTTGATGAAAAATCTAAGTCTACAAAAGGGAAGACAGAGTTTCTTGGGGAAGTGACCCTCAGGACTGACTTTGAAGAACAGTAAGAGGTTTCTAAACATAACAGATACCTGCATGCAGACAGAGTTACATGCATGTACAAAGTGCTTATAATGCTTAGGAAAAATAGGGATCCCAGTAAAGGTACAATATCAGTTGTTTGCTCAAGAATAACAAGAAATGCCCCAGGAAAATTAAATCAAGACAATTTGGCATACTCTTTGTCAGCTAGAAAATAAAGTGTATAGTAATTAGGCAATGAAGATCCAACAAGATTTTCTAGATGTAAATACTTACATCTTAACTTAAAATGAAAATTCCTCCAAAGCCTAGTGATGTCCAGATTGGATGAACAGGGCATGAAATTCTGCGTCTGAGGCAAAGGGTCTAACCTTTACATTACAATGTATGAGAAAAGGGGACCAGGATTCAAGCCAGGGACACAACAGGGCTCTATGGAAACAATAATGGCAAAATCAGGAAGTAGTAAATGTAAGAAAATTTCAGTTTGATAAGAGGAAAGGGAATCTAGGTTGGTCAGGAAAGGTTAATGGAGAAAGCTGATGGTGAACCCGGAGGTGTTGAAAGTCTGGTGTCCATGAAGCCAAGCAGAGAGCGACTAGTGAGAGACTTCAAGGCCATGACCCTTGATTAAGACATTTACTTGTATTTGTACTATGTATTTAGCGCTTGGTAAAGTAATGTGTATTCAATAGATTTACCAAGAACTAGAATCCTTAATATAATCAAGGTCTTCACTATCAAACTTAAAGATATTAAAAACAATTAAAGGGAAAGTTGCATGACTGAGCGGATAAAGGCACTTGCTGCCAGGCCAGATTACCTGAGATCAGTCTCTAGGATCCACACATTAGAAGGCTAGAACTGACTCCCAGACACTGTCCTCTGACCTCTACATGGGTGCTGTATTATGTGTACATATGCACAAATACACACACACAAACACAAACACACTCAAAAATGTACAAACTAATGTTGAACAGGATTATATCTGTAGCGCCTCGCAGAGTCTGCTATGTTATCAGTGTGCTTGTGAATCCAGTAAGCCTGGGCTGCAGCATTCAGGGAGCTCCTCACAGGATGGGCGTGTCACAGCAAGAGTAGCACGGAACCAGCTGTCTGAAGGTACCTGCAGAACGCCTTAGAGATCTTTCAATTTGAGTAAATGCAGTTTATTTTTATCATCCATTTTCCACAAAGAAGTCATTTTTCTTTCATTTTCGAGGCAAAGAGATTGTATTTCAAAGGACAATGAAGCACATGCTGACAGAAAGCTCAAGTGGGAGTCAGTGAACATAAGACGGAGGGAGGTGACTGAGACAAAGCACACACCAGTGCCATTGGCAGCACCTGCAGAGGAGCTATTCCTAGGGACATGGAGGGGATGGAGAATCGACCAGAGGAAAAAGAAGCCAAGGAGTGGGGGTGCACCAAACACACCAAGAAGGGCTCTTCCCGTCTCTGCAGGCTCCAGCACTGCTTTCCAACTACAGACTGGCCTCTTGCTGTCAACCAGCCGATATTTCACAGTCTTTAGACTACTTTTTATATCAGTTTTCCAAACACAAATATCTCTGGGCTGTCCACCATCATGGCCTATTTGGGAGACAAGTTCGACTTCATGTTTAACTATGAGCCATCATCGATAAATGCACAGGCAAAGCCAGAAGCAGCTCACTGGAATCTCTGTGGGCATTAGAAACAGGCATCCCCTCAGGCAGGCACATGGCTGAGGAACAGTACTTGGTAGAAATTAGTCAAAGGAAATATTTTTTACCAGGGAAATAAAACTGCTGGCGAGCGCATGGCCTACAGGCAGAATACAAACTGAGTCTCAGTTCCCATTCACCTTCACAACTATCAATCCCTGGGCAGGACGCAGCCAGAATAATTGTGGACAGTATCTCTCTGTGTCTCGGCCCTCCCCTTTGAGCCCCATGGCAGATGCTTTGAAAGGGAACAGGCTTCCTTTCTCTTCTAGCTTAAGGGTCCTAGATCAGAATTTTGTCATCTAGACACCGTAAAACTGTGACCAGAAAAGATGTGTTGTTAAGTAAGGTTAACAATACTTTCTTCCTCCTCCTCCTCTTCTTTTTTCTTTCCTCCTCCTCTTCTTTTTTCTTTCCTCCTCCTCCTCTTCTTCCTCCTCCCCTTCTTCCTCCTCCTTTTTCTTTTAGGTGTTAGATTCCCATGGAGCTAGACTTACAGGCAGTTGTGAGCCACCTGGTTTGGGTAATAGAAACTGAGCTCCCTTAACTGCTGAACAATCTCTCGAACCCCAAGCTTGGATTTCTCTGAAGACATTTTTAGATATAAAAGTCTGAGTGTTTTTTGAGAACAGCAATAATAGTTTATGGAAACCAAATATACAAACTTAAGAGTGACAATGGACCTAAGGGCCTAGAAATACCCATCTCTGTAAGATCTGTAACAAAATTAATGTGGATAGAGGTACTAGTTCTAATGGAGTAGTTGACCCAAGAGCCATGTGCTGGCAAAGTGACAGAATTTGTACAGCCAACAAAGTCATGCAGCATGTGCTTCTGCATTTAATGATGTCAAAAGAGAGCATGAAGCTCCCTTTGTCACTACAAGGACTGTGTTACAATTAATCACCAGGAGCTCTCTTTTCCATTCAGTAAAAGAAGTTGTCTTTCTTCCTTCCTTCCTTCCTTCCTTCCTTCCTTCCTTCCTTCCTTCCTTTCTTTCTTTCTTTCTTTCTTTCTTTCTTTCTTTCTTTCTTTCTTTCTTCTTAACAGCAGTAAGTTTTTAGATGCATCTTGTAGATCTCAAAGTCCTGGAAAGGAAGGGAGAACTCACTCAAGGACAATTTATCCTCAGATATGGTACTTGATACTAATCTTTCATCATTTGTCTGTGTTTGTGTACAGGTCTGTGTGTGTGTGTGTGTGTGTGTGTGTGTGTGTGTGGTGCTCATTCCAACCAAAAAAAGACAAAAGAGCATTTAGTGACCTCAGACAGCAGACTACCTCAAAGCAAGAAAAGTCAAAAAAGAAAATAAAAAGAGGGCCACAAATCTGTGCAAGAAGAACCTGCAATTGTAGCTGAAAAAAATGAAAAACTGGAGAAGACAGCAGATCCCTCTTCCCTGGAGGATCAACAGATGACAGAGAAAGAGTGCAGTTAAGGAAGGCTGGACACAGAGTACTTATGATATTATGAGATTTGTCCAGATGAGTTCCTCTGGCTGTTGTGCTTTTACAGGAAGGAGGCTCCAAAAAGAGACCAAGAACAGTACTTTCTTCCTTCAGGGTATTATCTAGAAACAAGCAAAAGCTACTCAGGGTGGGCTTGGTCTTGAAGGGTCATCTATAGAGAAATTTTTAATCCAGAACATGGCTGACCTGGCAAGAGAGCACATGCAAAGACCTTCTAGATATATGTGATCAGACTGAAATACAAACATGCCTTTAATCCCAGGAGGCAGTGACAAGTGGGTCTCTGAGCTCAACATCAGTCTGGACAGAGCAAGTTCCAGAGACAGAAAAGCTTAGGTCCAGGTGTAGTGGTACATGCCTTTAATCCCAGCACTCAGGAGATAAAGACCTGCAGATCTCTGAGTTCTAGTCAGTTCTCTTCAGGCAGTTTGGTTGAATCAGTGAGTTGAGAGAAAGTGCCATGGAGTTGAATTCATGACAGTTCAATTTAGGGAATTCAGAGGCAGTTTTTACCAGGAGAGTGTTACAGAGAGAAGTTGAAGCAAAAACAGGCTAGATAGACACAGGCGAAGACAGAATGATCCAGAGAATGAAAAGAAGACAGATTAGAGTTAGTTTGAGGCCAAGCAGAGCAATTCAGTGAGAAACTGAGATAAGTCAGATTGAGTCAGCCATCTTGGAGATGAGTTTGAACCAGAACAGGTGAGTTGAACCAGCCAGCAAGAGTTCAAGAAGAACTAGAAAGGGTGAGCTTATTCAGTATTAAGTCTGAGAAGCTAAAGACATTCTAGGCCTAGATTACATTGTATGGAAGCTAGAAGCCTCCAGAAGTAGGCCTAAGTTAGCAGATGGAGGCAGTAAGCCTCCAAGATAACAATTACATCAAGTGAATAAAATTACTTTAACAGTCAGCCACTGACATTAACTTCTGAGTGGCCTAATGGCCTGAGTTACAATATGTCCAGGTTGGACTTCATTTAATTGCCTCCAAGATCTAGATAAGTATGTAAGTAATTTCACTGTCTTGTCCATAAGACTAAATCACCCAACTCTGGATCCATTTTACAGCTTTTTAGAGGCTGAGGTTACCCCTTCAGGAAGGGACAATCTTGACACAGGGAACATCTCCCCATTTACCTCAGAGATCACAGGGCTGTAACACTTGTGTCCTCCAGCTGGAAACCCTCAAGTCTGCTGAGGACTTGGAGCCGAAACATCTCTGAGTTGGCATTCTCTTACCACCCAGAGTCTGGGAGTTCTCGGGTCTCATGTAACAAATAGTCACCCTTGTTTTCTCTTTTCCAAATGCCCACACCATTCTTGGATGGAGAGCCCGGCAAGAGCCTGGTTGGAGACAGTTAATAATCGCCACCATTTCATTGTGGTGTGTTTTGGCCAGGAATCACCAAGAAGTCCCCAGGATCACTGAGAATCAGGAGAAATCAGACTCCTGCTAGGGCAGAAGTCTACAGCAAGGAGGATCCTCTCCATCTTGCTTCACAAGTGCCCAGGGCTGGTCCGTCTGGCTTTCGATGACTTCCTACCTCCCTTCTTCAAAGACTTCTGCACTCACTGGATGTTACAGACCCTGGCCCGCCAAATTTATTGAAGACTACATGGGCCCTAGTTGGCTGGGTATAGTTAGAGCCAGCCGGTCAGGGTAGAGATTTCAAAAAGTTACCATAACATCTGGTTGATGTGGAGATCTTTGAAGGTTCCGAAAGGCTGCTTTACTGGTGTGGTTAGCCTGGGCTCTGGCTGATGAAAGCTGAGGGCCTTGGACAGCTGGGGCCTCAGTTTTTCTTGTGTCTTCCTTGTCCACAGGGCTAGTGTTTCCCTGCCTGTCAGAGGGCCCTGCACCAGACAGAAAGCTCTGTGGCCAGTGGGTAGTTCTGTACTGAGGACCCTTCTACCCAATCACTCATGGGAACTTCCTGACTGACCATTTTCACTGAGTGCTACACCAGCACATGAATGATTCAAAATTTCTGTTTTCATAGTACATCAGTCATATTGAATATAAAATACTCTGACACAATATGACCCCATCTTAACAGCTATATGCAAAAAATCTAACTTCCAGTAAGAGACATTAATAGGGTCCATACACATGAATTGGGGGGAAAATTATTTAATCCAGTATAGTAAGAATACTGAGATTATCTTATATCCCACTAGTACCTCAGCATATAGCCATATATGATGGTAGGTTTTACACACACACACACACACACACACACCACACACACATATGATTTTCCTTATATACATATCAGTACATGTACCTATGTAAATGTTTATGTATCAAACCATTGATCCATCTTAATGAAGAGCATAAATCAATAGAGTACATTTAACATATAAATCAGTTACTCTGATGTAGCAGTAAAAATAGTGTAAGTATCATGCAAGGACATAGCTTCAATTTCTGAGGCGGAAATATCAATGTACATCTCTAACAGTGACATGTAAGAAGTTCTTTTGCTCTAGATCCTCACCAATGCATAATATTTTTAAAATGTTTCCAATTCCAGTGTGTGCTGGTATCTATTTGTAGGTTTTCAATTTATAATTTTATTATCACTAATAAAGTTTAATACTCTTTGGTTATTGGCTATTTTATAAAGCCTCTTTTTCAAATGTCTCATCTATATTTTATTGGATTCTTTAGTGTTCTTAACTGTCAGAAGTTATTTAGACAATTCTGTTTCTGCACCTTTGTCAGTTAGGTAAATTGAAAATATTTTCCTCAGACTCTATAGCGTTTTTTCCTATTCAGTGTCAAAGGCCGGCCTTCCTACATGGCAGAAAAAATTTAATAAGCTGAATAATTCTTAAAGAAGCCTTTCATGCTTAGTAACTATGTCAAGAAAAGGCTAGCATGGGAACAGAGCACCGAGGGAAGCAAATCCACAATGCAGGACTGGAAGCAGCCTCAACTACAGCACACAGTCCTGCCCTCCAGAGCTGACACCATTGGAGACAGCTGAACCCCAGGCACGCTTCTTTACCCATGAGCCCTCCTCTGCAACCGCAGCAGTTCCTGGAAGGAGCCACAGCTGCTTTGTGGCCACCAACAGCATTCCCAGCCACCCAAGCAGTAAGTTCTACCGGCCTCAAAGTAGTGCTTTTCTTTTGAGGAACAGAAACTCTCGATTTCAGTGTTGCTTGATTTAACAACTATTGCCCTTTAACGCTGTTTAAAAAAGATTCCCTGACTTAAATTCATGAAGACATTCTCCACAATCTCTTCACATTCATATACACAACCTTCTTGAAAGTTGACCTTTTTATCTAGTTGAATCAGGCTTAATTTTTTCCCACAATGATTTATAATTCTTCTCAGCATCAATACATCAGACAAACAGAAAAGAGTTGATAATGGTCTGTCAGCAGAAAGCCAAGTGGTTCTTATGAATACCCCAGATCAGAGCCTGAAAGAATGCTAAAAGAGAATATTAATTTGAGCCAATTCTACTCGAAGTTTTTTCACATGTTTTGGAATCTCGACTGTCTGTTGCTATAAACCAGTTGAAGATACTTGCCTATAAGATTTAAATTAAGAGGTAAGTGTGAAGTGATAACCATATTCTGGGAACTCAGTAGATTTTGGATATTGCTATTATTTCAGGGCCAGAGTCAGTCCCAACATACAGCTTGTTCAGAATGCTGTGAGTATCACATTCTCATTTCAGTAGAACACATTCCATGTCTGGTGTGTGTGTGTGTGTGTGTGTGTGTGTGTGTTTAATTTAGGGGGTGGGGGAAAGCCCTCATCGTTCCTTTCATTTGTCTTCATTTTATCATTGCTTCTATAATCAGATGAGCCTTGACCGGTGCCAGACAACATTCTCTACAGGATGGTGCACAATGTGCCGCCATTTCCAGGAGCAGACAAACGGCAATGCACTGAGTCCAGGGTGGAACGTGGCAAGCGCAGCTGCCACCACCACACTTGCCAACCTTCAAACACTTTGCAAAATAAATTCTAAGCCATTCAGTAATGCAAATAATTCATGAAGAATCTGTGCTCCAAAACCACATATGCACACAAGGAAAGAGCAGCCTCTGCTGAACTGCAGTTTCCTTGACTAGAGCAACATTTAGACCAGATTTAATCTTTACATAATACAAGCATAGGCTAGAATAGGCCCTGGACTGTGACGGTTGCTAACTGTTCACCTTGATGACTGCCTTTTCAACATCACAGTTTGTACCTTGTTTAGCAGTCTAAAAATAAAACAAATGAAAATATCTGAAATCGTGTGTGGAACATCAGTATCAACAACAAAACATTCCCACTTTTTGCACTATTCCGATAGTTATCATTTATTAACAGGGTGTTGGAGTGGTGAACAAACTGTGTGACGCCATTAAAGATCAAAGCTCCTTTCAATTTCCCATTCCATTATCCTTAAGGTACTGACTTGCATCCCAAAGCATGTAGCTTCATGGTAGAAGGGGCTATGCATCGTCCCCCAAGGTAAAAATGCTCATGTTCAAAGGCATGTTTACATTTTTAAGCAGAGATTTAAAAAAAAAAATCCCCAGGTCCTTACACTCTTCCATCACTATAATCTAGGAGACATTCCCAGGCATCCCAGTGTCCTAGAACACTCACATCCTTTTAGTTTTATCACTGCTGAAATAAAGAGAACTGTCATGATTGGCTTAGATCCACCATAATGAAGACTCTCCTCCTGCACCAGGTACACCATCTCTCAACAGGGTTGGGGTTCTGATTTTAAAAAAAAGGGGGAATCTAATGGCTGTGGAATAGACAACCCACATGTTCTGCAGTATACTCGACAATCCACAAACATCTGGTTCCAGTGGAAAAAGGCAGAGAGGAACAGATACCAAGAGCCAGCTGTGGCCGACTCTGGATGTGGGTGATTACGTTGGCTAGTGTTTTCAGTGAAGTGAAACAAATTATGGTCATCGGGAAGATTTCTTAACTAATAAAATGTCTCCGTAAGAGTGGTCTGTAGGCAAACCTCTGGGGTATCTTCTTGATCACTGGTTGATTTGGGAAGGCCCACCTCATTGTGGCAGTGGTTCTTAGTATAAGAAATCAAGCTGAGCAGACCGTAAGAGAAAGCCAGTAAGTAGCACTTCTTCATGGCCTCTGATCGGTTCCTGCTTCCTGAGTTCTTGCCTGACTCCCCTGCATGACAGACTGTGGGCCTTAAGACGAAATAAAGGCTTTCCTCCTCAGGGTGCTTTTGGTCATGGTTTTTATCACATAAATAGTAAGAAAACCAGGACAATGACTAAATTCAATATGTTTGCGACATGCAAGGGCCAATTTCCCTTTCCTTTCCTTTCTACATATTTGTAATATATTCTATAGCAACACAAAATTATTTTTATAATTAAGGAAAAAGCTTCAAAATAAAAACAATTATAAACCAATTAGCTACCAGAGAAACCAAAGGACAAACATCTTAGTTGCCAAAATTTTCCTGAATCCCCTGAAGAATAAATTTGAATAGGAAAACTTGATGCCATCTGCAAGGCTCTTCACTAGCATCAAAACCTGTTCCTGGGCTCTCTTCATCAATACCTTGGAAGCCTATGGAAAATCCACAATCTTAAGTGTTCAAGCTGTGGTCACACACTTGATAGCAATAGAAAAAAAGAAATAAAATGAAAATAAAATAAAAAAGAAAATAATTGTTGGTATAATTTTTATTAAAATCAGTCAATTACCATTTCTCTGAACAGCAAAACCCTAGATGAACTAACTTATTACTGGAATGGCTTATTCCAGTAGATGTCACAAAAGCCTTTGGAACTGTTTACTGGGGTTCCACTCCTAAACTCTGCCCCTGAAATCCTAAACTCAGCCAGAGGAGGATCTTGTGTTGTGTTGGTGTCCTTGTGTTGTGAGAGGGGAAACAGTAGAAAAGAGAAGAGAGAGAAAGTGACAAGGCTTTTACTGTCACTATGAGGGTTTTGTTGGTGCCAAATGATACTGGATGCTCTGAAGAGAAAAAATCTGGGTATATGTTGCCTTCAAAAAAAAGATGCTTCTGAAACAACACCAGAAATTTTATTCTGCAAGGTGAAACATAGAATATATACTAAGTATTTATCATGTACTCATCAAATAAAACATATGATGTCTTTATCTGGAATATAACAGTACACCATCATCAATAGTAAAAAATAATTTCAATGTATTTAGTTTGAAAAAACTTTTCCAACATTTTTCTAAGAGCTTTATGCAATTTATCATATTTAATCCAGCTCTGTAAAAAGGAAAACCATTGCCATTATTTTATCAATGAAGAAAGAATTTATAATTTTGTGACATCACAGGTTAGGATGTAGATGAAGTACACTTTGCAGTCTTCCAGAATTCCAGATTCCATACACGTTTTTTCTGCAGCCATCATCTCAACCCATCTGGGAAAGGAGGCAGAGTGATACTCAGATGCTGAAGCCAAAGGGAATCTTCAAAGTTTGGAAGAATAAAATTCATACCAAAGACCCGAGATCACCGAGGCCATCTTGACTGAGAAGAACAAAGCTGGAAATGTCAAAATCCTTAATCTCAAAATGCACATGGGACCATAGGGCCCCAAACAGCATTAAACTGGCATAAAAATCTGACTCATAGATCAAAGAAATAGAATAAAGATTTCAGAAACACACCTATGCACCTATCCAACTGATGGTCAGTGAAAGCTGCTTCAAATGCACTGGGGTGAAATAACCCTTTTCAGTAACTGGTGTTGGGAAAACTGGATACTCAATACACAGAATTAAGAATTGATTCTTGCACAAAAACGAACTCAAAGTAGATGAAACACCTGATATTATAAAAGTGCTAGAAGAAAGCAGAAAAAAATAAATCAAAACATCAGTATGGGCAAGTATTTCTTAGGCAAGATACCAAAACTACAGAAAACAAGCAAACACAAATACACAAATGGGATTTATTGAACTCTTTGTGCACATCAACAGAGATCAGAAGCCACCTGTAACAAAAGAAAATACATGTAAACTCTTCCATTGCTAGTATCTGGATTATAAAAGGACCTAAAAGTCTTAGCAGAAACCTAATTTACAAATAGGGAGATGGTTTTAATAGACATTTAAATGAAATTAGTGTGAAAAATACAAGGAGACATTTGCAACCTGCTGTTTGCACTCCCCAGAGTTTAAAAAATAAAACATAAAACAATCATATTTCTCAGAAGACCAATGTGTGTATCAGCTCAGGTTTGTCAGCATCCCTAACAGTGATAAAATAATGGTACACACCTCCCCCTCACCACACACTAGAAACACACGGGACTAAGGGCCATTATATTATCTGGAGATAATAAGACAGCAAACTCTAGGTATTGGCTTATATTTTACACTTACAGTGAGGTTTTTAGAGAAAATAATTGTTTCTTTTCCCCTGACATTACCTATAGGAGATCAGCATACTGTCCAGTATCCGTTTAGGACCAAATGTCCTAGATGCCATGATGCATCTAAGATGCAATGAAACAGAGAACAATCAAAGTCCAGGGCCTACAACGATGGAACTGGAAAGAGAAAGAGCTGGCCATCACGCTGAGGTGCCAAGTCATCTGTATTTGCGCTCAAATCCATTCTCTATGGAATCTTGGTCAATACAAGCATATCCCTTGCCTGCTTAGAGGGTTTTTCAAAGAGCACCCGATATATGCACCATTCTGGGCACTGTGAACAGAGAAAACTGTCAGACTACACTGTACCTGTATGGCACTTACAAACCTCCCTATTTCAGAATGCTAAAATGTATGTTTTAATCTGCATTACTCTGCAAATAAAGATGATCATCATTTCAAAAGATAATGACATCACTTTAAACTTCTCTCATCTTGAACCCCAGCCAAGAAAGTGCTGCTGAAGTTGATTTCCTAACATATGTAGCTGGAGAATGTGACAGTATATATGAAACATAAGACAAAATGTAATAAGATCATTAATTCAATGAAAGGAGGAAAAAACTCAAGATGAAGCAGGCATGGTGGAACACACTTATAACCCCAATGTTCAGGAGTCTGTGACAGGAGTATCATGCCTTTGAGGCCTACCTGGTCCACATAGTGAGTTCTAGGCCAGCCTAAATTCAGTCAAACATAGTCTCAAAATAAATAAATAAAAATAAACAACAAAGACTCTACCCAGCATTGTATCAAAGCAGATACTGAGACTCATAAACAAACTTTGGGCAGAGTGCAGGGAATCTTAGGAAAGGATGAGGAGATAGCTATACCACTCCTAGGCATATATCCAAAAGAGGCTCAAGTACACAATAAGGACATTTGCTCAACCATGTTTGTAGCAGCTTTATTTGTAATAGCCAGAAGCTGGAAACAGCCCAGATGCCCCTCAACTGAAGAATGGATTCAGAAATTGTGGTACACCTATACAATGGAGCATTACTCAGCAATGAAAAACAAGAAAATCATGAAATTTGCAGGTAAATGGTGGGATCTGGAAAGGATCATCCTGAGTGAGCTATTCCAGAAGCAGAAAGACACACACGGTATATACTCACTCATATACACATATAACATAGGATAAACCTACTAAAATCTGTACACCTAAAGAAACTAATCAAGAGGGAGGACTCTGGATAAAATGCTCAATCCCCATCCCAAAAGGCAGGGAGTATGGACACCAGAAGAAGAAGAAAACAGGAAACAAGTTAGGAGCCTCCCACAGAGAGGCTCTGAAAGGCTCTGCCCTGCAGACTATCAAAGCAGATGTTGAGACTTATGGCCAAACTTTGGGCAGAATGCAGGGAATCTTATGAAAGAAGTAGGAAATAATAGTAATAGCTGGAGAGGACAGGAGGTCCACAAGGAGAGCAACAGAACCAAAAAATTTGAGCACAGGAATCTTTCCTGAGACTCATACTCCAACCAAGTACCATGCATGGAGATAACCTAGAACCCCTGCACAGATGTAGCCCATGGCAGTTCAGTGTCCAAGTGGGTTCCATAGTAATAGGAACAGGGACTGCTTCTGACATGAACTGATTGGCCTGCCCTTTGATCACCTCCCCCTGAGGGGGGAGCAGCCTTACCAGGCCACAGAGGAAGACAATGCAGCCTGTCCTGATGAGACCTAACAGACTAGGATCAGAAGGAAGAAAAAGAAACCCTCCCCTACCAGTGGACTTGGGAGGGAAATGTGTGGAGAAGGGGGAGGAAGGGAGGAGTTGGGAGGGGAGGAGGGAGGGAACTAAAGGGGGGATACAAAGTAAATAAAGTATAATTAAAAAAAAAAGAATGAGGAGATAGTAAGACCTGGAGAGGACAGGAGCACCACAAGGAGAGCAACAGAACAAAAATATCTGGACACAGGGGTCTTTTCTGAGACTGATACTCCAACCAAGGACCATTCATTGATATAACCTAGAACCCCTGCACAGATGTAGCCCATGGCAGCTCAATATCCAACTGCGTACCCTAGTAAGGGGAACAGGGACTGTCTCTAACATGAACTCAGTGGCTGGCTCTTTGGCCCCCCTCCCCCTAATGGGGGAGCAGCCTTGACAGGCCACAGAGGAAGACAATGCTGCCAGTTCTGATGAGACCAGATAGAAGGGGAGGTGGATCTCCCCTATTTGTGGACTTGGAGAGGGGCATAGGAGATAACGGAAGGAGGGTAGGGTTGGGAGGGGAGGAGAGTGGGGCTACAGCTGGGATACAAAGTGAATAAACTATAATTAATATAAAAATTTTAATTTAAAAAACAACAAAAACAAATCAAAATAGTCCTGGAAGTTCTATTTGAACAGATTATTTGAAGAATGTATGTACTTATCATACAAAGACAGGAAGTACATGGTGTTCTGATAGAGTTGAGAGAAGAACAGGGTTTGGGGAGGCTGAGAAAGATGGCATCTGCACTGAAGGGTACCGAAAGGAAAATGTGTACAAATAAGTGACTATAAATCTGCATACGATTTCTTTGAATCTATTGAACACCAAGCAAAAGTACGTACAGTAAAGCTCAAAGACCTACAAGGGAAAGGCTCTTCCAAGGAATTTAAATAAATAAAAATGACACTTCAGCCTAGGGTGATCCTTTCCTGGGTATCTATCCCAGGCAAAGGGAAAAGAGTTTTGGTTTGTTGTAAATTGTCCATATGAACTCTCCCTCTTGTTCTCCCTTCCTCTCTTTCTCCTTTTCTCTCTCTTTCCCCTGCCAGCGTTGTGTGTGTGTGTGTGTGTGTGTGTGTGTGTGTGTTACACAAAGATTAAATAAAAGCCCCAGAGATATGGAGTAGAAGTTAGAAGTTAGTTGGGTCTTCCAAAAGACCCAAATTCAATTCCCAGCATCCACACTGGATGGTGGTTCACAACAGTCTGTAACTCCAACTCCAGAGAGATCCAATGCCTCTGGCCTCCACGGGCACCTGTATACCCATGCGCACGTAACCACACACACTTATACACTAATTTATAACAATTATTTTAAAGACCCAAAAAGAAGAACACCTTGAAAGAGTGTTCAATAATTTGTAAATTAAATTTAACACAGTCTTAAAAGAGTTACCAGGAAGCCATAAACCTTTGGTTTCTCATAGAAATATGAAAAGAAAACCATCAACCAGATACAAAAAAATATACAAAAGTTCTAGAAATAACCATCAACATTCTACAGGAATAAATTAAACAATCAGCCAAAAAGATGTAACTTTCCAACAAGGAAGAAACCTTCAGGTATCTTTTCTAGCCTATGTTCCATCCATGCCCTGTCATACAGTATGAAATCAGCCTGGAGGAGTTAGCATCCCAATTCTCTCCTTCAAAGCAAAAGGACTATGCAGAGTAAACCTTTGTCAGAATGCATTTTACCTGACGAATCTTATACAAGCAGGTGTTCAATAATGTACATAATAATATATATTATTAATCATATTATATAATTAATATGATCTATGATATAAGTATGTTACTTTTGCATGTTAATATAGAATAAAATATTATTGAACACCTGCTTGTATGTATATATGCATATATATATATAAATACAGTATATGCATACAGTATATATATATACTGTATTTATCAAGACTATAGGCCACAGTTGCCTGAGTAAAACTGCATGGAGGCTCTAGAGTAAGACTTGGAGAAATGAAGATGGTTTAAACATAGCTACACAAACTCGGAAACTGAAAAATACACACACAGAAGAAGTCAAGATTCGTGCCCAGAAAACCTAAGAGAAGCTTAAACCCCAGTCTGAGGCCAATCCCTGGGCTCAGAGCATGTCCAGCTAATGAATGAAGAACTATCTCGGCACAGAGCCACACTCCCCAGGCTGGTAGATCAGGTTTCTTTGCTCTGTTTGTTTTTATTTCAGTAGCAACAAAACTCCCAAAGCATACAAAGAAACAGGAAAGCACAGCCAATTAAAATGAAGGAAACAAATTGGCAGAAAATGGCTCTACAGATGTACAGGCATAGAATGTACTAAAATATGGTCAAAATAGAAAGGTCAATGAGCACACAACAAAGGAAAATCAGGAAAACTATGTAGGAATGAAATAAGAGTAAGAACTAAAGGGCAGGATCATAAAAAGAACCAAACAGAAGTGTTAGAGAGAGAGAGAAAATACAAGCATTGAAACAGTTACTGGAGCTTATCAACCATATATCCAAACAGGAGAAAAATGATGAACTTAGAGATAGAATATTTAAAATTAGCCTGGAAAACAGACAAGAAGAAACAAAACTGGACAGAGCCAGGCAGACCTAAGGAGCACTGCCAAGCACACGAAACTATACACGCTGTCACAGTCTCAGTGAAAGAGTCAGGTAAAGGATGGAGAAATTATTATGATTATTATTATTATGATTATTCACTTGACATCCTTGATGTAGCCCCACTCCTCCTCCCCTCCCAGTCCCTCTCTCTCCCTCCTCCCCTTTATGTCAGAAAAGAGGAGTGCCCATTCCCATCCAGGCCAGTTCATCAAGGTGCACCAGGACCAAGCATGTCCTCTTTCCCTGTGGCCTGGCAAGGCAGTCCCTCCAGCAGGAAGTGATCAAAAAGCTGGCAAGTGAGTCCCTGACAGATATAGTTCCCACTGCACTTACTAGAGAACCCATATGAAGCCTAAGCTGTCCATTTGCTACTTCTTTTTAGAGGGCCTAGGTCCAGTTTGTTCATGGTCCTTGGTTGATGCTTCTTTCTCAGGAAGCCCCCTCTGGGACCTGGTTAGTTGTCACTGTTTGTCTTCTTGTGGAGCTCCTGTATCTAGGTCCTTTTCTCTCTCTTCCCACATTTCCCCCATCCTCCCTACCCATTGCCCAATGTTTGACTGTGAGTCTCAGTGTCTGTTTTGAGTCATTGCTGGGTCTGCACCTCTCAGAGAACAACTCTGTCAGGCTCCTGTCTGCAAGTTTAGCAGAGTGTTGTTCATTGTGTCAGGGGTTGGCAATGTCAGAAAGACATAGATGGTATGTACTCACTTATAAGTGGATTTTAGCCATGTAGTGCAGAATAAGCAAACAATGAGACACAAACCCAAAGAAGACAAGTAATATAAACCTCACTCAGAAGGGGAGATAGAACAGACAGAGGTAGTGGCTAAAGAGAGGAAACAAGGTAGGAGACGGGGCACAGAGAGTTAAGAGGGTGGAGATCAGGCCTGAGGAAAGGTCAGAAGGCTGTAGAGAAAAGAGAAACTGAGGGTGGGGATATCTTTGTGACAAGTTTGAGACCTAAGTCAGAGTAGGCTCCTGGGAGGACATGAGAGGGACTGAAGCAGAGAATCCCAGTAGCAGAGGCCATAGAGACTGAAGAGGACACCCACTAACTAGACTAGTCTCCTAGCAGGGGGAGGGAACACCAACTCCCCACAAAAACGACCCAGAACTTACCCTGCCTAGAAGATATGCATGGATAAAAGCTGAGCAGAGACTGAGGGAATGCCCAACCAACGTCTGGCCCAACCAAAGACCCACCAAAGACCCACCCTATTGCAGAAATTACTTTTTAAAATAATGGTGTAAATTTTCTCAAACTTTATAAAATATTTGAATTTAAAAACCCAAGAACCCCTTACAAACTCCAGATAGTATATGCTAAAGAGACTGGCAACCAGTCCTATTAAAGTCAAACTATTGAAACCCATAGAAAGAGAACATTAAATGGTGAGATGAAAAGAGAACATTAAATGGTTCACCCATGTCCATTTATGCTGGTGCTTCCTTTTAACCATAGCCCCTGTGAAGTAATGTCAGGAAGGTTAGGAGTTCAAGGTCAGCCTGACCTACAGAATAAATTCGAAGCCAGCCTGGGCCTCATGAGACCTTATTTAAAAACCAACAGATGAAGAAGTGGCTCTGGGTTCACAGAACTTAATGCTTTCCCAAAAGACAAATTCAGTTCACAGCATCCGTGTTGTAATTATGGCAATCTAGTTCCAGGGAAGCCAGTGTCTTCTTCTGAGTTCCTTGGGTACCAGATATACATTTGGTTCATAGGCTTATATGCAGGCAAAATAAAGAAGGATAAATATATCTAAAACTAGCAAGCAAATGAAATTAACAGGTAATCCCTCAGTAATAATGGATTTACATAGTTTATCAACACATTTCTCATCAGTAACCTTGGAAGCCAGGAGGCAGAGACAAGATATTTTGCTGTTTTTTTCTTTCATTTATTTATTTGTTTCTTTGTTTAGATTTTACTTTTGGTTTTGTTTGGGTTTTGGGTGAAGAGAATTAAAGATGACATACTTAAACTGCTGAAAGAAAGGTTCATTATCTGAGAATTTTATCTACAACAAAACTGATTGTTTTATAATGGACTGGGAGTAGGGTGCAAAAAAAAAAACATTAAAAAAGGACTCTAATGAGATGGCTCAAAGGGTAAAGGCATTAGTGCTGAGGCAAATTTGGTTTGATCTCACGAACCCATAGAGTAGAAAGAACCAACTCTTCAAACTTTCTTCTGAACTACAACACATGGATAAATATGTACACAAACCTTCACTCAGCTGGGGCTGCGTCTCAGCTGGGGCTGCATCATCTCAGCGGCAGAGCATTTGCCCAGTGTGTACAAGGTTCTGGGCTCAACTGCCAGCAATGCAAAACAAAACGCAAAGTTCATGCAAAATTAACCAATATGTAGAAGCTGGAACCAGGATATGAAAGCACAGGATAAAATAAAACACTGAGTGAAAACTTCTTGACTTTGGATTTGGCAACATTCTCGGATGTGGCACAAAAAGTACAGCTCCAGTAGTCAAAGAGTGAGAAGTGCATCGCATCAAAGTGTAAAACTTTGCTCATCAAAAGATATTAAAAGGAAAAGGAAACACAAATAATGGAAGATAATATTAAAAATTATGTATCTGTTACCAGATTGGTGATCAAAGTATACAGAACACCAACAGCACAGGCTCTGAGAGCAACAATCAATAAATGGGCCCTCATGAAACTGAAAAGCTTCTGTAAAGCAAAAGACACTGTCCTCAGAACAAAACAACAACCTACAGACTGGGAAAGGATCTTCACCAACCCTATATTTGACAGAGGATTGATAACCAGAATATATAAAGAACTCAATAAATTAAACAGCAACAAATCAATTAATCCAATTAAAAAATGGGGTACAGAGCTAAACAGAGAATTCTCTGTAGAGGAATATTGAATGCAGAGAAACACTTAAAGAGATTCTCAAAGTCCTTAGCCATCAAAGATATGCAAATCAAAACAACCCTGAGATTTCACCTTATACCCATCAGAATGGCTAAGATAAAAAACTCAAGTGATGACACATGCTGGAGAGGATGTGGACAAAGGGGAACCCTCCTCCACTGCTGGTGGGAATGGAAACTTGTACAACCACTTTGGAAATCAATCTGGCGCTTTCTCAGACAACTAGGAATAGCGCTTCCTCAAGATCCAGCTATACCACGCCTAGGCATATATCCAAAAGATGCTCAAGTACACAACAAGGACATTTGCTCAACCATGTTTGTAGCAGCTTTATTCGTAATAGACAAATCCTATAAATCCATAAACATACATGCACTCACACATGCAGGCACATGCGAATACAGATGCACTCACTTGCATGCACACACACACACATACACCATAATTTATAAAACAGGTAGATAATGCAAATGAACATTTCTTTAAAGAAGACGTAGGAAGGGCCAGTAAGCACAGTAAGCACATGAGAAATGCTCACTCAACATTGTTAATCATTAGGGAAATAATATATAAAGCTACAGGAGCTAACACCTTAATAATGAAAGTTATGTCCACAGAGTTTGAAATAAAGTTCTGGAGATGGACAGCTGTGATGGTTGTACAAAATATAAATATATTTAATGCCTTTCTATTGTTCACTTTAAAAAAGGCTAAAAGTATTAATACAACACTACACATTTTCTCACAAACACTAAATACTGAAATCTGAAGGAAAATTAACCACCTAGCAAAGCATCTTTCAAAACTACTTAGGAAAATACTAATAACAAAAACAGAGTCAAGAACATAACACAAAAAATGTCAAGCATGCAATCAAAATTTCCTAGACTTGCAATGATTGTGTAAAAATACAATCCATAACTAGGGCACAAACAAATCCAGAAATTATGAGTATTATGTAATGAACAGATGAAGGCTTTAAAAGTACGGTTATGATTTTGTTCAAGGATTTAAAAAAACTATATGAATTTACAGAAGGAATTAGACAGAAAAAGAATCAATGGATATTTACAGATAAAAAAAATACAAAAATTCTGAAATAAAAAATTCACTGGGTTGGGCAGAATATAGTGTAGACATAGCAGAACTAAAGACTGGTGAATTTTAAGACACCCCAGAAAAATTATTCAAAATGATGAACAGAACACTTCACACAGAAAGTGAACAGAGCCTCATGGCCCACATAACAATCCTAAGTGACTTAATATGGTTTCACTGGACCCCCAAAATGTGAAAGACGAACAAGTTCAATCTTCCCACCCCTACAATTAAACTGATAAAGTCACAGATCTAAACAGCTTGAGAAAAGATCCTAAAATAATTACCATTTTTAAAACCTGCTCTCAAAACACCATAATTGTTGAAAACCAAAATAAGCTCTTAAAGCATCCAGCAAAAAAAAAAAAAAAAAAAAAAGGGGGGGGAAAAAAGAAAAGGGGGGGGGGGGGGGGGAGGGGAGGTGGTAAATACAGAATTATAATGAAACATCACTATTCTTCTCCCAATAGAACTGTTGCTATCTAGAAGACAATGTGACAGCATCTAGAGAATTCTAAAAGCTGTCCTTTTAAAACTCTGTTTCTGGGAAAAGCAAATTTCCAAAATGAGTGAGGGAGCATAGCAACTCGTTTTCTAAATACTTTGGAGCTTTTCCAAAACTGGTTGATTTCACTAACATGTCAGGAAAATACACAATTATCAGAGGCTGAGGAAAGAAGGGAAGAGGAGGGAGAAATAGAAAGCAACAGGAATAGGGCTATCATCAAAGGACGTCATAAACAATCAAAAGGTTTTAAATGGCAAAGCTAGAAAGAAAAAATAATCATGGCAGTAGATTATCATGCAAAGAATAAAATATTCACAAATTCATACATAATAAATAAATGAGTACATGAGACAGTAAATTACTTCTACAAAATAGTTGAAATCAATAAGTGTAAGACATAAAATGAACACAAAATCATTAGAAAAGCGTAGAAATTGCAAAAAGTAAGACCCAACAAACCAGAAAACTAGTGGATGAAATTGAAAGAGAAACAGGATTGTTTGTGTAAAGTCAAGATAGTGTCTCCAGGATGTTTATTGAAGCCAGCACCAACATTTGATGAAGGCTGTTAGCTATCATCTTAGCCAAGTGAGGGATTCTAGCCTTATCAGTGATGAGATGGCAGACATCACAACCCCTCAGATGTCACACACTCCTAAGGCCACAGAGCCGTTATTCTATTATTGCCAAAAAACTTAGCAAAATCTAATCATTAAATATATATATATATGTCAGTTGGGGAATGAGTTAAACAATTCCTGGTTAGTAAAGTTCTAATGGCAAGTTCATAAACCACAGGAAGGACTGAGGAAGTTGTCACAGTTGGGGGTGGGGTGACTAGGGAGACATTTCAGTTTAAGATGTGAAGCAACGTTAGACATGAGGTTGGATCTAGGAACAGATAAAACAATGAAAAAAAAAACAACAACAGGAAATCAGAGTGACAGCGCATAGCTCAGTAACAGTGTTATACTAATATTCATTCCTTAGCTTTCTTAGCTGTACAATGAAAACTCTCTTAAGAGGCCAGTATTAGAGTGAGCTGGGAGCGGGCTACATAGGAATTCACTGTAAAAGTTTTTTCAGATTTCTGACAGCCTGAAAGTTCTTCAAAACACAGACTCAAGTGTAAAGCCCAGGGTCTAGAAGCATGCACCTGTGATGAATTCTGAGCTCACCCGGTCAGTCATCATCTCTTCTCTCAGGGCTGCCTGCTCTCTCTAAGCCTCCTTCACCTAGAATGGTGGGGAGGGCATTGACCTCAGATATTTCTGTAGAGTAATAACTAAAGCAATAATGTAAAGCATATGTAGGCTTCAAGCACTGGCTGGTATTAAAGATAATTATTTCAGTCCTATAGAAATTTAAATTTTTAATGGCTGCTGGGTTTTATTTCTCTTAGTCAGACTCTCCCCACTTCCTAACTATAAGAACTTTTCCTATTTTTTTCCTGAGATTTTTATAGTTCACTTTTTATTTTTAAGTCTTTGCTCCATATGGAATGTATTTTAATGTACGAAGTGAATTTAAAGCCTGCCTTTATCTTCTTTCTTTCTTCTTTTTCTCTGCAGATGGCCAACCATTTGTTACATCATCGCTTATGAAATAATCCATCTTTTTTTCATAAGCTAGCCTTCCTGCTCAGCACTACACTAGGAGACAAATCTTTCTGCTACTTCTGCTGGTTTCCTATGCCTACAACCTGACTTGAGGAAAAGCACTTTGAAGTGTCGAGAAGCAAGTACGAGAACACAAGGCCCCATGTCAGTGGATCCATAAGTACAGCTTCTTTTGTAAACATGAAACTCTTACTTCTGAGGGGAGGATGCTACTGATTTTTCAGTTCCTACCTGTGGCAAATTCTCTCACCCATCACCATAACGCTTGCCAATGTTTCTGCAAAACTCTCTTCTTTCACTCCAGCGTCCAATGCAGAGGTTAGAGGCCTGTGGCTATCCTCTACAGATACTAATGAGATATGATGTCCTCTTGTCTGTAGTTTGCTATTCCCAAGGTGACCAAGAATGCACCCTATAGGTCAAATGCATGCCATACCCACTTTGTCTTCTAAAGATGCACCACCTCCTGAACACATACTCCTAAAGTCAGAGATGAAAAGCAAAACATTTTCAAGTGGGCCACTAGAAATAAGTGCAAGTGAAGAATTCCTAATTCCACCCCTTGGTTTTAGGATCTATGTATCAGGGACATATCACCACATGATAGCCTGGTATTTAACACCACATCTCTAGTATTAGAAAATCCTCCTAGGGCTAGGGAATGCCTCTAAGTGGCAAAAGCATTTGCCCAGCATGAGTAAAGCCTTGGTTTCAATTACTAGCACCACCCAAATCTAACAAAACAAAATAAAAACATTAAATGTCCTTTTATATGCCAAGGAAAAGAGCTAATACATCCCCTGGCTACTACCTTTCTACTGCCATGACTCTATTCATAGGAGATGATCCCTTGGTCTGAAGCAATATCCATCCCATACTGGTAATTTTTTTTTTTTTTTTGAGGCTTCATGTGCCAGTCTGGGCTGAAGCGCTGAAGGCAAGAAGGCAAATCTATGCCCAGTATGTCAGTACAAACCAGGACAAGATGTTCTTTCTAATTCAGGGTGGGATTGATTAGTCAAAGTTACTTATGCTTATCTAAATGGTATCTTTATAGTTTGGTACTATACTGAGAGGCTCATAACTTAGATTCTGTTGCAAGTACGTCAGAACCTCAACAGTAGCAGAAAGTTCCACCAGCCTTAGTGAGGCTGTTAAACTACACAATATCTCTTTGTCTATGACCTTCTCCTCATTCATGAAATTATTGTGCAAACAGGAAAGGCTAAGAATATTTTGTTACTTGGTGTTTTGCTGAAAGAGAAACCTTTCGGTGGGAATAAACATTCCATACAAACATGCTAATACTTGTACTCGCTTCTATAAGCCACTTGGCATATTATTTTCTCTTCATTCTAAAGATGTTCTTGCCTCACTGTATTTATTCCTGGGATCAGCCACCCCAGTCCATTGACCACTGCCAGGAAGTTTATTTATAACCATATCCTGGACTACTTCTCCCTTCATACACAGTTCATGGTCAAGGGCACTATCCTAAGCTCTGTTCAATGAAAGAGTGTTGCATTAGCCAAAAGTCTTTCATGGTTACCACTGAGAGAGTCCAGAGCAGAGGATCAGTCATCTTCAAGTGGATTATAGGACCCTAGGCTCATTTTTCTATCCTTCATTCAACAAACACATTCTGTCCCTTAATCTCTTGAGACTTTATCCTCACACATTGCCATGTCCTTCGTTCAAGCCTTCATTGTTTTATTTGAGTGTTTCAAATGTTTCACTCAAGAAATGTCCATATCGGGGGGCGGGGCAAGATGGCGGTGCCAGGAGGACTCTCATTCTGAGGAGCAGCACAGCAGGATTGGCACAGTGACCAGCAATCAGAACTCGAGGCCATAAAACACAAGTGATTGTGTTTCACAGGTGAGAGGATACCCCACGGTGGGGGATTCAATCAGCTTTAACTCACCCGGCTAAACCACGGAAGAGATCCCGGTTCCACCAGGCGCTTGGTCGCCAGCCCAGAGCTACACGCCAGCGCGATCTGGTCATAGTCCCAGACTGAACTGTGGGCCCACAACACCATAGACTGGATTTCCCAGTCGAGAGATAACCCCACGGAGCAGGAAACAATTGGGACCAACCTCAGGTCACCCAGACATCCCCTGGAAAAGACTCGGGTTCTGCGGGTGCCCCAGGAACCAGCCCGGACCCAGAGCCGGGACACAGGCGCCTGCACGGAGCCCTACCTGCGCGCCTGATTCGCTGCCTCAGATAGAACTGTGGGCACCAGGGCACCAGGGCACCAGACTGCGTGTCTCTGGCAGGAGGAAACCCCCAGCGGAGGGGGTCAGCAGCTCTAACGCTTAGGACACCCAGCACCAAAACACTTCCTGGACTCACGCAGACTCTAGTGCAGGCAGGAGCACTGTGCTGTGCCGCCATTATTGAGTTCCCCTAGGGCCCTGGGACACACAGCTGCATCCTCAGACCTACAAAAGCCAGAGAGCCATTAGAGCAGCCCTCAGATACTGTGCCAAGGATCAACCAGTTATCCCTAGCTAGACTGTCAAAACTGTGGGAATCCCTGGTCCTTCAAGAGGGCTGCACCCACAGCGTCTGGACCAGAGCAGTGCCTGCAGCCGCCATCCCAGACAGGGACACACAGCTTCTGGTCCAGAGTGAGGCACCCAGCCTCCAGACCAGAACAGTGCCCCCAGGCGCCAACTCAACCTAGGTGCACATTCTCCAGGTCCAGAGCGGAGCAATCAGCCTCTGGCCCAGAGACTTGCTGAGTGCACCTCCCACTTTCCCGGACAGAACTGTGTGCCCCAGGATAACAGACTGAGTTTCCCTGTTGGGAGAAAACCCCACAGCTAGGGAATCAGCAGGTTCTCCAAGAGGACTGTACATGGAAATTTAGTGAGCAGCAGCACATTAAATTTATAACAAGAAACCCAGCAGTGGGGCAGCTGTCTTGAGAAATTCAATGGGTAAGAGGTCATCCCCCCCTGCCTAACATAGACCACAGCTACTACTCAGGGCTATAAACCTGAGGTGAGCAGTGGCAACTCCTGAGAAACACTGGCCATACAGTGACCATAACCAAAAAGCAGAGAAGGACTCCTTCAGGAAAAATCATCTTCCGGCCAAGGGGATACTCCCTACCTCAGGACTCCAGGAAGCACCAACACCTAAATCAGCCCAATGGGTAGAGGTCAGCGTAAAGGCTCAACCAACAAAAGACAAAGCAATATGGCATCTCCAGAACCCAGCCATCCAGGGGCGAACAGCCCTGAACAATGCAGCATAATAGAAAATCAGGAAGATGACCTTACATCTATGTTGATGAAGAGGATAATAGAGGAAACAAATAAAATACGTAAAGAATTAGAGGAAGATAAAACCAAACAGATCATGGCTATCCATAAAGAAATGGAGGAAGATAAAGGCAAGCAGATTAGGGCCATCCGTGAAGAAATACGGGAAGATGCAGCCAAACAGCTTGTGGCCTTCAGAGAAGAAATAATTAAATCACTGAAAGAAATAAAAGAGACAGAGTTGAAGGAACTAAAAGAAAAAGAGGAAAATACAAGCAGACAGGTGAAGGAAGTAAACAAAACAACTCAAGACCTGAAGATAGAACTGGAAAAATTAAAGAAAACACAAATGGAGGAAATAATGGAGAGGAAGAATTTAGGGAAGAAAACAGGAACTACAGAGGTAAGCATAACCAACAGAATACAAGAAATGGAAGAAAGAATCTCAGGGGTAGAAGATACAATGGAAGAAATCGATGTATCTGTCAAAGAAAATGTTAAATCCAAAAAATTCCTGACACAGACCGTCCAAGAAATCCAAGACAATATGAAAAGACAAAATCTAAGAATAATAGGAATAGAGGAAAAAGAAGACTCCCTTCTCCAAGGCCCAGAAAATATTTTCAACAAAATCATTGAAGAAAATTTCCCCAAGTTAAAGGAGAAGCCAATAAGGGTACATGAGGCCTACAGAACACCCAACAAATTTGACCAGAAAAGAAAATCCTCCCGCCACATAATAATCAAAACAGTAAGTATACAGAACAAAGAAAAAATACTAAAAGCTGCAAGGGAAAAAGGCCAAGTAACATATAACAGCAAACCCATTAGACTCACACCTGACTTTTCAACAGAAGATATGAAAGCCAGAAGGACCTGGACAGATATCATGCAGACCCTAAGAGAACACAGATGTCAACCCAGGCTACTATACCCTGCAAAACTCTCAGTCCTCATAAACGGAGAAAACAAGATATTCAGTGACAAAAACAAATTTCAACAATACCTGCACACAAATCCAACATTACAGAAGACACTGGAAGGGAAAATACAACCCAAGAAAATTAGCTTCTGTCAAGAAAACACAGGAAATAATTAACCTTACTACAGCAAAACAAAAAGCAACCAAGCACACAACCTTATGAACACAGCCAACATCAATATCAAAGGATCTAACAGCCACTGGTCATTAATCTCTCTCAACATCAATGGACTTAACTCTCCAGTAAAAAGACACAGATTAACAGAATGGATACGTAAACAAAACCCAGCAATCTGTTGCATACAAGAAACACATCTAAGACACAAAGATAGACATTACCTGAGGGTAAAAGGTTGGAAGACGACTTTCCAAGCAAATGGACCCAAGAAACAAGCAGGAGTAGCCATTCTAATATCTGATAAAATAGACTTTCAACCAAAATTAATAAAAAGAGATGAGGAAAGACACTTCATACTCATCAAGGGAAAATTCCACCAGGAAGACATCACAATCCTGAACATCTATGCCCCAAATACAAGAGCACCCACATTTGTAAAAGAAACATTGATAAAATTTAAACCACATATACATACCCACACATTAATAGTGGGAGACTTCAACACCCCACTCTCAACAAAGGACAGGTCAACAAAACAGAAATTAAACAAAGAAACAATATCTCTGACAGAGGTCATGAATCAAATGGACCTCACAGACATTTACAGAACTTTACATCCAAACACAAAAGAATTTACCTTCTTCTCAGCACCTCATGGAACCTTCTCCAAAATAGACCATATAGTTGGTCACAAAGCAAGCCTCAACAGATACAAGAAGACTGAAATAATCCCTTGTATCCTGTCTGATCACCATGGAATAAAGCTGGACTTCAACAACAACAGAAATAGCAAAAAGCCTACACACACGTGGAAACTGAACAACTTGTTACTAAATGACAGCTGGATCAGGGAAGAAATAAAGAAAGAAATTAAAGCCTTTCTAGAACTCAATGAAAATGAAGACACAACATACCCAAACTTGTGGAACACAATGAAAGCAGTGCTAGGAGGAAAGTTCATAGCACTAAGGGCCTTCAAGAAGAAATTCGAGACAGCTCATTCAAGCAACTTAATGGCCCACTTAAAAACCCTAGAAAAAGAAGAAGCAAACACACCAAAAAGGAGTAGACGGCTGGAAATAATCAAACTCAGGGCTGAAATCAATCAATTAGAAACAAATAAAACAATTCAAAGAATCAATGAAACCAAGAGCTGGTTCTTTGAGAAAATCAACAAGATCGACAAACCCTTAGCCAAGCTAACTAAAAGGCAGAGAGACACCACCCAAATCAACAAAATCAGAAATGAAAAGGGGGACCTAACTACAGACACTGAGGAAATCCAAACAATCATTAGGACTTACTTCAAAAGTCTATAATCAACAAAATTTGAAAACCTAAATGAAATGGACAATTTTCTTGATCTATTTGACTTACCTAAGCTGAATCAGGACCAGGTAAATCAATTAAATAGTCCTATATCCCCCAAAGAAATAGAAGCAGTCATCAAAAGTCTCCCATCCAAAAAAAGCCCAGGACCAGATGGCTTCAGTGCAGAATTCTACCAGACCTCAAAGAAGAGCTAACTCCAATTCTCTTCAAACTATTCCACAAAATAGAAACAGAAGGAACATTACCAAACTCATTCTATGAAGCCACAATCACCTTGGTACCTAAACCTCACAAAGACTCAACAAAGAAAGAGAATTTCAGGCCAATCTCCCTTATGAACATTGACGCAAAAATACTTAACAAAATACTTTCAAACCGAATACAAGAACACATCAAAGATATTATCCACTATGACCAAGTAGGCTTCATCCCAGGTATGCAGGGGTGGTTCAATATATGGAAATCCATCAATGTGATCCACCATATTAACAAACTGAAAGAAAAAAACCACGTGATAATCTCCCTAGATGCTGAAAAAGCATTTGACAAAATTCAACATCCATTCATGTTTAAAGTACTGGAGAGATCAGGGATACAAGGCACATATTTAAACATAGTAAAGGCGATTTACAGCAAGCTATAGCCAATATCAAACTGAACGGAGAGAAACTTAAAGCAATCCCACTGAAATCAGGGACAAGACAAGGCTGCCTGCCCACTCTCTCCATATCTCTTCAACATAGTTCTGGAAGTCCTTGCTAGAGCAATAGGACAGTCGAAGGAGATCAAGGGGATACAGATGGGAAAGGAAGAAGTCAAATTATCACTATTTGCAGATGATATGATAGTATACATGAGTGACCCCCAAAACTCTACCAGGGAACTCCTACAGGTGATAAACACCTTCAGCAAAGTGGCCGGATACAAAATTAACTCAAAAAAATCAGTAGCACTCCTGTATACAAAAGACAAAAGGGCTGAGAAAGAAATTAGGGAAACAACACCATTCACAATAGCCACAAATGATATAAAGTACCTTGGTGTAACCCTAACCAAGCAAGTCAAAGACTTGTATGAAAGAAATTTCAAGTCTCTGAAGAAAGAATTAGAGGAAGATATGAGAAGATGGAAAGATCTCCCATGCTCATGGCTTGGCAGGATTAATATAGTAAAAATGGCCATCTTACCAAAAGCAATCTACAGATTTAATGCAATTCCCATCAAATTGCCAACACAATTCTTTACAGACCTGGAAAGAAAAATTCTCAACTTCGTATGGAATAACAAGAAACCGAGAATTGCTAAAACAATCCTCTACAATAAAAGATCTTCTGGAGGTATCTCCATCCCTGATCTCAAGCTGTACTATAGAGCAACAGTTATAAAAACTGCATGGTACTGGCATAGAAACAGAATGGTAGATGAATGGAATCGAACAGAAGACCCAGAAATAAACCCACACACTTACGGACACCTGATTTTTGACAAAGATGCCAAAACCAAACAATGGAAAAAAGATAGCATCTTCAACAAATGGTGCTGGTCCAACTGGATGTCTACATGTAGAAAAATGAAAATAGATCCATACTTATCACCCTGCACAAAACTGAAGTCCAAGTGGATCAAAGACCTCAACATAAAACCAGACACATTAAATCGGCTAGAAAAAAAAGTGGGGAATACCCTAGAACTCATTGGTACAGGAGAAAACTTCCTGAACAGAACACCAACAGCACAGGCTCTAAGAGCAACAATCAATAAATGGGACCTCATGAAATTGAAAAACTTCTGTAAAGCAAAGGACACCATCATTAAAACAAAGCGACTGCCTACAGATTGGGAAAGAATCTTCACTAACCCTTCATCTGACAGAGGAGTCATATCCAATATATATAAAGAACTAAAGAAGCTGAAAAGCAATAAACCAAGTAATCCACTTAAAAAATGGGGAACAGAGCTAAACAGAGAATTCTCTGTAGAGGAATATCGAATGGCAGAGAAGCACTTAAAGAAATGCTCAACCTCATTAGCCATTAGGGAAATGCAAATCAAAACAACCCTGAGATTTCACCTTACACCCATCAGAATGGCCAAGATGAAAAACTCAAGGGACAACACATGCTGGAGAGGTTGTGGAGAAAGGGGAACCCTTCTCCACTGCTGGTGGGAATGTAAACTGGTACAACCACTCTGGAAATCAATCTGGCGCTTTCTCATACAACTAGGAATAGCGCTTCCTCAAGATCCAGCCATACCACTCCTAGGCATATACCCAAAAGAGGCGCAAGTACACAATAAGGACATTTGCTCAACCATGTTTGTAGCAGCTTTATTTGTAATAGCCAGAATCTGGAAACAACCCAGATGCCCCTCAACTGAAGAATGGATGCAGAAACTGTGGTACAGCTATACAATGGAGTATTACTCAGCAATGAAAAATATGGAAATCATGAAATTTGCAGGTAAATGGTGGGACCTGGAAAGGATCATCCTGAGTGAGTTGTCCCAGAAGCAAAAAGACACGCATGGTATATACTCACTCATATAAACATACAATATAGAATAAACCCACTAAAATCTATACATCTAAACAAACTAAGCAAAAGAGAGGACCCTAACTAAAATGTTCAATCCCCATCCTGAAAGGCAAAAAGAATGGACATCAGAAGAAAAAGAAAATAGGAAACAACCTCAGAACCTGCTACAGAGGGCCTCTGAAAGCCAGAAGAAAACAGGAAACAACCTTGGAACCTGCCACAGAGGGCCTCTGAAAGCTTCTGCAGTATAGACTGTCAAAGCAGATGCTGAGCCTGATGGCCAACTGATGGGCAGAGTGAATGGAATTCTATGTAAGAAGTGGGAAATAGTAAGAGCTGGAGGAGACAGGAACTCCACAAGGAGAGCAACAGAACAAGATAATTTGAACACAGGGAACTTCCCAGAGACCCATACTCCAACCAAGGACTATTCGTGGAGATGACCTGGAACCCCTGCACAGGTGTAGCCCATGGCAGTTCAGTGTCCAAGTGGGTTACATAGTAATGGGAAGAGGGACTGCCTCTGACATAATCTGATTGGCCTGCTCATTGATCACTTCCCCCTGAGGGGGAGCAGCCTTACCAGGCCACAGTAGAGGACAATGCAGCCACTTTTGATGAGAACTGATAGACTAAGATCAGAAAGTAGAGGAGAACCTCCCCTATCAGTGGACTTGGGGAGGGGCCTGCATGCAGAAAGGGGAGGGAGGGTGGGATCAGGAGGGGAGGAGGGAGGGGCTTATGGGGGGATACAAAATGAATAAAGTGTAATTAATAAAAAATTAAAAAAAACAATACATACAAAGAAGAAAAATGGTAAAAAAAAAAAAGAAAAGAAAAGAAAAGAAAAGAAATGTCCATATCTTAAGATGTGAGCTCCTCTCAGATTTTACACTGTTCCAGGGGTCGAAACCCATGTATAATCCCATATCTGTGATCCCACAGATGTCACACTAAACAATCCTAAGTCAACCCCAGGTTAAGCCAGAAGAGTACATATCATCCAAAGAGTAATTACCTAGTGTTCTACAGTGCAAGGAATTTCTTTTATAGCAGGGAGAATGGAGAGTGCCATCCTTAAGGGCCAGGAGTCCTGACTGCCTGTCCTTCAGGACTAATGGCGTGCCCAGCTGTCTATGGACTCATGCCAGTGCCGACACAGAAAGAAGGTGCCCATGCGGTTCCCCTGCCTCCACCACCCCCATACCATATATACCCATGTACTGCAAAAAGGGCTGGAAGTAAATATGGCAGTTCCTCCCGCTTCAGCACACCTGGACACATGCTGCTGAAGAGGCTGGGCATCTCATCCCACTTCCATGCTACAGCTGGGTGGATATTTTTCACCCAACCTTATATTTCTCACCACTCCCTGGGCACACCTTGCTCAAACCCCACGGCTCCCGACACCACTGAACTACTGCACACGTACTATAGCATGTGTGAACACCAAACAGGGCTTGGAGATGCTGTGGTTTCCACAGCCTCCTCCTCCCGTGCAGTATTTGGGCCAGAAGCTCTCACCTGTTTAAGAGACTCACATCACCAGTACCTGAAGAAACAGCTGTGAGTCCATCAATGCTACTACTCCCTTATTGAAATAGCCACACACTGGGTATCCCACACCACTACCTTCTACACACACCAACGTGCAAGGCTGAAATAACCCATTTCTATGCAGCCGTCACATAGTGAGTCTCTCCAAATCTGTAGTGGTACACTTCGTGTCTAAAGTCATTAATTACAACTAAAAACATTTTTTTAAAGAGACCACACTCTGGTGTCCAGAAGAAATTAAAGTCAGTATTGAACATCAATCTGACACCCTACCCAAACTGTCAGAAGAAAGTAGCTTATTCTGAAGACTGGCCTGCAAAAGTGGTAGGAATAACAGACCCTACCCGCTGAGCAAATCTCAGCATAAGAACCAAAGGACTAGGAAAAATACTAAAGTATCTTGATGCCTTGAAAGGAATACGGTAACTCTGTGGCAGCCAATTCCAAAGAAAATAGTATGGTAACTTGTGTTGGTTAATTGTAAGTATCTGGAATCCATGAGTTGGAAGGCTCTAAACAGAGATGTCATGGAGAGGAAATATTAACTTCCATGACTTGATCTGAGTGCATGCATTCAAATATCTCACTGTACACAATGACTACGTATAATTAAGTTAACAAAAAGATTTTAGAGGGGCTAGAAAATTGGATCAGCATGTAAGAACAAGAACTGCTCTTCCAGAGAACCCAAGCCAAGTGTGGTTTCCAGTAACCAAGCCAGATTGCACACAATAGCCTGTAACTCCAGCTCCAAGGGATCCAACGCTTCTGGTCTCTGTAGGTACCTACATACATGTGCACATACCACTCCGCCTAGATACACAAGTCTTTAATCAACTCTATGGTATTGCTGGTAATATTAATGAAAAGATGCAGCTGCGGAGACAGCGCACAGAAGGCTGAAGAGAAGGCTCAGCAATTAAGAGCATGTGCTGATCATGAAGAGGGCCTGAGTTCAGTGCCCAGCATATGTGCTGGGTGGCTCACAACCACCTGTCACTCTGGCTCCCAGTGAATCTGATACCTCTGGCCTATGTGTTCCTGAGCACCTCCCCCACACACTTACTAAGCACTACATCATTCCTCAGAAGGTCAGCATTACATACACGGGAAGGCTGAATGTGGACATCATTTATTCACAGACTCAGATAACAAGCCCACACCATGCATTTATTCCACAAAAACAAAGAGCCAATGGTGGTACCTGGAAAAGATCATTCTGAGTGAGCTATTCCAGAAGCAGAAAGATGCACACGGTATATACTCACTCATATAGACATACAATGTAGGATAAACCTACTAAAATCTGTACACCTAAAGAAACTAATCAAGACGAGGACTCTTGCTAAAATGCTCAATTCCTATCCAGAAAGGCAAAGAGGATGGACATCAGAAGAAGGAGAAAAGAGGGAACAAGTCAGGAACCTAACACCGAGGACCTCTGAAAATCTCTGCCCTGCAGACTATCAATGTAGATGCTGACTTATGGGCAACCTTTGGGCAGAGTGCAGGGAATCTTAGGAAAGAAGTGGGAAACAGTAAGATCTGGAGAGGACAGGAACCCCACAAGAAGAACAACAGAACCAAAAAATCTGAGCACAGGGGTCTTTCCTGAGACTGATAGTCCAACCAAGTACCATGCATGGAGATAACCTAGAACCCCTGCACAGATGTAGCCCATGGCAGTTCAGTGTCCAAGTGGGTTCCATTGTAATAGGAACAGGAACTGTCTCTGACATGAACTGATTGGTCTGCTCTTTAATTACCTCCCCTTGAGGGAGGAGCAACCTTACCAGGCCACAGAGGAAGACAGTGCAGCCACTCCTGATGAGACCTAATTGCCTAGGATCAGAAGGAAGGAAAAGAAGACCTCCCCTATCAGTGGACTTGGGAAGGGGCATGCATGCAGAGGGTGGAGGAAGGGAGGGATTGGGACGGGAGGAGGGAGGGAACCACAGGGGGGATACAAAGTGAATAAAGTGTAATTAATAAAGAATTTTTAAAAAAAGACTCAGGAAATGGGATAGTGTTTGAAAAAAATTTTAAAATGAAAGGGTCCTTAGAGAACGTCTAAGAGTAGATAGGAAACATATTACAGAACCCTTCACTAGAGGACAGTATCAAAACCCAAAGCCTTCTCTGCTTCTGGCTATTCTCCAAGATATCTTCATTTTCCTGGCCATTATCAGAGGAGCCAGGGCGTTCAATCTCATTTCTGACAGCCGATATTGATTGATGAGCTTGGATGGCTCACTGGCATCTTGCTGGCAGGAGCTGCCGTTTACCCCCCAGCCTTCTCTGAGGGCCAGCACAGCCCTTCTTGAATCCAAAACTGAACCACTTCCAAGGTAATTTGCTTAGCAAAAGTGAGCTGTTCTCACACACTGCAGCCGGCCAGAGTTCACCTTTCTAACCTTCAAATATTAAAACTCACTCCGAAGAAAATGATTCTGGAAGTCTAATCAGAATGCCCGCTCTTTGTTCTGAGATGTGCTCATTCTCTCAGGCACATGTGCCTTTTCAGGAGACATTGACCTCCAAAGTAACTGGCTTCTGGTGATACTTCTGTTTCTTATTTCTGTTTTTAAAAGAAAAAAAAAAAGCCAATGTATTCCAAAAGTTCAAAAGAACAGTTCTAATATTTAGAAGAGAGAATTTTTTTAATAAAGGTATTTAAATCTTTACTGAAATGTGATATTTTTAATGTCACCACAAGGTGAATGGAGGATAACTTTTGCGTCTTCATAAAAATGCTAAATTTTTAAAATTTATTTCTACATGTTCAAAGTAAGACAATGAGGTTTATTCTGTAAAAATAATGAAGCACTTGTGGGATGAAAATAACTAAGAGGTTCTCTGTTCTCTAGAAGTGTTTGAAAACCCAGTAACATGCATGTCATCATTTGTGAACTGTCTGCTGTGTGCCAGTCAGTCATTTTGCTCAATGAAATGAAGATGACGTGTACCATGAGAGGCTTGCTTTCAATAAACTTGCAATCAAGTTGGATTTAGAAAACCTACTGTGCATGAAATTAAAAATAAATTAAGCAATTAAGAATGAATTTGGTATTGACTAAAAGAATAAATGGGAGATTAGTAAGGAGAGAGAGCGCTCCGTGGACCAGATTAGCTGAGGGAAGATTTATTGAGCTTGCCCTCAGAGAGGAGGCAAGGAGGTGAAAGGGAGGATGTTGACCTGTAGGAGGGGACTGAGAGGCAGAAGTAAGCTGGCAGGAAGGGGCATAGGCAAGTGAGGGCCAGAGCCATGTCTTGATAAAGGATACCACATTCATAAGTGCTACTAAAATTAAACTGATGAATCTAAAAAGAATTTAGAATCACTTTTTTAGTTGTTGAATGATGAGATGAATATAAACATGGATATTTAATATAATGAACGGAATTACAGCCATTGATGTCTTGACTTACAGGTACATTAGAAGGAGAGGAGAGAGAGACTGGAGACAGGGGGAGCAGAAAAAGACTGTGGGTTTAATTCAAGCATGAACTGGGAATAGCCAGTAATGCCAAGGAAAAGAATTTGGGGGATTTTAATGCATTTTTATTAACTCTTTGAAAATTTCATATGCTCCATTGATCATATTCACCATTTACACTCTTCTCTCCTCTCAAATACAATCCCTCTATCCTCTCTCTCTCCCAACGTTGGTGTTTGTCCTTGTCGTTCCTTTTTGTTTGATTTGGTTGGTTGGTTGGTTGGTTTGGCTGGTTGTTTGGTTGGTTTTTCAAAACAGGGTTTCTCTGTTTAGCCCTGGCTGTCCTGGAACTCACTCTGTAGACCAGGTTGACCTCAAATTCATAGAGATCCACCTGCCTCTGCCTCCTGAGTGCTGGAATTAGAGGTGTGCACCACCACCAGCTTTTTTTGTTGTTGTTTAAATAACCAGCCAATTCCAATCAGTAGGTACTCGTGGTTACAGTCTTCCCACTGGAGGCATCAATTGTCCATAGCTCTTCAGCAAGGGGTCAGGGCTTGTGAGTGCTAAGCTGTCGTTTAGCTTGATCTTGTGTAGGTCCTGTGCAGGCAATCACAGTTGCTGTGATGTTATGATTACAGTGGTCCCGTTGTATCCAGAGAATACTGTTTCACCTCTTCTAATTGTATCTAACCACTGGCTCTTACAATTTCTCCTTCATGTCTTCTCTTATGGTTCCACATCCTAGAGGAGGGGTGATACAGACAAACCAACTGACATTTATTCTCTGAAATTCAATCAGTTGTGAGTTTCCTCATTAATTGCCATCCAGTGTTCAAAGAAACTTATCTAATGAAGATGGATTTAGTGAAAAAGATTAATTTATGATAAAGTTAGAGGAAAGGTTGGGAAATAAATTGTTAAGAGTTTTTGAACTTCCATTGATGTCCAAAGGTTTGAGCATGGAGAGTGAAGAATGGGGATAACATTAATTGAGATGAAATCATTGTGGGGAGAAGCTGAAACAGGAGAGGAGACAGATGAATAGATCCCATACAGATGTGTAGCCCATTAAATAGGCTCCAGTTAGGATAGATTAGATAGGAGTTGTATAGGAGAAGATGCTAATAAGCACAAATTCAAGCTTCTGAAGGCACAGAGTGGATTAGGGAATGAGGATTAGGACTGAGAGGTAAACACACCAGAGTTGGTAACAAATTAAGTTCAGATCTGACCTGGGGAATCTCGAGTGTCTTTGTTAAGAAAATACATTGGATTGCAGCCAGGAATGACCTCTCCCTATCTACTGCTGTGACAATTGCCCATGTCTGGAGACACACAATAGTCACAGCCTAATCCTCGCAACGAGTAGGTAAAAGTCAGGCATATTGCTAAATACCATACAATACACAGGAAACACTGCAGCCAGCTCTAAACATCAATAGGAGCAAGGTTGAAAATTCTGCAACAGGAGATTAACATTTGTGAGACGTCAGCACACATATGAATATTATAAAGCTACAGCATGATACAAGTGCAGGGTGAGGTGGGAAAATTACGGTTTTGAGTTTGGAGAAATATCGACAGGCCAGATGGAGGAGGAAAAGCCTGGAAAAAAAGACCTCTAACAAGGAGAGGCTAGAGAAATAAAAGGAAGGCCAGTAGGCGGGGGTCACAGCAACTGTCAGGAAGTGTTCTGAAGCAAGAAGATATTCATCAAGAAGAGGGCTAACTATACCCATCGGGTTCAGAAATACAGAGGCAGCCACTGTATTTCCAAGCCACTGAACCTGGAAAGAGAAGCCTCTGCACAGAAGTAATAAAAATAAATATGAGTGGTGTAGAAAGACAATGGAGGTCATGTGAGGTCAGGGGGCTATAGACAATGGAAGAAAGCAAAGGGGGATTTGTTTGTATTGGTAATGCTGCTTTTGAGAAGAGAAAGTCATGTTTACTTAACTTCATTTAGAATTAAGAACCCAACTCAATGGAATGAACAGAGTAAATATCTGGAAAACAGCATTTTGTCAAGAATAAGCAAAGAGACATTAGTGGGTTATGAAATCAATTTTTTGGTTGGAAATGCCTCTTTAATAAAGGACATAAAATGGAACAGGGTAGAAAATAATGACATGGCATGCAGTAAAATATCTCATGGAGCAGTTGTTTCAAGTGTGTGTATGGGTGTGTGTCCTTAGTTTTCAATTTGGATAACTAAGTGACCATAGGCAGTGAAGAGAGTCCAGTCTGCGTCCAAGTTCAGATAACTAGAAAAATAAGAATATCAGAAAAGAAATATAAAAATAAATAAAGGAAGCTGGAAGTGATGGGGTGCACCTGCAACCTCAGTCTCAGCCTTCTGAGTGTCATGGGGCTTCAACTCTAAGGAGGTACCGACAGCTGAGGGGTGAAGGGAGGGGAAATGCCAGGTTTAATCAGTGCTGTGGCCCATAATAGGTTGTCTGTAATCCAGCGGCAGTGCTAACTGGACTTGTAGACTGGAAAAAGGAAGAGGAGGAGGAGATGGAGAAGAAGAAGAAAAAGAAGAAGAAGAGGAGGAGGAGGAGGAGGAGGAGGAGGAGAAAGAAGTAGTAGAAAAAGAAATTGAAGAAGTTGAAGTTGGAAGCAATTGTAGAAATGGGACCTGAAGGAGTTAGGGATAGATACAATATAAATACATTTCATATGTGTATGAGCGGTGTGTGTGTCTGCATATGTGTGTTTGTGTCTCTGTGTATATGAAATTACCAAAAACTAAATTCTGAAAATGAGTAACAAAACAAACGAAAAGAGAAATGAAGTCATGAGGGAGGAAGAAACACTTAAGGTGAGTTTAAGACAAAGGTGTCATGTTCCAGTGGGGACTGGGCATCTGCAGGTGAGCTGTCTACCACACAGCTGTGCTGGGGAGATGGTGTGTTCCTGGACACGTTTGTAGTTTATCATCTTTTCACAGACTATATGAGCACTGTGAGATTATGAGCTATTATGATATCTATACCATTCAGCAAATTGTTCTGTATACAGTGGGATTCATTAAATGCCAAATTTGTGACTACCTTAATGCTACAATATTGAAATCATAAAATCCAGAAGTCAATGAATATAGGCTAATTGTAAAATGACTTTAAGCCTTCCAGACAAAAAACTATGACAAGCCATAGTCCACACACTTGATTCCAGAAAGTAATTTCCATCAGAAACCTAAGTATGTACCCTTTATCAGTCAGCTTTATTGGCTGGAACAGAAACTTACTTTAGCTACCATAAGCAGAAAAATCAGTTGAATATTGGACAGTTCATAATTGCCAACAAATCAAAGTTTGGAAAATAGTCAAGTACAGGTCAAGTTAATGCATTAGCCTGAACCATACCCAGAATACCCACCCTACGAAGCCAGACCACTCAAGACACTGTCGCCTCTAAACAACCTAGATAACCCAGCTGTAGCTACTACCATCATGGAGGTTAGTCAATGACAACTCCTATTTCTCTAACCACCTCTATTACTGTGCCTCTCAGTCTTCCGTTCCAATTTCTTAGCACTCTGAGTTCCTGATTCAAGATTCACAGCATATGCGTGGGATTGGTGGAGTCTAGGCTTTGTTTTTGAGCCTAACTGCAAGAGAGGTAGGAAACTGAATATCTGTACATCTAGTGTTTTACATTTTTATTGAGGAAGACAGGCTAATTCATTTCCAAGCAAAAAGAAGATGCTGGCTGTCAAGCAGTAAGTGATAAATATCTGCTACATAATAAATGATATATAATCCCATAAATTCCATAGCCGCTGCCCGATGCCAGCTTCTAGTACCACCGTGAACAGAACTGAGCGCAACAGAAAGTCTTTAGCTACAAACATGCCAGGCACTCAATGTCGCAGTCAGTGTGATACCTGGTCAGGTTTATTCTTGAAGGGTGCATGCATGCTAAATCACCCTGAAGTGACAAGTGAATGACACCCCTTAATTGAAATCACTGACCCTGAGATTTATGTCTTCTTACCCCAGAAATGGTACTGTCATCATTTCAGCTTGTTGGTGGATGGTTCTGGCCCCTTAGTTTAAATAGTGCCAATCACTTCAATAATTTGCTCTGGAGTCTACATACAGCATTTCTAGCTACAAGAGCCCTCTTTCTGCAGTGACCTTCACGAAGACTCTCTGCCTCCAGGCATTCATCTGAGATGAACTTGCTCCATGCCAGCCTCCTCTCATCTCCTCCTGTTTTCAGAGAGCACACTTACACCAGACTTCAACCCCTCCCCCCATCAGGCCTATTCACTTTACTTAGGATAAGTGTGGGTTTCCACCAGCCATACATCTACCCATTAACTTCTAATCCATCTTGCCTACTTTGCAAACCTTCCCACCCACACAGAATAAGCCTGTGTTTTGTTCTTTGTAAGCTCACCAGTAACTATTTCTGCCAAATGCGGTGTGTGATAAAAATCCTTGAGAGCATTCCAAAGGCTCCATGAAAAGAGTATCTATTGCTGTTCCGCAAAGGACAATAGGTCTCAAATTAGCAATCCAAAATAATAAGGAAAATGTGAATAATTTTCTGCTGAGCTGAGGAAATAGCTCAGTTTGGAGTGCTTGTTCAGTGTATATAATACCCTGGGTTCAATCCCCAGCTCTGCATAAACCAGGAGTGGTTTCATTCCCTAGCACTTATGAAACAGGAAGGGGAAGAATCAGAAGTTCAAGGGCATCCTTAGCTACCTGATAAGTTTGTCTCTGTTGCTAAGTGTGCTTTTTGCTGCCCCCTGAAGCAGAATAACCCATACCATGCAGCACACTGTTGCCCCAACTCCTCATCACCTAGATGTTGTATCAAGCCAGACAGGTGCCCTAGTGGGCTGATATGAAGATGCTCCGGGAACTTATCCCTGGAATGAGACTGCTGGGCTGTGAGCAAAGCCAGGCCTGCCTTTTCTGAGGACTGCCGGATGGCTTCACTCCAGGCCCACGTCAGCTTACACCGTCCAGTCATGAAGATGACCCCTGCTGCACAACCTTGCTAACATTTGATGTCATGCTATTTACACCCAGATTTAGAAAAAAAAACAATGAAGTGGTCATTTTAATTTTCACATCTCTGGTTATTAGCAGGATGGAGCCATCCTATCTATTTGTGTTTCTTGGATTCTTTACCCATTTGCTACTGTGACCCCTGTCTTTTCATAATGGAAAGAGAGGCCCATTACGGAATTTAGATAATATTTTCCCTTTTATCATAGGTATCACCAACATTTATCCCACAGGGTTTCTTCCTTTAACAGACATCCTTAGTGTGTGGCTAATATTTAGTTTTGCCTAATGATGTATAGTCTCCCAGCCTGATCTGTTTTCAAGCAAACTGTGCTTTTTACAAGACTGGAACAATCCACCCTAGGATGTGAAGGCTCTGGGCTTGTTTTTGTTTCATTTTATTCCTTCCCTGTTAGTTAATTACTCATAAATGACTGCTGGTCAATGGTTCCTAAGGCAACCAGACCTCAAAAAGTTACTTGTTGCTTTGTGTGGTATTGTTCAGTACAATGCTTGACTTTTCTAAACAATGACTTCTTATTTCTTTTACTCAAGCCTCCCAAGCCAGGCCTGGCAACACAAGCCTGTAACCCCAGCTACTCAGGAGGTGAACAAAGGGAGATTCTAAGTTCAAGGCCAACCTGGACTTCATAGTAGTTCAAGCTCAGCCTGAGCAACCTAATGAAACAATGATCCAAAATTTAAAAACTAAAAAAGAACCCTAGGATGTGGCTCAGTAGTAGAGAAGTTGCCAAGCAAGCACAAGATCTTGGGATCACTCTCCAGTATTGCAACATAAGGAAGAGGGAGAGGAAGAAGGGGGGAGGAAGAAAAGGAAGACAAGAGGAAGAAAGGGAGGAGGATGAAGAAAATGCAGAAGCAGCAATAACCTCCCCCATCTATGTTGCATTTCACAGGATTCATACTTAGATTTTTAAAAGCCATAAGCCTCTAGCTTTATTGACAGATGGAGGAAGTGTTTGCTCGCCACCTGTGATGTACCTATGCCTGAGTTATAAGGAGAAATCAGAAAACAGAGTCTAAAAAAAGGCAAAACAATACATTAAATCCTTATAAAAATAAACAGCTATTCATACTTGCCAGTTGGCTTCTCTGTTTCCAGTGTAAGCATGGAGCACTTGATCTACATGGATCTTGAAAGTGTGGGGAGTGTTCATGATTCTAAGCCAAAAAAAAAAAACAGACTATTTCTAAAACATTTTATTTCATCACTGATAACTTTCAAGCTGAATACTGGAGATAGAAAAAGTTTCTGAAGAAAGGGATGAGGAAGAGTGGAGGAAGCAGGTGGTCTACCAAGAACTTAGAGCTCAGATAAGGGTCTCAGAAATGAATAAGAAATGGACTCCATGGATAAGGGAGCTTGTTGAACAAGCGTGGGAACTTGAATTCGGTTCCCAACAAAGGCAAAAACCTGGGTATGGCTAAGTGAATGTCTATGCCCAACATTGGGGTGGGGGACCAGCGACTGAAGGAACTACAGAGCTTGCTGATACTAGCTGACAGCTATCCTCTAGGTTCAGTGAGAAGAAAAGGCAGAGAGTGGCCGACATACCTGGCATCTTCCCTTAGTCTCTGGACCAGAGCATAAACACTGCATATATGCCCATACATACACACACATACAACAAAAGAAAAAAAAAAAAGAAGACTAAGAAGGAAGACAGACATGCTATACTGTCTACAAGGCTAGAAGGACAATGGAAGCCCTACTGTGGCTCAGCACAGTGCACCAGGATTCCACAGTGTCCCCTTAATCTCAACAAAGACCACCATCTCCATTTTCCTAGAAAGTGTATTTAAGAGGTTGAATGTTTTTTAGGTTCGGTTTTCTGGAAAAGAAAAAAGAATCAAGAATTTGCTTCTGACATCCATGTTCTATCTTCCTCTATGCTGTGGGAAGAAAATGTGGTTGAGTGCTTGTTGCTACACTGATGAGCCTATTGGGTCCTAGAGTGTAAAAAAAATATTGTTTCCCCTTTAAATGCAGCATAAAGATCTTGTCACTAAAAAAGACATCTAAATATTCTTGTGTTTGGGGATAGAGAATATTTTTTAAAGTGAATGCTTGTAGGAAACTAATTGGCATTCCCTTGGCAAGATACAGTGGCTTTTATTAGGTACCATTAATGTGACTATAATGACAATACTGCTCCTGAGCCTAAATTCTGCAGGCCAAAGTCCACATAATTTGGTTTCTGTTCACACATGTCTCAGGACATCACTTAGTAGAATATGAAGTGTGCTATGTGCCTCTGGTTCTCCCAGATATGAAAGATCTGAGTAACTTGTACCCAAGAATGGTCTTCTCCCTCCTTACCCCCTACAACCTTCCCTGTGTGCTCCCCACAGCTCCAGTCAGAGATATGAGAAGGGCACTCTCATCCAGGGGATTGTGCGTCAGGCCATGATAAAGACCCAGAGGTTAACTTCAATACTCTCCTCAGGTGGGCTGCTTAGATAGCCCATGGCTATCTCTACCCCTGCAGTTCAACTCACCATTCTGGGACCCTTGAGTTGGTGCTTACCTGTTACTTCTTAAGGCATCAGAAACTTCTCAGCCCAACTCTCTAGGCTGTGGCCTGGGCGCCTGCATTTCAACCAGTTTCTCAATCCCTTAAAAAGGTATTTTTACACTTTGTATTGTGTGGGTTTGGGGGTGTCTGCACATGTGCCATGGCACACACAAGGTGAGAGGGTAACTCGCAAGAGTTCCTTCTCTCCTACCATGTGGGTTCCAGGAATGGAACTCAGATCATCAGATTTGGCATCAGGAAGCCATCTCAACAGCACATTCTTAATGATTCTTAATGAGCACACCCAACTTAAGGACCACTGGGATAAAGATGGAGAATGTTCTAAGAGGGGAACCATGCCCTCAAAGGAGAAGATTCACTTGCCGACAGACACAGTGCATACTAATTATTTGGGTCAGTTTCACAAAGCCTCCACAGACACAGAATGAGGAAATGCCCAGTCATGGCTCCTAGAGGAACACAGGGGTAGGTTCCTACAAACTTCTGTCCATACTAATTTTATCAAACAATGATCACAGCCTTGCTTAACGTGGATTTCTGTTTGAAGTCCCATGATTGAAATAGGTACTGTTGATACATTAATAATGAGCTCATGGCCAGCAACTCTGACTCATTCTGAACAATGCATGTGTTTTTATCTGTAAGGCACATCACAGCCTTCCCGCATTTAGAAGCACTTCAGCACTGTGGTCAGGGACATTTCAAATGGTGAGGTTGCCGGTGCAAAATATAAAAATTAAGGGGAAAAAAGTGGAGAGAAGGACACTTATTCATAATATGAAAGCCAAAACAAGACTATATCTCATTTCAGAACATACATGTAAGATGACTAAGAATTTTCACATCTTGTTTGTGTTTACAAATGACCGTGGAGATAACTATCAGGTTACAAATAAATCTTGGGCTGTATGAAAATTCACAAATAATGATGGTGTTCATATAAATTTTATTTAAAAATTTTTAGTATTAGTTTCTTTATTCTCTGAATAGTTCAACTTTTGTTTCTTCCACAAAAACAGACTTCTAAATATAGTAATATATGTAATAACAATCAGGTAACATTAACTTTTTCTTTACTGCATTTGCATAATAACTATTGCATCTTTGAGGACCATTAGTGGGCTCTATGCAGCACTACTCAGCAAGGCAATAAAAAGATTATTTTTATAAAAGGATACAAGATGATGCAAACAGAAACTGAAACTCTGGCAAGGGTACTCCAGGTACAACTTCAAATCTAAGAATTGTTTTAAGTATCAATTACCTTTACAGAATTAAAATACTCATGGTTGATGCCCTTCAGGACATTTGTATTTTGCTATATTTCAATAATATTCCATTTTTGAGAGTGTTATAATTGCATCATTCCCCCTAAAAACATATACACACAAGTAATATTATACAGTTAAGCAGGTTGCATTTATGTACTTAAGAATATATATACATATGCTTAAGAATATATATATATATATGTATTCTTTTGTTATATGTATATAACAAGCCATGAATTTGAAAGAAAGCAAGAAGTGTATATAGGAGGGCTGGAAAGAAAGAAATTATGCAAAATACTTTTGCATGCCTTACTTCATTGTCTCCTTTTACCCTAGATAAGTCTGGAACTTAAACAGGACAGGTGCCATTTTGATTACCAGCACTAAAATGGAAGTCTAGAGGTCAAGGGAGGTACTATAAAAGCCCATGTCTTTGCTTTTACACAATGCTAACAGAGCAAGACACTGTGGTAATGGTCATCCAGATGAAGAGGCCTCAAGAGTTGAGGTGCACTGGTACACTGACAGAGCACACTTAACACTGGAGGAAGTCTAGGGGAGCCAGAGCAGACTCAGCTGTGGACATAAAGGGAGCCTAAAAACTATTTGCATCAGCTACACAACTGTGCCGTTTCTGTGCAGTGAGGTTTGCTTTGAAGTATTTCAGTCAGGAAGCAAGCAAGCAAGCGCTGACTCGGCTCATGGGTGTACTTCTGTAGGTAATGAGGCAGAGAAGAAAGAAAAGGCCGTGTCTGACCTAAAGAGTAGAGACAAGTGAGGAAGCTTTGTATAAGTAATAATCCAGTTGGAGTTGAAGAAGACAGATGGAGAAGGTAGATCCAAAAACGCCATTTGGAAAAGGCATTAAAAAAATTGTCATGCAAAACAGAAGTAACGTGATTCCATACATTTAGGACTATTTGGGTAATAGTTGCAAAGTCTTAACATTATGGGTCAATTAAAGTCATAAAGCCACCAAACAGTTTCCCTGTATCTTAAAAGGAATTAGAAAATAGGGCTGGAGAAATTTTCAGTCAGTAAAGCGATTACTATGTAAGCACAAAGACCTGAGTTCAAGTCCCCAGAAGCCATATAAAAATTCTAGGGTAGCAGTGAGAACCTGTAACCTGAGCACTGGGAGGGGAGTGCTGTAAAAACAGGTGAATCCCTAAACCTGATTGGACAATTTAATTAAATAGATGAACTTCATGGAGAAATCCTATCTTAAAAAAAAAAAAAAAAAAAAAAAAAAAACGAGGATGAGGATGATGATGATGAAAAAAGTGAAGAGCCATGGAAGACAGTGTTGACCTCAGGCCTATACACACACAGAGCATATTCTTTAGGACAAGAATGTACTCGCAGGGTTTAAGGTGGGGAGTGAAATGGACAGATTTTCCTTTCCTGAATGAGTCTTGTTGTGGCGGTAAAATGAGAAACTGGGGAGACAGGCTAGAATAATTGGAGTGGGCAGCATCTGTCCACGGTCATTCAGGTGGATGCCTGATAGATTTATTGCAAGGAGTCAATAAAATGGTATTTGAAAGCAGATTTTAAACCCCAGAACAAATACATTGAAAACAGTATTTTGATTATGAAAACAGCAAATGTTGGAGGGTAGCATAGAAACAGAACAAACATTTAGAAGCCGTGTTTGCTTTAGAGGGTTGATGCCTCACTTACCTCGAGAGGGAAGTTAGAATCAGGGTCAGTGTTTGCTGTCTCTGTTCACCCTGTGTGTGCATCCTCTCCACTTTGGCTGAGGCACAGAGGTAATTTACTGTCACTTTGGATTCTAGGAAGAATAAGGGCTTGCAGGACAGAGCCCATGCTCAAAAGAGGAAAATTATCCTTGAGGACAGCGCAAGCTGTGCTAGGAAACATGCCCGCCTTCTTCTGAGAACCAGATTCGTCTCCTGGAGCGCTGGCAGCTGTAGGACTCCTTCAGCCACTTTGCAGAAACAGAATCAGTGATCAGTCCGACCACACGTCGACAGTGATTGCATAACTCTGTATACCCCATACCTTTCTCCACCAATTCTTCCTTTATTTACAAACCCAAATGTAATTGTACTTTTTAAAAACTCTTTATTTACGTTTCTTATATCTTCTTCTCCCTATTCCACCCCAATGCCTTCCAACACCAGGCAGAAGAGAAAGGGTTAGTGGGAAGAGAAAGGGTAAGTGGGAGAGGGGCCGCAGGTCTTTTTTGGCTGCTTCCTGCTGATTAGGGTCATCGGGTCCCTTGGAGTCAGTCCAGTCCTCATTTCAGGAGATCTCCACCTTCTTGTCTCACAACAGTAGCCAGGAGGAAGCAGGAGCAGCCAGGGGGAAGCAGTACAACACTGTTCTTTCTCTCAGCTCCACACTCTGGGCTCTGGCATTTATTCTCTCTCTAGAGTCCTCAGATTTAAATTATCTGCAGCTAGCAAAGAGCTCCTCTCAGAGCCTGCACAAAGCAAATAGTCTGCTGCGGTGGACCATCTGAATCAGTCCCGCATTCCACACCTGGGAACAAAACAAAAACATGTTTATATCCACAACACCCAAATCCATGTCAGTAACAAGAAGATAGAACTGGGGTCAGAGAACACTTTTATTTGTTTCCCTTCTCAGTGTGGTCACATTGAATAAATCTCTTTCTAATTTTCACCATTTCCACTCATTTTAATTGGCATATTAGAGATGAGTAGCCAGTCCTAGTTTTGGGGAGCCCAGGTTTTTGCCTTAAAAAGTTATCATGACTTGATAGCAACATAAGAACATAAACTTTTCTAAAAAGGGAAAAAAATGTACTAGAAAGTACTGACATGATAATAGAATGAGGTCACTTGGCTGGAGAGCTTTGAAGCTAGCAGAAGTTGCTGACATTTGATTGCAAAAGCCAACAGAAGTTTCTGGAGATAGAAGGCATACAGCATGAAAAAACGGGCAGTTTGCAGCTTCTGAGAGAGCAGAGGAAGTTAGAATCTAGCAAACAAGGAATTCTGGCCATCAAGATTCAGCCTTGGGTGTTTCTACACTAATACTGGTGTCCCATGAAACAGGAACAAAAGCCAGGACCTTGAAGAAGAAATCTGAAAAGCCAGATTGGGTCTCTCCAAGGACAATGGATAGACCTGTAAAATCTGAATCCAGCTACCTAGAAATAGATCCCAGTCTACCACACGGGCCAGTTCTCAGCTTCTCTGTGCCTCAGATGCTTCTTCTTCAACAGAGATACCTGCAGTTCTCCCGGCAGGAGTAACGATATTCTACAGAGAGACCCTTGTGTCCCTCCTTTTGGTTGTTAGACTACTGAAACAATGGTCCCCAAGGAGCCAAAATTTCCCCTCCCTGCAAAAGTCTAATACTAACAAGGAAAAGATTGGGGCCCTACTGCCAGCCAGAAGAGGAACTTGTCTCCTAGGAAGAGATCTGACAGCAATCAGACAACCCTGCTGGGGGGGGAGAGGAATTAAAGTGGAATCCAGACAATGAAATGGGTCACAGCTTGGAAAGGATCACACCCTGACTAGACCTGCTGAGCCATGCATATAACTAGCTTTCTATTTAAATCTAAACACCATGACAGGACCTCAAAGGTAGACTTGGAGGGGGGAGCAGCTGGCTTTCCTTATTTGTTTCTCTTTCCAATGTGGCAAATTCCCCTTTTCTGCTTTTCATCGCTGTCTGTCTTTAACTGGTTTATTGAGGACAAGTGGCTAAGTCTGGTTTGTTAGGACTCTCAGGTCCCAAGTCCTAGCTGTTACAACTCTTAACAATATAGCTACCTGAAGATAGAATACATTTATAAATCTAACCTGCTTGCTGAAATTAGTGTTTTTTGTAGGCTCAGTAAATATTAGAAAGTCTCTATTCTACCTCTCATTTTTATAAATGGGAGTGCTGAAGTCTGGAGAAGCTGACTCATCTAAAACTTTGGAATTTTTAAAGCCCTCACTAGTCTGCATATTAACAGCAAAATCACGGTTCCTTCTGTGTCTGGGAGGCCCAGCCAGAAGCTGCATGTGCTTTTAAACTGGCACTGAAAGAGACCCAAGAAACCAGAGAGTCAAACTGAGCTTGAAAGGCAGATCCTAATGCTTTGAATACTTTCTTTGGAAGCCTGCTCTGACAAGGAGGGTTGCTATGGAATGGGTATTGCTCATCATCTAAATGTCCACCAGGAAATAGGGGAGTTGGAAAAGGCAGAGTGGCAGATGGAGAGGTGTGCAGTGTTACCACGGGAAAGGAAAACAAAACCCACCTATTAGCTCCTGCACTTCTGTTTCTACACTGGAATAGCTGGCTGCTGGGGGGAGGTGTCCTCTTTTTTCCCTTCTCTTCTTCCAGCCCTGTTCTTGGCGATGCTTTTTAGTCATCAAGCAGATGGCTGCAGCTGCTATAGCAGCATCTGTTGCTGCTCTTTCACCTTCTAGCTTTGGCAGGAGCAGTTGGCAAGACAAGCTTGCAAGGTCTGTTGGTAGTATTGCTTTCTGTCAAATGCTGTGTGCAGGGAGGAGGGGATCTAGGCAGAGGAAATTCTAGTGTGAACCATGGTTCACACTAGTCATGGTCCCTAGGGCCTATTTGATCCAAAACCCTTCTTCAGAATAGTTCCTCTCATGGGATCAGAGCTGGGAAAGAGGAGGTATGCTCTTTCGCTCATCACCCACATTCAGGCTAGAGGGACTTGTTGACTGGCAATGAAAGACTTGAGTGCAAAGAGCGATATGTTTTTCAGGTGGAGCACTGAGAATCCAAGCAGCATTCTCTAGGAAAGAAGAGGATGCTAATGCCTGCTCTCCTAGACTCACCCTGAAGATCATCCCCCAGCTTGCCAGGGTCAGTCCTTACTGGATAAGAAGAGGCGTATGGAGAACATTCCGTATCATGTCAATATCGATGGATGTATGGACTCATGTGCTACCACTAGCCAATCACAGGCAATACCAGAGTTGTTAGGGTCAGAGCCTGGGCCCTGGCAGCATTTAACAAGCTGGCCACCTGTCCTCAATAAGCCAATTAAAGGGACAAGTAATAGTGAAAATCAGACAGGAGAGACTTATTCAATATGGCCACATTGGAACAAGAAACAAACAGGTACATCGAACCCTAATCCCCACTCTAAGTCCAGTTTTGGATGCTGATATAAGGTTTAGGTTTTAATAGAAGGCAAAAGGCATGTATAGATAAGCAGTGCTGGTCAAGGTATGGTCCATCCACCTGTGACCCATTAATCCCTGGACTCCAGTCTCTCCAGCCAGATAGTCTTACAAGTTTTCAGAAGTCTGTAATATCCCATTCTGGAGACAGGCTTTCCTTCTTGGTTGCACCAAGGCCCCTGTTTTTTGTTTGTTTGTTTTGCCTGAGCCTCCTGGAAAATTCTAATTTCTTGGTGGTCCACTGTTTCAACAGTTTGACAGCAGGACTAAGGAGCCCAGGCAGTATCGCCATTCCTGCCAGGATGTGGTCTTCACCACGATGTTTGCTACATCTTGGGAAATATGATTGCTATAGTTTGTGTGTGTGTGTGTGTTTCACTTACATTCTCTGTAGAAGCCAGATTTGTGTCCCAAGCTCACTGGGGTCCAGTTTACTATTTATCACCCAAACCAGAGAAATCCACTAGAATGAGGGAGTGTGCATCTCTTTGGTGAGTGATCATCCCTGCACTGAGGCTTTTGCTGCCAAGCCTACATCAAGCGTCAAGATTATGGATGCTGAGTGAAGCCCTCTGAGCTTTGTGGTTTGAAGAGAAGATCTTCACCACTTCACTGCCTTGATCAAATTACTATAAGAGAAATCTGTGAGCCATTAAATTGCTCTCTCAGTCACTGTGAGAAATCAGAAGAGATTTGGCAGTTGTGAAGTAAAAGGCCAAGGCTTAGCAAAAGGCCAGCATTTTCCAGGGGCCAACTATCTATATCAACTGACAATTCACAAGAGATATGACATGATAATTCTTGGAGAAAATCACTGTGATGGAAATACACAGGATATAAGGGAAGCTACTATATTTTGCTCAGATTTCTCAAATATTTATTTACTGTTCAATGGGACACTCGTATTGGGTATTGGGGTGGCCTCGCAGAATGCTGGTCAGGACAGAGATGCAAAGCCAACAGACATGAAACTCAATCCAGAAATAGAGGATATAGAGGAGTCAATGGTCTGACAGTACAAATAGCAAGAACAGGAGTTCTTTGGTGTAGATGGAAACATGGTTTTGTTTTAATCCCAGGTGTAGGATATGCGGCTGATTCAGATAATCCACAACAGCAGGCTATTTGCCTCATATGGGCTCTGAGAGGGGCTCTTGGCCAGCTGGAATTAGTTGAGTTCTGAGGACTTTGAAGGGTATAAATATAAAAGCCCAGAGGCAGAAGGGGAAACGGCTTGAAGGAGTCGGAGGAGGATCACTTGTCCTCTTGCGGGCTTGCTGGTTACCTACAGTTCTGTATTTTTCTGACGACAAATATTGGTATTTCTCACCAAAGAATCCTATGACCCTGCCAAGCAGGAAGTAGTAAAGAAGGCTACACCTCCCCTTTCCCTTACAACCTTCTTTTTTCCCTACCTGGGGTTGGCAGGTTGGAAGGGAAGTAAAAGCTTTAAGGTGCCCCCAAATAAAGTAGCATTTGAAAAACTACTGTCTACAGTGTTCTGCTCAAAGTCATGATTGTGAAGATACATTCCTACCTTCTCTTTTACCACAGGCTTTTTTTGGAGTAATGAAAATAATCAGACCGTTTAATGATAATAGAATAGTACTAGAAAGTTGTAAGGGATGCCATGGGCAGACTCAAAAATGCTAACCAATGCATACTACCTGGAAAGCCATCCCAGAGAAAACAACCGTCTAGCAGCCAGAGGGAACTTTGGTTCTTCTCATGAGATGCCCTGCAGAAGCTCCAAGATCAAAACCACCAAATACAAACAAATACTCAGGCTAATGTGACTGTCAGACAATTAGTCAAAGAGCTATGTTTGGAACAGCTGGGTCAACGAGGCCTCTCTCCATTACCCACATGTACAGAGCATCTGGTAAAACAGCTTTAAGCCCAGAGGCTCAGCTCTGATAGGATTCTCTGAGGGACAGCGTGATTTCCCTAGGAAGACTTGCCAGGGTTGGTTTGGAATCTAAAAGGAAAGAAACTTGCATTCCTTGTGGTAAGAAATAGTTTAAGGGCTTGGCGTTAACAGCAGCCTGAGAAAATAGTGATGGAGAATAAGTAAAGAAAGGGTAGAAAGGGGAGAGAGGAATAGTGTGTAATACAGACTCACCCCCTACTAAGCACTGTTCTTAAATAATATGGTCCAACCAATTTGATTCTCGTCACACAGTGAGGAGGTCACAGTTGCAAAGCACTTACAGAAATAAGAAAAGTGGTATTTACAAAGACTCCAATTCCAGAGCAATAATATTCATGATACCTTTGGAGTCTGCCTTTTCTTCTAAAACAGACATCTGCAGGCTGTGCACAAGCAAAACATCCCTCTTAAATATTTATTGTTTTTGTCTAACTTTCTGTTGGGGATTAATATACACATGCATCACATGTATCAAATGAAAATACCACTCAATAAATACAAAAAAGCAAAGACGCATGCAGTTGCTACCAGACCTGAAGGATAGCACAGGCAGACCAGAAGCTGCCGCCATCCCACAGTCCTTTGCAATCACTTCCTGTCTGTCTCGGCCACATCTCTGTCCTGAAGATAAGCTGCCTTCTGGCTGCTACCACTGTGGTTTAGTTTTGCCTGGCGTCGGTTGTATTTGAAATAGTTGAAAATTGCGGAGTATTTTTTTAATCAGCTTCAGCCCACATGGCGTTATACTTAAAAGCATGGACACATAATCTGTCCAGGGTCATTGCTCTATCACATCCCTTTTCTGTGAAGACGCCACCATTTCTTAACCAGTCTGCAAGGTGCTGATAGAGCTCCCATGAACTTCTGAATGTGTCTCTTGATTGATGCTCATCCAAATGCATTTCACTTCTGTTCCCACCTAAGAGTCAGTGACTTTTCTCTGTGTATAGAACTACTTGTACAAATTTACATTTTCATGAGTTTTCCAGTTGCCTCATAATCTCACCAGCACTAGGTTCCCATGGTCTTCTTCATTTCAGAGTCTCGAGTCTTTGTTTCAAAACATGATTTTAACAAGATTGACTCTACCATGGTGATCTGTCTTTTTCTCACAGCTTTTTATAATTTATCATACCAGTGTGCACACCTCCAGAGAAAAGCTTTTTGCCCATTGTATACATTGTGATATTGTAGCATTTCTTGCTCTGTAATTTGCCTTTCCATTAACTTAATGACAGTTTTTATTAAAAGCTTGGGTCAAATATTTTGCATGAGAATTTAGCAATGTATAGTAAAATTACATATTTGTTTCTGGTTTGGCCCAGCAACACCATTATACCAGCACATGTACAGGAAGATATATACTAGAGCTTGTATGCCATGGCATCATTTATACAACAGAAGACTAGAAATAGTACAAATGCCCAAAAATGCAGAGCTCATTAGTTAAATTATAGTTCAGCCACACTACAGAGTACCATTCATTTGCAGAAAAAAAAAAAATGTGCACTGTTTTCTCTACGCTATTACATTGCTAAGTGTCAAGAGGGAAATTCAGAATGGTCTACTGAATACTAACGTTTCATGAAAAGGAGAAGAAAAAAATAGAGAAGTATTTCTATGAACAGGTGTATATATGTATACTTATGCATATGTAAGTATACACATGAATAAGTAAGTAAACACATTGCATATATTCATACATTATTTAGTTTTCAACAAACTGAGAAATAATTTGTAAACTGAAGCAAAAATTACTTAGAGGAAAAAAAACAGAGTCCAGGGGTCTTGAGTCAGGAAGAAAGCAGACCCTCTCTGGTTTATTTTTCTTTGGAACCATGTAAGAATCATCTTAGATGATTATGAAATGTCATTAAATGAAAATGAGCAAATAAAAAGCAATTTCTAAAAATTAAAAGTAATAAAAACAACTAGTGTGATCACATAAAGGAAAATAATTTTAGGTGATTTTCAAAAACAATAATTTGACTACATACTTAGGTGGAGAATGTCTACCTCAAATTAAAAAAGCTTCCAAAGAAAGATTAAGCTATTTTTAACAGCATTCCATTAGTAATCATACTAGATTTGAGTTTCTAAAGGCTGTGTGTGTGTGTGTGTGTGTGTGTGTGTGTGTGCACGCGCGCATGCGCACGGGTGTGTGTGTGCACTGAGGTAGTAATGGGACACCAAAAAACAACAACAACAAACAAAAAAAAAAAAAACCCATGGGTACTATTAGGAACTGAAGTTTTCAAATAAGACAAAAGATGTAATTATATAAACATAAAGTTAAGTAAAAACCTTATCTACCTAGATATTATTTGGAAATACCATCTTGTATGTTATATATTTTCTCATTTTACAAAATCATAGCTATTAGATCTATCCTCTGGAAAGGTACAAAAATCATTACCAAACTGGCAAAAAAAAAAAAAATTACCTTGGGGCATCAAAGATGGCAGCACCAGGAGGATACTGTGTCTGACGAGCAGGACAGCAGTGATTGCACAGTGACCAACAGACCAAACTCTGGGCCCTAAAACACCAATGATTGTGTTTCCCAGGAGAGAGGAAACCCCACAGTATGGGGCAATCAGGTCTGTTCTCACATCACCCAGCTAAAACCAGGAAGGTTCCTGAGTCCCTGCAGGCACTAGGTTGCCAGCCCAGAGCCACATGTCTGCCTGCTCTGATCACCATCCCAGACTGAACTGTGGGCATCACAACACCAGAGACTGGGATGTCCAGTCAAGAGAAAACCCCACAGTGAAGGAAGCAATCAGAACCAACCTCAGGTCACCCAGACAATTCCTGAAAAATGTCCCAGGGTCCGGTCCGGTCCAGTCCAGTGGATGCTCAACCACCAGACCAGAGACCTGCCTGCATGCCTGACTCACAGTTCCAGACAGAACTGTGGGCCACAGAGGGAAATATCAGGTCCAACCTCAGGGCACTCTACCGCCCCAGCTCCCAAAAGGTCTTAGAAAAAGTTCCCAGTTCCTGCAGGCACCCAGTTGCCAGAACAGAGCCACTCACCTGTGCCTGCATGCTCTACTCACCATCCCAGACGAAACTGTGGACCCCAAAACACCACAGACTGGGTCTCCCTGTCAGGAGGAAACCCCACAGTGGGGGAAACATCAGGTCCGACCTCAGGACACCCAGCTCCAGAAAAGTTCGTGGGTTCCAGCAGGGTCCAGGCTCTCACATCCCACCATATGCCTGAGTGCTACACTCACCTGCCACTGATTACCACTGGGTACTGGGACCCAGAGCTCCAACCTCAGACCTACAGAAGCCTGAGATCCATGAGATCAGCCCCCAGATCCTGCTCCAAGGTGCAACTAGTTATCCCTAGCTACACTGACAAAACCATGGGATTCCCTGATTCTTCAAGAGGGCAGTGCCCAGCAAACACAGTGTAAGAGCTGCAGTAACAGCTCACTAAATTCAGGGCAAGAAACTCAGTGACAGATCAGCTCTCTTCAGGACTTCTCTTGGTGAAAAGATAGCCCCCCTGACTACCATTGACCACAGTTATGACACAGGTCAATTCTCCTGTGGTGAGCTGTGGCAATTCCTGAGAAGCACCACCATTCAGTTGACCATACCCAAAAAGCTGAGGAGGACTCCTTCAGGAACAACCATCTTTCTGCCAAGAAGATTCTCCCCACCCCAGGATTCCAGCAGGCACCAGAAACTAACAGCCAACACCTGAGACAGCAAGATGGGTAGCGGCCAACGTAAAAGCACAAGCAACAAAAGGCAAAGCAATATGGCTTCTCCAGAACCATTACCCAGAGGCAAGTAGCCCTGGACACCCTAATATAAATGAAATTCAAGAAGATGACCTTACATCTATACTTATGAAGAGGATAATAGAGGAAAAAAATAAAATGCGCAAAGAATTAAAGGAAGATAAAGTCAAACAAATTAGGGGCATCCCGTAAAGAAGTACAGAAAGATGCAGCCAAACAGTTTGTGGCCTTCAGAGAGGAAGTAATTAAATCACTGGAAGAAATAAAAAGAAACAGAGGAATGTTCAAACAAAATGAGCTGAGAAAGAAATTAGGGAAACAACACCCTTCACAATAGCCAGAAGGACATAAAGTACCTTGGTGTAACTCTAATCAAGCAAGTCAAAGAATTGTATGAAAAAAAAAAGAAAAAAAGCTTCCAGTCTTTGAGGAAAGAAATGGAAGAAGATATCAGAAGATGGAAAGATCTCCCATGCTCATAGTTTGGCAGGATTAACATAGTAAAAATGGCCATCTTACCAAAGCAATCTAAAGATTCAATGCAATTCCCATCAAATAACCAACACAATTCTTTACAGACCTTGAAAGAACAATTCTCAGCTTCATATGGAATAACAAGAAACCCAGAATCGCAAAAGCAATCCTCTACAATAAAAGATCTTCAGGAGGTATCTCCATCCCTGATCTCAAACTGCACTATAAAGCAACAGTAATAAAAACTGCATGTTGCTGGCATAGAAACAAAATGGTAGATCAATGGAATTGAATAGAATACCCAGAAATAAACCCACACACTTATGGACACCTGATTCTTTACAAAGAAGCCAAAACCATACAATGGAAAAAGCATAGCATCTTCAACAAATGGTGCTGGACTAACTGGATGTCTACATGTAAAAAAATGTAAATAGATCCATACTTACCACCCTGCACAATACTAAAGTCCAAGTGGATCAAAGACCTCAGTATAAAATGAGACACACTAAACCTGTTAGAAGAAAAAGTGGGGAAGAGCCTTGAACTCACTGGCACAGGAGACAACTTCCTGAACAGAACACCAACAACACAGGCTCTAAGATCAACAATCAATAAATAGGACCTCATGAAACTGAAAAGCTTCTATAAAGCAAAGGACACTGTCATCAGAACAAACCAACAACCTACAGATTGGGAAAGGATCTTCACTAACCCTATATCTGACAGAGGACTAATATCCAGAATATTTAAAGATCCAAAGAAGTTAAAAAGCAACAAATCAGTAATCCAATTAAAAAATGGGGTACGGAGTTAAACAGAGAATTCTCTGTAGAGGAATACAGAATGGCAGAGAAACTCTTAAAAAGATGCTCAAAGTCCTTAGCCATCAGAGATGCAAATCAAAATGACCCTGAGATTTCACCTTACACCCATCAGAATGGCTAAAATCAAAAATTCAAGTGACAACATATGTTAGAGATGTTGTGGAAAAAGGGGAACCCTCCTCCATTGCTGGTGGGAATGTAAACTTGTACAACCACTTTGGAAAGCAATCTGGCGCTTTCTCAGACAATTAGGCATAGTGCTTCCTCAGGATCCAGCTATACCACTCCTAGGCATATATCCAAATATGATCAGGTACACAACAAGGACATTTGTTCAACCATGTTTGTAGCAGCTTTATTTTTAATAGCCAGAACCTGGAAACAACCCAGATATCCCTCAGTTGAGGAATGGATAGAGAAATTGTGATACATTACACAATGGAATACTACTCAGCAATTAAAAATGAGGAAATCACGAAATTTGCAGGCAAATGTTGGAAACTGGAAAATATCCTGAGTGAGGCATCCCAGAAGCAGAAAGACACACATGGTATATACTCACTTATAAGTGGATATTAGACATATAATATAAGACAAACATACTAAAATCTGTACACCTAAAGAAGCTAGTCAAGAAGGAGAAACCTGGGTAAGATGGTCAATCCTCACTCAGAAAGGCAAAGGGAATGCACATCAGAAGAGGAAGAAAATAGGAAACAGGACAGGAGCTTACCACAGAAGGACTCTGAAAGAACCTACCCTGCAGGGTTATCAAAGCAGATGCTGAGACTCATAGCCAAACTTGGGGCAGAGTGCAGGGAATCTTGAAAGAAAGGAGAGATAGAAATACCTGGAGGGGGCAGGAGCTCCACGAGGAGAACAACAGAACCAAAAAATCAGGGCTCATGAGCCTTTACTGAGACTGAAACTCCAACCAAGGACCATGCATGGAGATAACCTAGAACCCCTGCACAGATGTAGCCCATGGCAGCTCAGTGTCCAAATAGGTTTTCTAGTAATGGGAACAGGGACTGTGTCTGACATGAACTCAGTGGCTGGCTCTTTGATCACCTCCCCCCCTCCAGAGGGCAACAGCCTTACCAAGCCACAGACAGCCTTACCAAGACAATACAAACAGTCCTGATGAGACCTGATAGGCTAGGGTCAGATGGAAGAGGAAGAGGACCTCCCCTATCAGTGGACTGGGGAGGGGCATGGGAAGAGAAAAAGAAGGGAACAAGGGAGGGGACTACAGCTGGGATACAAAGTGAATAAACTGTAATTCATAATAAATGAATAAATAAATTTAAAAAAAGAGAAAGGATTGCATTTAGCCTAGGTTGAGCTGTTTGGATTTTTTAAATTTTAAGTGTCACTTTCATAGCATTAAAAGAGCCTTCCATGCCAATTTCCACAACTGCTTTTTAATTTTTTTTAATTTTTTTATTTTTGCTTTGAGTGCTCTGTAGACAGTTCCCTTTTATAATTTTCTAAACAAGAAAAATGGAATATATATAATCTAGTAGGTCTTTGTTGTCTCACAGCACTAAATAAGAACCTTTTATATTATTTTAAAAAATGACCTTGACTAGCTTAGAAAAGATGATCAACCACATATAATTTTACCTTGGTATCATGAGAGATTGAGTCTCAAGGCCAACCCCCCAAAAGAATTCCAAATCCATGAATACATGGATTCCTACCACTATATCTACATATACCCTGGATGTAACCCACCTGTGAGCTACTTAGAATATCTAATGCCATGTAAATATTTTAAATGGTTGCTATAATGTACTGCTTAGAGAATAATGACAACAAAATCTGTATGTACTCAATTCAGATGCAACCTTAAAAATATGTTTCCATCAGAGGCTGGTCAAATGAATGGACACCATAGATACTGAGGACATTAAATAAGTGAAGGTGACAGAAATGTGGAAAATGGTGTTGTCATCATGTCAGAGAAGAAGGCAAGTTGCCATCGGTCTACAAAATTCCGTCAAAATGACACAGGCACTAACTAGAGAGATGGTCGCAAATGGGACACTCTGTAACCTCAAAGTAACAGTAAGTACAATATCCCAAAACATGCAATGAAGGTTTAAAATTCATGACTTAATGCCGGGGCCAACCGGGCAGAGTCGAACGGTTCTTGAGTTGGGAGTGAGGATTAATATTATTTAAATAAACACACAGCACACAGGAAACTTTTTTAAAGTTCCAGACTCGACAGCCACAGCAAAAGGCAGGCTGCTGCAACAAGCAGTGCAAGCAGCAAGTCTCAAGTCTCTGCCTCCAGCCCTCTGTTTCCTAGCATTTAGATTTCCCACATTATACTTGCTTTTTGTGAAATCTTAGGTCTGGTTCATGCTCCACGTCCTCTAAGCTCTCTCCTCCCGCTCTGCCCTCCTCGTGCTTTCTCCTAGAGCTTTCTCCTGGAGTTCCTCCTCCTTCTCGCCCCTTCCTGTTCTCTAGCTCCTCCCCTCTTTCCTGTCCTCTGGCTCCTCCCATCGCACAACATTGTATCTAGTTGCTTATTTGACTCCTGTTTACACAAGAGTCGGCCTTCTGCAGTAACTGTCGGCCTGTCTTTTTATTGTAGAGTTTCTAAGCCAGAGTAGAAATATCTCAGAACAATGGTTTAATTTGCACAAGGAGCCTGAGGAAGAGGTGTGACCCTCACAAGCTATCCCACCTGCTGTCACAAACAAAAGGAGATGGACTTGCAAGTTCTCTGCCAATAGTAAAGGCCTGCTAAAAGCCATCTCTCCACCGAGATTTAAATATCAAAGCCAGCCGCTTGGAGTCATGGCTCCCGACAACTTAATTATACTTAAATTTTAACAAAAAATTGGAGACATAAAGATAACGAATCCTGCACTTCTTATATGATCCATATGCAGATTAGCTGAGTAGTTGATTAAGGTTTGTGTGTGTGTGTGTGCACGCACGCATATGTGTGTAAGAGTTCAAGTTAGTAAATAAAGATGTAAAATTTGAATTTTCTGCCTTTGCCACCTCTGACAAAATACTGAATATAAGCAAATTATCAAATGGATCTGTCTTGCTAAGTTTATAAGGTTAGATGATAATGGGGAATTTTCAAATGGATTAAATGGGCCGATAATATCTGAACACACTAAAATATGTAGAAAAATCATAGAGATGACAAATGAACGTGTATGCCCTCACTTGTTGCAAGAACACAGATCAGCATTCTTTACACAAGATAAAACCTGAATCTAATCAAACTTCATTAAACATTAATGTATAGGAAGCACAAAACCGAGAGAATGTGACACCGCGGTAGTGTGAACTGTGTGATATAACGTGGGAAAGGCTACAAGGGAAAGGCCTCAGCAAGGAGAGAGGCCTAGAAATGCTAAAGACTCAAAAGCTGTCACAGCACGTGTGAAAGGTAGATCTTGCCGCAGTGACACTAGCCAGTGATAACGAGAGTTAACGGTTCGTTGCATGCAATGAGCAATAGAACATTTTGTGCTTAACAACTGCATCGTGGTTATTGTTTGTAAAAACATCTCAGGTATAGTTACTTAAGCATTTTCAGGCAAAATGATGGGATAGCTGAGACTTGTCTTCAAAAGAACTCTGTGGAGCATGTAGCTGATAACCAGTTAATGGAGCTAAAAAACTGAAAATAATTTTCTCTCCAGTGTTTCACAGAGCCAACAACGAATGAATGAGGCAGCTGTAATGCAAGGGGGTGCTTTGGAAATCTGTCTCACTGCCTCGAACCGTTTCACTTCGTAAGCCAGTGGGATGCTTTCTCAAATTTAGAAGGTCTCTCACAAATCTTGACATTTGGTAATGAAAAGTCAGTCACCAGAGTCTGAAGAATGTGTGGCTCTTTTTAGATTTTATCTATTCTGTATAAATTTTAGAATGAGCTTTTCAATTTCCACTCAGGAACCCATTTGGATTTTTGTTAAAATTATCATGACTAATTCATTACCTTTACTTCCTTTGGGTTTAACGTTCTGTTCTTTTCATATTGGTTTGCCGTGGTATGTATCAGTTATCTTGGGCCGAGTTATTAGAGTGGTCATTTTCATTATATAATCTTTTCTTCACTGTAATGGTTACATGATTTAACTATTTTTTTTTTTAGGAATTACCTCAAATATTTAATTATGCTATCTTTAGACAAGTTTTGCATTTTATGACTAGTAGATTTGTCCGCTTTTCAAAAGTGGAAGGCCTTAAAAATGTATACACACTTTCAACTTGGTCTTTGGTGTGTTTAATGGGGAGAGGAGGAAAGGGTTTATTTATCGTGTAGGTTGCGGTCATATCACAGAGGAAGGTCTGGACAGAAGCTCAAGGCAGGAACTGAAGCAGATAGCAAGAAGGAAGGCTGCTTAGGAAGGTCAGCTCCCCACTCCTTACTTAGCCTGCTTTTCTGTACAGCTCAGAACCACTTGCTTAGGAGCAGCAGTGTCCATGGTGGCTGTGTCCTCCCTTATCAATCATTAATCGAGTTTTTGAGTATGTTATTAAGTTTATTTTTAAACTCACAAGATATTGTTACTATAGTATTATTTATTTACCTTTTTTTTTTTTTTCAAAAATTCTTCTTGAACCTTTCCAACCTAAAATCCTCAAGGAGTCTACCTTTATTTCTTTTTATTTTTAACTTTTTAAAAAAACTTTCAACTATATTTATTTAGTTGTTCACTTTACATCCCAATTGTAGTCCTCCTGGCTCTCTCCCTCTTCCCCTCTCCCTACTCCCTTAACCCTCAGGAAAGCCCCCTCCCCCTCCTCAATCCACTTCAGCACTTCAAGCTCCAACAGGACTGAGCATATCCTCTTCCACAGTGACCTGGCAAGGTGGCCACACCAGGGGGAGGTGATTGAAAAGTATGCAACAGAGTCTATGTCAAAAATAGCCCCTGCTCCCCTGAACCCACAAGAAGACCTATGTGCCCATTGGGTACATATATGTGTAGGAGGCCTAGATCCAGTCCATGCATGACCCTTGTTGCTGTTTCAGTCTCCACAGGACCCCCTGGGCCCAGATTAGTTGGTTCTGTTGGTCTTGTGAAGCTCCTGTCCACTCTGTGTCCTTCTCTCCTTCCTTCCAACTCTTTCACAAGGCTCCCCACACTCTGCCCGATCTTTAGCTGTGAGTCTTAGCATCTGTTTCCATTCTTTTCTGGGTGGAGCCTCTCAGAAGACAACTATGCTAGGCTCCTGTCTGCAAGCAGAGTGTCATTGCAAGTATCAGGGGTTGGCTCTCTCCCACGGGGTGGGTTTCAGGTTGGGTCAGGATTTGGTTGGACATTCCCTCCAACTCTGCTCTGTCTTCACCCCTGCACATCTCGTAGGCAGGGTAAATTTTAAGTCTAAGTTCTTGTGGGTGGGCTGGTTTTCTTCCCCACTCTGCTAGGAATCTTTTCTAGTTAGAGGTGGCTTGTTCAGTCTTTGTGACCCCTGCTACCAGGGTTCTCAGCTAGAATCACCCCATATCCTCCCTGGAGCCTACCCTCCAGTTTGTCTCAGAAATGCCCCCTTCCACAGTGTCTTTTCTCTGTGTAAGCCCTCTGTTCCCCAGCCCCTGCTCTCCCCATATCTGCTCCCCACTCTTGTTTCCCCACCCTTGTCTCCCTCTGTATTCCCTCTCCTATCCTGTTCTGTCTCCTCAGCTACTTCTACTGCCTATTCTATTGCTGTCATTACAGGAAGTGTTTTCATTTTTCTTGACTTAGAAAACTTTCACCTTCATTCTTGAAGAATATCTTTATAAGGCAGCATTATTTTGAGGGAGGAGGCGTGTGTGTGTGTGTGTGTGTGTGTGTGTGTGTGTGTACACCTATAGGCCAGAAGCTAGCATGGAGAGTCATGCCTTCGGTGCTATCCACCTCATTTCTTGAAACCCTGGTCTGGAACTCACTAAGGAGGTTAGGAAGGCTAGCGTTGGGATTCCAGCGCAGGCTGTTACACCAGGCTTCTTACTTGTGTTCTGGGGGATAAGACTCAGTTCTTCATGCTCACAAGGCAAACACTTCATTGCCTCGGCTATGTATTTTTCACGCCATTATCTTTTAAAGAGTTGGCTCTGATCCGTGCAGCCTCGCCTGTTTTGTCTGTGAGGCCAATGGTAAGTGCTAGACTTTCTGGCTGTATCCTTGTTGCTTTCCTTCTCCTCCCTATTTTCCATCCTTTTGTTTCAAAAAGATCCATTCTGGATATTCATCTGAACATATCCAACAGTATTTACAGGTGTGCATAACGGCTGTTACACGTACCAGTCAGTTCCTAGTTTTAGTCACTAAAAAATAGTTTTAGTCATTAAAAAATATGTTTTTTAGCTCTAAAAGTTGTATTCATCCCATCACACACACACACACACACACACACACACACACACACACACACCAAACTTACTGCTCCATTCCATTTCATCATTAGGATTTTTAGTGTTGCCTTTGATGTATTTGAATATTATTAGCATGATTATCTTCACATCCTGCTATGTCTTAACTCAAACATCTGTAGTCCTCAGAAGTCATTTCTGTTGCCCATTGATGCATGTTTTGTTCATGATGCCTATACCCCTAGTTATTCGTGATTATAAGTTATGTATTACACCTTCTTTCCAATAGAAATTACTATAGTCTAAGGTTCTTTGTTTCTCCAAAGACAGTTTCCATTTGTTTCTGGTCATTTTGGTGGCATATTGGGTAGCATTCCCAAAGAAAGACAGTTTACTCCTGGCTTTTTCTTACATGTAGAGTTAACATTTCCATGTCTGATCCAGAGCAACAGGGATTCACCATCTTGTCTTAAAAGTCTGTGCGTTCCAGTGTCTGCTGCTCTCTGCAACATCACAGGGCTTCCAAAAACACCGATCAGGTGTTCATCCTGTTAGCAGACTCCCGAGAAGCGAGGAGATACCTCTAGGGACAAAGACAGCCTCAAATAGATTTGACTTTTTCCAGCTTTTAGCACAGTGATCCTTCACTGTCTTGTTAATTTACTCATTACTTTAATTAATGAGGTTTTTTTTTCAGCTTTTTTATTTATCTTCAGTGGAAAATTTGGTTCAAAGCACCAACTTTGCAAATATAGAGTTCCTTAAATGAGTTTTTAAACTTTAAATTTTAATTACTAATGCTCGACTTCTTTCCTGTAAGTAAACAGAAAATCTAGTTTAGCACCTGCCTTTACTGTGATACACATTTAACGACTGTCAAGATAAGGGGTCATCACAGCATCAGGGAAGTTGATGAACGTTTATGTTGAAACCCCCATGCCAGGGATACATGAAGATAAACTACACTAGACTCTAGAAAGAAGTGATGCTCTCAACGAGGAGGAGGGGACATTTAAGGTCATTCTAGAAAGCTGAGCAGCAGCTGATGGCTGCCACATGTAAGAGGAAGGAGCAAGCTTTACTGAGATTACTGAGAAGTCACGCTGGTGAACTGTCTGCCCAGAAGCAGCTTTAAAAAAAACAGTTAAGTGATTTCTTTAAGGGTATGAAAAAACATTCATAGAATATAATTTTAATTACTTTAGATTTCCTTATTTCTGACTGTTGTGCTACATAAGCATGGCTTAAGCATTTGTGTGGACAGGTGCCAGAGTGACAGCCAGAGGCCAAGTTTGCGGAGTCTCCTCTCTCCTTCCACCTTTATGTCAGTTGCAGAGATGAAACTTAGGTCACCAGGCCTCATTCTATGTGCCTTTACCCACAAAGCCATTTTGCCAGCAGCCAAACAAAACTATAGCTACTCCTTATAGTCTTTATTTCACCTCTTCTCTAAGTAGGACACATGTCAGACAGTCTTTGATATGGAAGGAAAATATGGTGGTGCTCACACATCCAAAGCCTACCATCACCTCAGGACACAAAACAAAAAGAAGAGAGATTATTATATTAATATTACAAGCTTCCAAGAATGTATACGTAAAATTCATAAGAATGCTTGATAAATCAACAGGATATAGAAATACATAATTTTAAAAGTTTCCCAAACATCACCAATAATTGTCAAAAACAAAATCAGACAAATAAAAAGATGGAAATGTCTACTATTGGAGGCAAACCTGGTGGCTCACATAATCAGGAGAGTGAGGCAGTTGGAGGCCAGCCTGGGTTAAAGGCTAAGCCAGTGACAGGAGGCCAGCTTCTTCCATACAAAGAGCTGTAGTCTGCCAAGGCTGTACAGTGAGATGCTGGCTACAAAAACACTCCATTTTAATGATAACTAAAAAGACAAAATGCATCTTGAAAGAAATAAGAAATGTGAGAATCTATTTTGCTACAGATATTATTTTTACATAGTTTTCAGGTTAGGGACAGATCTGGGTTATTCAGGAAAGTATCTGGGTGAATCACCTGAAAAAGAAGGGAAACCAGGAGGACAAGAGAAGTTGCCTGCTTGTTCTTGTAACACAGGGAATGGGAATGGCTGGTAAATACAACAGAATACAGAAGGGAGGTTAGCCAACTGAGTTTTTAGGGTTTGATTTTATTAGCTTTCAGTCTCATAGCCAAGTCATTAAAATCTACAAATACTTTTGGAGACAAGATGGCGTGTGAGGGCACCTAAACTTGTGTATGCGTATGAATACACATTTGTGCGTGAGATTGGGGGTTACTCATGTACAAACCATGGAGGGAATGAGAACAAATTCTACATACAGGTCACCAAAAAATTAACAGAGACAGAAAGGGGGAAGAAATATATCCCCCACAGTCTGAACTACTCCGAGCAGGAAGGGAGCATTTAAACAAGAATGTAGCAATGTTTTTGAGAGACGGTATCAAAAATCCATACATGGTAGAATGACAATATTTCTGAATTTTTCAAATATTTTATTTGTGTGTGTGTGTCCCCACTTATGTGTAAGTGCCCACAGAGGTGAGAAGGGCATCAGAGCTGCGGAGCTAGAGTGACAGGAAGTTTGAACCACTTGATGTGGGTGCTGGGAACCAGATTCAAGTCCTCTGCAAGATGAGTAAGTGCTCCTAAATGCTGAGCTATCTCTCCAAAGCCAGTGCTTCATGTTAAAAAAAAAAGTGTGAGAAGAGAAACTACTAAGAAGTGTCAATTCTTTCCAAGTTAATTTTCAGATTTAATCTGTTCCCGATCAAAATCCCAACTGTGTCTTTACAATATTTTGATGAATGAGTCCAAAGTTTCATCTGGAATAGCTAATAAACGAAAAGAAGGAGTAATGGCTCTGCTAGATATTAGAGCAATGTGAGTATAAGCACTGGGAAACTAGCAGGAAATAGATGGACAGATGGATAAGGCCGTGCACAGCCAGGCAACCAGACTGCTCTGTTTAGCAGGTTAATCAGGCAGAAAGGGTGCAGGTTCCCAGCCTCGGTGCTGAGAACCAGCTTAAAATACATAGGAAACGATGTGTTCGATCCTGATATCATTTTATCCAAATAACTTCCAGATACATTGAGAAGTTAGATTTGGGGCCAGTGCGATGGCTCAGCAGGGCAAGGTGCTCGAACACAGATCTGACAGCCTGAGTGGTGGAAGAAAACAGAGCCCTGGAATGGTCTTCTGACTCTCACATGTGTCACAGCAGGTGTTCCCTCTGCCCATAAAATAAATAAATACATTTTAATTTTTCCAAATATAGTATTTTTGTTAATTAATTTTGTACAGTGTACCCCTGATCACGCTCACTTCTCATTCCTTCCAGGTCCACCTTCCTTCCCTGCTCTCTCTCTTCACCACCCCCAAAAAATACCCTACCAAGTCTAATTTGTGTTGCCCTTATACTCATTGGAGCCTGATCAAACTCCCAGGCGCCAGTCTTCCTCCCTGAGTCTTCCTCCCTGCCCCCATATCCCCACCTCCCGTTGTTCCTCACCCTCTATCCCCTCCCCCTCTGCCATAGCCATCAACTGTGAATTCAGCATCTGTATCTCAGTTTTTAAGGGCTCTGTCCAACAGCTTTCTGTCTGGACTGGTGTTGTTCTATCTTCCTTTGTTTTGTTTGTTTGTTTCTGGGGGTGGAGGGGTGTCCCTGAAGCCATCAATGTCTCTCATCCTCAATCATTCCACTGCGAAAGAAGCTTCCTTGCCCACAGCAGCGGCAGCAGCACAGATTGTGGACTTATATGTGGCTTCCAAGGGCAGTGCAGATCACAGACATCGACCTGGTCCCCTACGGCAGTACAGACCACGGACATCAAAAATGTAGCAACAAATTGGATTTGGGAAGGCACGAAGCCTCGGTGGGTAAAAGTGTTTGCTGAACATGCTTAACCATCCTGAATATAACCCCAGAATCTATATGTTGGAAGGAGAGTACACACTTCACAAAGTCATCCTCTGGTTTGCAAACCTGCAACATAGTATGTGCATACACACGTACACACACACCGTAATAGTAAATAAATAAAATAAAGTCAGAAAAAAGCAGAAGTGATATAGTTAAATGTCTGTCTCTTATTGAAACAGAGAAGGACACTCTAGGTCTAAAGAAACTTTTCAATATTTTAGAAATATTGATAGACTTAATAACAAAAACATTAAATGCCTGTAATTTAGATAAGCCACTAGAAAGGCAATCAATAAAAATTTATGTATTTATATTAAAAATAAGCAAACATAGTATCTGGAAGCTAAATAATTTGGTGAGAAAATGTTATTGCTGTCCTGTGTTCCTCCTAATAAAAAAAGGAATAAAATTTATAAACAAAGGTCACCAGAAAAATATTAATAAATATCTGAAAAACATTTTCATTGATTGCTAATACAAAAGTAAAACTTTTGAAGAATTCATTTTGGCCAGCTTTATAAAAAAGAAAAAAGAAAAACCAGGGTATGTTTTAGCTGACTTTCATTAGCAAGCTGGGCTACAGAGAAATAGGCCCTGAATAGAGCTTTGTGAACAGCTCGATGATTCCAGAAAATAATTTTATGTTGTATAATGTTGAGGTGTACAGTTTAACAGTTTTAATTCAGAAAATTATACAGTTTTAGAAACTTATATTAAAGGAGAAAGTAAAATGAGTATGCTAATGTCACAGTTATTACTCACTATGACATTTGTAATCACAAATACTAGTAAATAGACCTCAGTTCTCAAATAATAGATACATAATTGTAGAGAATTTTAACTCAGAACATGGCTGCTCTGGCAATCAACCACATCCAAAGACCTTCTAGGTGATCTGGCTGGAATACAGAAGACATGTCTCTAATCCCAGGAGACAGAGGCATGCAGATCTCTGAATTCTAGTCAGTTCTGTTCAGTCAGTTCAGTTGATTCAATGAGTTGAGAGGCAGTGCCATGGAGTTGAGTTTGTGATAGTTCATTCATGGAATTCAGAGGTAGTTTTTTACAGAGGGAGAGTTTTACAGAGAGAGGTTGAATGAAAGAACAAACTAGACACAGGTAAAGACAAAATGCGCCAGAAAATGAGAAGGAGCCAGAAGATTAGAACAGATTGCTAGTTAGTTTGAGGCCAAGCAGAGCAATTCAGTCAGAAGCTGAGAGAAGCCAGGTTTAATCAATCAGCTTGGCAAGGAGTTTGAGCCAGAACAGCTGAGTTGAACCAGCAGCCAGAGTTCAGAAAGAGCTAGAAAGGGTGAGCTTATTCAACAGTAAGTCTCAGAGGCTGAAAACATTCTAGGCTTAGATTAGATTGTACAAAAGCTAGAATCTTCCAGGATGAGGCTTAGGTTAGCAATCAGAGGCACGAAGCACCCAGGGCAACACTTACCTCAGGCAAATAAAAGATATATGTGATTCCTCTGTTTCTGTGTCACAGAATATTATACAGTCTTTAATAAGGATTTTAAAATAGAACTGAAAATGCTAAGAAAAAGACTATGAAGTTATATATGTAGTTTGACTAGAGCCTAGTAAATTAGTTTGTCTGGACAACACAAGGCAGAAATGTCAACAATGTGTAATTACAATTGATGATGTCATTGGGTGCTTATTTTGCTCTCTCATTGCACAGCACAGTAATTCTTTCTCCCAGCTTTGCACGATGAATCTACATTTTCATAGTGTCTCATGATGTTTTAGAAAGGAAATGCTGGCTTATCAATTCACCCTTGACTGAGACCCTGTAGTCCCTGTGCACTAGCATGTAAAATGCCCAATAGGAGCCCCCTAAAGTAAATGTCACAGAAGGCCAGGGTAGCACAAGTGTCTAATCTGGCCAAGTTGTTCTGGGTCACCTCTCTGAGCCTGGGTTTGCTGGCCAATGTGTGTGGCCTGTGAACTAATGGACTCCATGCCTAACCTTCTGCATACATTCCAGAAACAAGTCTTCCTCCCCTGCGGTCCACAGTGTAGATCAAGGCTGTCTCATATGCACCACAAGCTACCAGTAACTAAGCTTTTAGAACAGTGATTTTTTTTTCTGCCTTGCATGAGTGTCCATTATAGGAGATCATTGAATGTTTCAGAAATGTTTGGAAAGAGAGCTACAGAGCTTCTGAAAAACATGCTTTCCCAGCACTGTTTCTGAAAATAGATTTATTAATTTCACAAGTCATTATTAGCTTCTTCCTTATGATATGATTCAAAGATTAATACAGACTGATTTCTTGGAGGGTCCGCAAGTTTGGGAGGATTCCTGGCTTTTTTTTTATTATTAGTTACATTTTGTTAACTCTGTGTCCCAGCTGTATCCCACTCCCTCATTCCCTCCCCAACCCCACACTCCCTCCCTGGTCTGATTCCTGGCTTTTAACAACTATCAGGAATAGAAGAGATTGCCTTGGTCTGCAAATGCTTCCTCCCATGGTTCCTGAAACTCTCTACTGTTAATGACACTAGATGAACAAAAACACTTAAAATATCTTCAAACCATTCTCTTTTTCTGAACAGAATGTTTAAGGGCAGAGATGTGAAAACAAAAGATAATACTCTTTTCTTTCCAATTTTCTCTAGTTATTCAAAACTGATTTTGAAGCTGAAAAAGAATTCAAATTCAGAGTATTTTTGGAATGTGTTTGCAGCTTTGTACTTTTTTTTTTTTAAAGGAAGGAAATATAATTTGACCCATGCCTCAAGGAGTCCTGCTCTTTAGTCAGTAATGGTTTTCCCAATGATATGCTAAATATATTGAAGCAGGTTCAAATGTTAATGGAGCCTTGGAGCAGGGTCCTAACAACAAAAATTAGTGTACTTTAGTTGCTAAACTCCAACCTGTCCTCTACATGTCCTATGAGGAAATCTGCCCACAGCATTAAAAACTTACCTCCATTGCAGAAGGAAACCAAAGGGTGAGATGGTTTCCCCAAGGCCACACCTGAAGAATACTCTAGAGGATACACTAGAGTTTAAAGTCACATAAATACAGTACTGCAATGTCAGGCTTCGTAACCATCCAGATACTCAGCCAAGAGATTTTGGAATTCAGAAGCCTGCTCATTCTTTGTTCACACACACTCTGCCAGGCACCATGATAAATACTAGGAAAAAGAGAGCAAAGCCATCGCAGATTCCAATGATATTCTTAGCTTACGGATAGAAAATGTTACACTCTTGCAGAAGCTAACCAATGATCATAATTCAGTATACTAAGAGCTTCAACACTGATAAGCAGTTATTGAGTTCTTATTACATGCCAAAGTTCACTAAATCCTTTGCCCATATCATTATCATCTTCAAAATCTCCAAGCAACCTTTTGAGGAGATTACAACCTTGTCTTATAGAAGAGGCTATGGAGGCATGGAAGAATGGATTAACTTGTCTGTGATTTCACTGACTGTCACTAATTAGCTACACTTGAGTTTGGGTGATGTGCTTCCACAGCCTGAACTTCTGGCCTGTTAGCTCCAACATAGTAGAACAAGTCAGATGAGGAGAGAAGTACAGACCTGCACATGGTCACTCACGTTAGGAAGAAAGCTTTCTCAACAATGTTGTAAAGAAATAAGAAGAGACTGGCCACATGAAGCCAGAGCTGCCCATCAGCTACATCTGTGTAGGGGGCCTAGGTCAAACCCATGCATGTCCTTAAAGTGCTTCAGTGTCTGCATGTGGGTTCCCTAGTAAGGGGAGCAGGACTGTCTCTGACATGGACTCTGTTACCTGTTTGTTTGTTTGTTTGTTTGTTCTTTTTCCCCAGGTGGTGCTGCCTTGCCATGTCATAGGGAAGAAGATGCGCTCAATCACGATAGGAATTGATGTGCTGAGATGGGTTGGGAGGGGGCACTTCCCTTTTCTGGGGAGTAGGGAAGGGGGATAGGGAGAGAGGGTGAGACCTGGAAGAGAGGAGGGAGGGGGCTACGATTAGGATGTGAAGTGAATAAATACTTTTGAGAGAGGAGGGGACTGGCCAGCAGAAAGGGAAATCAAGAGACGACAGGGCATACTCAAAGGCTCAGAGGTCGGAAGTGCCATGGAGCTTTCCAGAAGCTGTCTGGACCATCTGACAGCAAACTACAGCTTGCAATTTTTGTAAACTAAAGAAATCCACCCTCAAAGAATTCTCTTGACACTGGAAATGTCAATGGAAAGAAACAAACAAACAAAAAAGCAACGAGCTAATTTAGTGGTGAACATTTTGGTCAAGAGGTAGAATCAAAATGAGGTTTTATCAAGAAGCACTACAGAAACAAAGCTAAGACAGCTCTCTGTGTATTTAACAGATGAATTTCTATTGGATTTATTTCTTCACCAGTAACAGCATCCGTCGGTCACTTTACTTCTAAGAAACTCAACCTTCAATGCAGACAGGACACTCACAGTTACATAACAGACACATGACTGTATGAATGTAAAGTGGCACAGTAGTGAACACGGAGCAGAAAGGGAAATTGTAATCCCTAAATCACACCAGAATCAAAGTATTCCAACTGCCAAAGAGACAAGATAAAAACAGAATGCCTGTAACCCCTGCATACAATCAAAGCCCAGATCAAAACCCTGAGAGACAAGTTCCATCCACAGCTGCCAGAGCTTCTTGGCTGCCTCTTCTTTAGTATTCCCTTGAAACCAAGTCTGACTGTGCTCATTTCATCTTAACATCTTTCTTGAGTTGCACTTTGGAAATAGAATTTGTGTGATGCAAAAATGACCTCAATATTATTAATAATAATTACCACAGCTGTGTAACCCAGTGCTGACCTAAAGGCCTAGAACATGAAATGAAAATGCAAGGTCTCTATATATCTTACCAAACAGAACATCAAAGGGGCTGACAGCCATATTCAGCTCTGCAGACTGCCCTCAAGGTGGACACTTAGGCTTCTAAGTAATAGCATTCACAGAATATACTGTGTTTCACTCTATCTTGGGTAACTTTAGTTTTAAAAGCTGTATACTTTGTTTGGGGGGGCATAAAGTACAGTTTTCCTGAAAACTTGCTACAAAACTACAAGATGAATAATTTAAATATTGTAAATAAGCTTTTTCTAATAATAGCAAGTTTATGTTTATGTGTATGTATACATCTTGTTGAACAGTGTGTGCGTGTGTGTGTGTGTGTATGTGTGTGTGTGTGTGTGTTAAATTGAATACTTTAGGAACATAAAATAATAAAATACTCCAACCTTTGTCTCCCTTCTTCCCCATTCCACTCACCAAAAAATACCAATTTAACAACCACCCACTGGCAAAATATCTTTATCACAGCTCCATAATAAAAGTGAGAAATTATAGCACCCAGGTAGAGGACAGAAATGAGAAAAAGAAACATTTAGTATATGTCATAGTACCCAGATCAAACTCCCCCTCAATACTGTAAAACACAGCAATGACAGAGATCCTTTCTGCCTGGGTGTTCTCTCATGAAGAAAAGAAAGAGAGAAGTGGGCATCCAGCCAAAACAAGAAACTTCCACATAGCTCTGGAGAAGTAAGCTGAGTTTGTAGACATCTGCATCAGGCCATGCTATGGACTCTGTGAATAGGTCTAACTCAAGAATCACCATATAGCCCAATGACACCATGGTGCTCAGTCAGTATGCCTGTAGACCCTAGCAACAGCTACCCACTGATGCCTAAGAAAGGCCTACCCACAGTTATCATCTGCCTAGAATTAGCAGCTAGGCCAAATGGCAAAAGTAATTTCTTTCATGAATCCAAGGTGCAAGACTAGGAGAAGTGACAATTTATTCAATTGTACAATCATCTAAACAAGAATCCAGAAAATAAAATGCTGCCAAAAACAACTAAACGAACCCCTTCTTACTACTCCTAAACTGGCAGAGTCCTATAAACTGCCTGACAGAGAGTTCAAAGACATATTCGAAAACATTCCATGAACTACAAGAGAACAAAAAAGGCAACCAAATGATAGCATATTAAACAAAACAAAACAAACAAAAGCAAATGCAAACCAACAAACAAAAAAACAACAGAAGATCATTGAAGATATGGTCCAACAGTTAAGAACACTGGCTGCTCTTCCAGCGACCTGGGTTCAGTTTCCAGCACCCACATGGCCACTCACAAACATCAGGCTCAGGGGAGCCAACACCCACTTCTGTCTTCCTTGGCACCAGCCATGAAGGAGGTGCACAACTTTCTTTTAAAGGAGAAGTCCAACAGAGCTAGAAAGTACTTGTTTTATTTTTTAAAAAAGTTTCTAGGTATTGAGTTTCTCTTTTTAAAAAAATTTATTTTATTTATATGGATGTTTTGCTTGTATAAACTAAGGCACTTCCAGCCAGGCAGATCCCCAAGGCTCAGGATCATGGAAAATAGGAGAGAACACTGACATGGGAGATAATAAATATTCCTGCAACACTGCCCCTTCCCTGTCACACCTGACTGATCTTGGACCTTGTTAATTTTGTTCCACTTATAAATAAGTCAGCAAGCCTCTCACTTGCTGATCCTTCTACCCACAGACATCCAGGGACAAGAACAAGAGTGTTTCTGTTTTCTTACTTTAATCTTGAGCTGTGTGTGTGTGTGTGTGTGTGTGTGTTTTAAAGCAAATTCTTTAAAAACAACAACAAAAAAGTTTTTTAAAAATGTGTCCACTCTGAAAAGCACTATTCTTAAAAGACTCAAAGAAGAAATTTTGCAGAATCAGGATGACCCATTGAGGACAGCTCTGTTTTCAATTCATAGTATAACAAGAATACTGTCGAGGTCCCCCAGTGAGACCTCAGTGGTGGTGAGACCGGGTGTGCTGACATATGAAACTCTAGAACTCAGCGATGACTCACAACACAGCCACATCCTCTGCTGTTTTTATTTGTTCATGAGAAGTGAGAAAAGAAAAGACTTCCTTGTTATTCTTATTTCTATCTTTTTCTTTCTCTTTGAGCTCCTGGCTGTTACAGGAAATATCTTTTCTCTGCCAGACAAAAAAATATTCTGAGTTTTCATCAGCATAAGCAATTTTAAAATGTCAATCTTCCTATCAATTTAGAAATGAGAGTAAGGCAACTTTTGTTGAACTTTGAGCACCGTATGCTAAGAGAGGCACCTTCTGTGTATCCCATTGATTCATCCCAACAACTATGAAGGACAGGTCATACATACACATTTATATACATGTATGTATATATACATATATAGGTATGTATGTATATTCCTCTCCATAGAAAAACATGTTCCCTTGTTCTTTCATAGGACTTTGGTGAGGAATCATAAATAACACTTTTCAAAGAAATAAGATATGACTTAATAGTAAAAGTGGGCAGTGGGGGGGGGGGCGGCTCCAGGTTAGGAGAAAGGGTACGTTCAAGTGAGAAGTAGAGGTGATCCAAAAGCAAGTGCTTCTGCCTGGCTCCATAAGAAAAGGGCAGTGAGAACCACGGGCTCAGAAGATGCCCCGAGAAAGCCCTGCTTCAAGCTCAAAGTATCAGCAAGTCCACGTTGAATTAAGCAAAAGACACCGTCGATGCAGAAAGATTCTGTGACGGTAACAGTCTGCATACAGTAGCCATAGCAATACTTCCTAAATCAGAAGATGAGCTGCACCTTCAGAGGACAAATCGTTCTTAACCCCCATATGCAAATGTATGTCTGGACATCAATTAGTATTGTCTTCTCATGAAATAATGTCTGATCATATTTCTATTCCCTGAAATTTACTTTCTCATGTATTTTCATGGTTGGTTTAAAAATTCAAGTCAGTGGACTTGGAAAGGGGAAGGGAGGACATGAGGGAGGGAGGGAAGGTTTGGGAGGGAATGAGGGAGCAGGATACAGTTGGGATAACAGAGTTAATAAAATGTAACTAATAATAAAAAAAAGAAAAAAATTCAAGTATAAGTATGTATTCTCAGGGATGAAATCACATTGCTTTTTAGGTATCTCCCCAATTCTCCGTATATTTTTAAGTTAGACATTCTGCTTTTTCATTAAGATTGCATTCCGCTGTGAGCTCCTAATAAGCATGTTGCCAATCCCATCTCAAGTGCTCATTCATCCAACCCATTATTATCTTTTGGAAGTGGGCAGGGATCACATTTTAAACTGCCTAAATAATGGTAACGAGCATGGTATTAATTGAAAACTTTGTAAATAAGCATGAAATTTTAATTATTTTGTGAATATGGAGACTCTAATTGATTCTGGCTGAACCACAATAGCTGCAGAATACACCCAAATCACAGTACAACTGCAATCAGAAGAGAAAATACTAAAGAAACAAATGATTCACCCACTGCTTTATTCCTTCTCCCAGAAATAGCCATGGAGAACTCCAATCATTACCTGAGCATGCTGGGAAATCTGTCCCTTCCAGTAAGATATTCACAGCATGAATTTAATGAGTATCGAATAGAAAGAGGTCTTGTTTAGCCTCGGTGTCTCAAGAATGGTCACTTAATTAAATTACCTATATTATAGTACAGACATGATAAAAGGTAATACCCCATAAAAATAATATCACAGGCTGTTTAATATGATAGAAAGATATTGGTATTTTAAGAGCCCATTGATCTTATCTTTTGCAAAGTGAAATCTACTTGCAAATAAATCAAGTTTTTTTTATAGCTTGAAGCTTATGCAAAATATAGAAGGATAACTTCAGAAGAAAAAAATACAAAATAACAAATACAAAAGTGTCCACATCCCTATCAGGATCTGGAAGAAACTATGCAAACTTCATTAAGTCCAGATGAATCTGATATTGTCTGAAAGTTTCTACTCTAAAATTTTAAAAGGGACATTCTTAAGTAATAGGATGACTGGGACCTTCTGTGTTCTCTGTCCATAGTTTTCTAAACTTTCTACAAGTAAAGCACATACTTAATGAGGAAAAAATAGTTCTTTAACAAGTTTCAGTGAAGTAACACCCGGAGACAGATGCAGCCTCCCACTTTGCCTGGCCTCTTTCATCATTGTTAGAAAATACATGGTAGACCCAGCTTAAGAGCGATTTCGCTGTGCCCTCAGTTGCTGCCCATCACAGCAGGGAAAACACAGTAGAGCTCTTGGCAGCAGAAACGTGTGATGGGGCTCACACATCTCGGCAGATGTGAAGTGGGAAGCTGGGACGTAAGTGGAAGTGGGTACAGCTTCCAAGGGCCTGTTGACAGAGGCCTACATCAACTAGACAGGTCCTAGGTAGAGGTTCCACAGCCCATCCTAAAGCAAGGCCAACATTGTGGGATCAAGAGTACAAAACATATGCTGACCAAAGCAAGGTCTTGTAAAGTTTCAGTATTCACCGGAATCATTCCAGAGTGAGATTATGTGTTTTATACACTCAATTCTCTAAAAATTGCTGGTTTTTCTTTTATAAACCAAATAGACAATTTGCTTAAAATCTCTTAAACAGTAGAGAGAACCTACTTGCCACTGCACAAATTCACCAATGTTTACTTAGTTAAAATCACCACAATGTCTCAGCTTCATTATAATGTCCTTCTTGGGTTCTCCAAGGGGTATGCCTTTAGTATGTAGCTTTAATTATCTCATAAGTTCTTCTGTTATAGCCCTTTCCACACAGTACCACTGTTAGTTCATATCACCAGCCAAGACTGTCTTCACTGTCGCATGCCCAGAACCTGGCATAGCACAGTACTGAGGACATTAAAAATCTCTAATTTATGTTTCAGTAAATATATATGAGTAGAAACACTCCCTCATTTCAACACTAACCTTGGGAGCATGTGTCAGTGAGGAGCTTAGGAACTACTCATCTCTATTAACGAGCTTCAAGTTGAGGAATTTCTAGGGTGGAGAAGCTCATTTCACGGAGGAAGTCAATCTCATCCACAACACACCTGGTCAGCAGAATCTTCTTCCCTTCTCTGGTTCTCCAAATGCTTTCTATAGCTTTTATTCTGGCTTTACTAAATGAGGTCTAGGGGCTGGAGAGACAATTTAGCAGTTAAAAGCACTGGATGCTCGCCAAGAGGACCTGAGCTTGATTGCACAGAGCAGCCCATAGTGCTCAGTAACTCCAGCTGCCAGGAATCCAGTGCCATCCTCTGTCTTCCATGGAGACTGCACATACGTATGGTACACAGGCATATGTGCATGCAAATACACACATAAATAAATCTAAATTTAAAAATAAATAAGTGAATGAGGCCTAGGCCAGGAAGATGGCTCAGTATGTAAAAGGACTCCAACGCCAAGACTGATGGCCTGAGTTCAATCCACAGAACCCATGTGGTAGTAGAGAACTGATTCCCATAAGTTGTTCTCTGATCCACTTACACATCTGTATGCACAGACATGCACATAAACAAAGAAACATAAAATAATAAAAACTAAGTAAATGGGGTACATCTGAGAGGCATCTAACACTTATATATAAAAAGGAAACTTAAAAATCTTGGTCTCCATCCACAGAACATGCCCTAGTGTTTGATTTTTATTGTTTTATTGTTGTTGTTGTTGTTTCATTATTTTGATTTTTAAAATGTGATCTGTTTCACCAGGCTACAATCTAGCCCCATAACCTGGAAACAAAGAATACAGTTTAGTTAACATCTAGTGGATCCACCAAGGTTGGAGACCAACAAGACCAGTAAAGTCAATGACTTACAACACAACACCATCCAAGGTTGCCCTGCTGGGTGAAATGAAGCATGTACATCAGCCAACAAGCAAGTGAAGGATGGGTGAAGAGGGTTTTAACATGTAACCACCCCCTAATTGAGTAAGCATTTAACAACACGTGATCATCCCCCTGATTATGACCTCGGTGGGGAGCATGCCCAAGGTTGTGGGCCCTGCCCATTGGCTCATGCAAAATATGCTCAGAAAATTAACAGATCTCAACAGAGATTACCTCAGTTTTTTTTTGTTTGTTTGTTTGTTTTGTTTTGTTTTGTTTTTAAGTTCTGACGTAAATCTTTTCTTAAAATGCTCTTAGACAAACAGCTCAGTAGCAGCTTCCTCTCCAAACCCCTCTATTATCCCCGGTGGGGTCTTCATCTTTCCTGCACCCCTCCTACAGGGCAAAGGAGAAGCAATGAATCCTTCTTCTAAATGTGTTATCTCTATAATAAAAGTCCTTCTGAACCACCATGCATTGTCCATGAAATTCATTCTCTGACTTCATGAGGTAAAAGATTCAGGGCCACTGACTCAGTGGAGCCTTTCATGACTGTGAATGGCTAGCGTCCAGGCCCCTGAGTGAGCCCGCTTGAGATGAGAATGCCACCATCAATCTCAAGGACGCTTCCCCCCATTTTGATTGGAGATAATATACAAAAATCACTGAAGAACTAAAGTTAAATAATATCTGTTTGGCAAAAGTAAACAGTTAAGATAGTCACACAACAGAATATTTACAACTCCAGCTGACAGGAAAATGACAGTAAATCACTTACCAGCACCAAGGAAGCTAGGAGGAGACTTGGTTTACGAAGGAAGAAGAAACTAGGGCATGTAACTGTATGTCCTCTGGAACAGGCACTGGAACTTAGAAAAACAGGGAAGTCTGAAGAAGGATAGGCATTCACGCCTTCAGAAAAAAAAAAAAAAATCTTAGTATAGGAAGAGAAAGAGTGGAGAGATTCTTTTACCAGTTACTTAGAAAAATAGTCCTTAGAAAGAGACCAAAGAGGAAAAGAAGATGGCAAAGGAGATGAACGAGATGTTATTGTCCCCTCCCCCCGAGAGAGCCAGTAAGATGTGACTCTAGCTTCTGTAAAATGAATACTAATATATGGAGGGGAGCATCATTGTTTCCTGTGGCTGCGAAGACTCTCCAGGACCACTGACGGTAACAGTGTCTAAGTTCCAAGTGTTAAAGACCAACATCTGTCAGCCATAATCTGAGTTCAAAGTCCTGAAGAACAGGACAGCCAATCAGGTAGACCACAGCCTAAGGAAACGCAAAGACGTCCCAGCACAGGCAGTCAGACGGGAAGAGCGAAGGACCTTCTCCAGATTTTTGCTGTATTCAATTCTCAATAGAGAGCATGGCGTCCCCGCACTGATGAAAACTCACTCTTTAACCAAAAATCTGGGTGCCTCATAGCCCAGTCAAGCTTACACATGAGATTAAACATTACAGAGGGAAAGTTCTAGAAAGACACATCTACTCTCCTCTTTTGGGAGAACACTGCTACCAAAGAAAAGGAGGTTCGGTCTTGTGTTCTTGCTTTTCCTGCTCTCTTCCTAACATTCCTGAGGCACCTGTCACTTTAGAGCAACCTCATAGGGCATCTGGCCACCATCTCCTTGTAGTGAAAACGGTATTGTCTGCAAGCAGCCAACAGAGGGCCAACTGCCTGGAGGCGCAAGTACAAGCAGGCTGTTAGTGTAGAGGTAGATCACCCTTTTAGGTTTAATCTGGGGTTCACGGGGTAGACAGTTCTCCTCACTGCACTGCACCAGATGTCACCAGACAAATGCTCACACATTGTGACTTATTACTTTGTTTCACTTGTGTGTTTCCCTGCAAGGCCCATATCGTTCTGGAGTGTGTGATGCTGTTTCAAAGGAGCTCATAAGTGGATAATGCCAGAGCACAGTAAGCATGGTTTGCATGTCCATATTTTAGAAGATGTGGGTGAAACCCGGTCATAGAGCCCAGCCGATATGTTTATTTTATTAGATCAAGATGAAATAAATTATAAGAATGTTACCTGTTGTGAGAAACTTAACTCTGCATATAACTTGAATCACATGAATTATCTATCACTGGTCACATATATAGTCACTAATCACATATATATAAGCATTTCTACAAACACATACACATACAAAGAAGGAAATGGAATGAGAAAGGGAGGGAGAGGAGAGAAGTAGAGAGAGGGGAGAGAGAAAGAGGAGAGAGAGAGAGAGTCAAGACAAACTACAGAAAGAGCCACTGTAGGGAACTATGTCTAGCCCAGGCGTTTTGTACCTTATATGGAATGAATAGCAGTTTCCACTCATCTTGTTTCTTCTAGAACCATTTATTCTTATAAAATAAGCAGCAAACATGAACACAAGGGCCAACCTGGTTGGAACTACTTAAAATAGTTTGTTTATAAAGAGATTGAGATCAAAGTATTAATTCAAGTGAAGAAGTATACAAATTTCCTCTTCTCTCTCTTCCCCTCTCTTCCCCTCTCCCCCTTCCTCATCTCTCTCTCTCTCTCTCTCTCTCTCTCTCTCACACACACACACAGAGAGAGAGAGAGAGAGAGAGAGAGAGATCATAACAGATTACTCAAGACCTCCAAGAAACTCAGATCAGTGGGTATGTCTAATGCTTCTGAGTTAGCCTAGATATGGTTCCCATGGCGATAAATACTGAATGAAGATTTACTACCCATGCTGAAGAGAAGGTCAGAAATCAGTAAAATAGCTTCTTCGCAATAAAATATACTTATTAAAACCAACTATAGTCAGAAGACTGTGAGATTCTTACCCTCATGGAGATAACCTAGAACCCCTGCACAGATGTATCCAAATGGGTTCCATAGTAATGGGAAGAGGAACTGCCTCTGACGTAATCTGATTGGCCTGCTCTTTGATCACCTCCCCGTGAGGGGGGAGCAGCCTTACCAGGCCACAGAAGATGACAATGCAGCCACTCCTAATGTGATCTGATAGACTAAGATCAGAAGGAAGGAGAGGAGGACCTCCCCTATCAGTGGACTTGGGGAGGGGCATGCGTGAAGAAGGGGAAGGGAGAGTGGGACCAGGAGGGGAGGAGTGAGGGGCTTATGGAGGGATCCAAAGTGAATAAAGTGTAATTAATAAAATTAAATTAAATTTTAAAAAATAAAGGGTATATTTACAAATTCGTCATATGCTGAACTCCAACAGATCTACACAGAAAACACACAGAAAAGTTAGTGACATTTCAAGGCGCCGAGCCTGAATATGGTCAACATGAGCAGTGCTCAGTAAACATGAAAGGAATTCTGACAATGAGCTCATTCATGGCTGTGGTCCTAACAGTTCCCTGTAAACAATGATCTTAGGACTGTGCAGTTTTGTGAACAAATGCTGTTTTAAAAAAATCATTTCTGACCGTATTTTAGAAAGATTCCAGATTAAACTATTTGAAGAGCATGCAAGGACATCACTCAGTCTTGGTGGCAGATCCTTCTGGAGTTATATGAGTCAACTTTGACTTCTATACTTACTCATCAAGGATACCGAAGACCGTATTCTATGAATGTAGTTAACAGTTATAGAGTGCTCTAGAAATACTCAAGAAATTTATTCAGTCTAATCTAAGGAAATCATTTACCCTCACATGGCCACATATGCAAAGTAATCCTGCATTCCTTGAGAGGCTTGTAGCAGGGAGAATGGTGGTGATTACCTGCTGTTAATGCTGCCGTTCTTTCCTTTTGAAATACACTTGCTTGGTCTGCCTTCCACAAGCTTTGGACAGTCAGTGCAGAAAGATGAAAAATATAAACCTTTCTCTCAACGGTCTAACAGAGAGACCTGCTTATAAATCACTGAAGTGAAAATTAGAATTTAAAAGCAAAAACCTGCGCTATCGTGGTCTAAACAAGCAAGGCTCATCTATTCATCCCAGTGTTAATGAATGAGACAAGAAATGATGAGAAGCACAGAAAGATTTCATTAACTCATTGAGAGAAGGAACAAATGATGGTGACCAGTGACTTCAAGTTCTTCTTCAGGGTACTGATGTGAGCTTTAGGTTCAAACAGCGGGAGGAGTGAGGGCCAAAAGGTGTGCATAATTAAATAGTTACGATAAGGGTGTGGTCCCATCCACCATCACCTTGGTAAGTCTTAAAGTTGGGCTCCTAACGTAGCTATGCAGTTTCTTAAGATGGTCTGCTCCAGAGTGTAACCTCTCCATTACAGAAGGGTGCTCTCATCCTCGTATAGTATGGCTGGCCTGGGTGGCTGTGCTGTTCCTGGAACCTACGGCGACTACAGGTTCAAGATAACGATTTATCTTTGTGACTCCAGCCTTGAGGGAGGTTTGGGATGAGGTAGGTTAGGGGGTGCAGATCACAGAGTTTTATTACGATCCAACTTGTCAACCACTTGTCTCCATTCATTGTTTTCAGATCCCTTGGGAGGTTAGCATGTTAACACAGTCAAGCAGCGTTCTAACCGAAAGTAAACCGGACAGACCCAGAGGGAAGGCGGAGCCTGCAGGCCTTGAGCTTATCTTTCCCTCAACATTTTTTACATGTCTCTCACCTATGTTGTTATAAGAAGCAAAAGTTTGGTGTTTTCCCAGTTGCTCCGTTTTATCTGTTTCATTTTACCATAACAGACAATTTAGCTTTGCAATTTCAGTCGCAGGATAATTGTGGAATGGAAATTCTTTTGCATGTATTTGATAATCATGTGTGAGTTGCCGCCAGTGTGAAGACGAGAATAGAACTGGGAGGCCATAAGGTTCGCATATGTTCAGTTTCATAGATACTGTCAGACAGTTTTCCGAAGTAGCTGTGCCAATTTATAACCACACCTGAGTGCACAATAGCTCCGGTGGCCTCGCTTCCTCCTACGCCTTTGAATTCAGGCCTGATTTCAGCCTGTTCCAGGGGTATTAGAGCACATTTAACTTTGAGTCTGCCTGGTGACTAATGAAGTGAACCATCTTTTTTTAGGTCTTTTGGCTGCCTGTATATCCACTGTAGTGAGGTTCCTGCTTCCATCCACTGCCCATTCATTCGTTCTCTTTTCTTATTAATCTTCATGAGTTTGTGATGTTTCCAGATGAAGCCCTTTGTTAGATATATAGTCTTTGAGTATCTTCCCACACTCTGCAACAGGCAATTTAACTCATATCGTTCTGTCTTTATAATTAGTTGTAGAATTTTATTATAATCCAGCCTGTCATTCATTTATTTATATCTATTGCTCTCTGACTTTTAGAAACGTTTATATGCCAGTGGAAATAAAAATACACCATCATATTTTTCTTTAGTTTTATTATTATGCCCTTCATATGTAGATCTATGAACTTTTATAGTGGTGTGAAATAGGGAGACAAAGTTGTTCTCCTGGCTTTTCAATTCATATAGTGCAAATTGTTAGTAAGTTGTCTTTTCCACAGAGGGCCACAGCCTGGTCGATCGTGTGTGGTGCTTGCATGAGTCTGGGTCTGTTTCTGACCTTCTGTGACGGCGTTTCTCCCCACCTACATATACTAATTACTTAGTTACTTAGAATTAGGAGAAGCCTTGATTTAGACAGTGCATGTTCCAAGTTAGTTGAATTTATTCCAATTTATTGGAACTCTACCCAAGGTGAGTTCCAATTTCATATGGATTTCAAAATCAATCTGTCAGTTGTTAAGAACAAATAACCTGCCAGGGCTTTGGTAGTAACTGAAGGGACCACATCCCAGCATATTAGAATGTTGCAGTCTGCCCTTCCATTCCTCTAATTTCTCTCAGCTCTACACATTTTTCTATGTAGAGACTTCACAAATATATTAACAGCTTTGGTATCTCGGTTCCGCTTACTGTTTTAAATTCTAGCATTTATAAATTTAATTTCCTAAACATTCACTGTCAACCCATAAGATAAAACTGGCTTTTTTTTATTGCCTTTATGTTGGCTTCTCCTGCTAGGCTCACATACTCAATCACTCCGTCAGTGGATTTTCAAATATGTTATCTATGGGTAAAAACTATGTAATTCTCTTTTCTAGCTCTTGTGTCCTATTGAACCCTCTACCTCTTCCCACATTCCCATGTTTCCATCAGGGATTTTTTTTTTTTTTTTTTGAGTGAAGAATTTCTTTTGCTTTAGGTCTGTTGGCAACGAACTGTCTCAGATTTCATTCTGGTGTGGAAATACATTGATTCTACCTCCTTTTCCTAACTATTTGTTGAACTATAAAATAGACATAGAAAAGCATACACATTATTGTTTTATAGCTGCAAGAATTTTTCCAAGCTGAACTGATGACTACACAAACTATTCACATAATGTACCTCTCCCAAGAGTAATTATGATTCTGACTTTAACAGTTTAACTTTCTCTGTTGGAATTGTACGTAAAAACTAAAGTATGTATTTCCCTGTGTGGTGGTCTCCTTCACCCACCATTTTGGTTTTGATATTCATTCATACTGCTGCATGCAAATATATTTCCCCTTCATTGCTCTTTACTCTCCCTTTGTGTGTGCTCAGGTCGTTTCCATGTTTTGACTATTTGAATAGGGTGGGAATGAACAGTTAATTACATTTGTATGTTTTCATGGTTAGAGATAGTTATCTTTGTTGGATTCGTGCTTTAGAATACAGTTGCTGGGTCATGAAATATGCATCTTCTCATTTTGAAAATGGATTTCCAAAGTGAATTTTTACCGACTTATGGAGTAACTTCTACTACTTGCAGCAGAATACAAGATACCAGCAACGCTTGGCATTTTAACCAACTCTGCTTTATAGCTCCTTTTTCATATTAGTCATGTTGGTGGTTGTATAGTCTCATAAGACAGTCATTTTTAAAAGATTCTCGAAGGAGACAGAACAGAGAGAAAGAGAGAGAGAGAGAGTGGTGGGTATGTACAGGGCCCAGAACAAGGCTTCAGATTCCCTGGAGCTGGAGTTGCAGGTAGTTGTGAGCTGCCTGATACGGGCTCTGGAACCAAACATGGATCCTCTGGGAGAGTAGTGCAGGCTCTTAACTGCCGAGCCCTCTCTTCAGCCCCATGAAAGCAAATTCAGCAGAGCATCTTTCACATGTTTCTTCACAACTGAAATTTTATACATTTTTGTTTGCTCTTACTTATTTTTTAATTGTCTTTTTTTAATAGAAACTCCTTCTATGTCCTGGATATGTCTCATATCAGACATGCACATGGTAAACATACATAACTGAACCATGTGGGTTATTGTTATACTCTATTAATGCTACCTTTGACAAGTTGAAAAATCTTAACCGAAGGATTTCAATTTATAACTCTCTTCTTTTTTATTAGTATATAATATGGCTGATTGTTGATATATAGAAATATATTTGCCTTTTTATATTGATTCCATACAGTTTTTTGGTCTTGTAATTATCTATAGAAACTATTTTGGTAGACTGTTTTATCCACATATACTACCATATTATATTGAAATAAATAATTCTGCTCATTTCTTTCAGGTGGATACCTCTTATATGATATTCTTGCTCTGAATCACTGTCTAGAGCATCTGGGGCAATGTTGAAAGAATGTGTTTTGATGTTAGGGAGTAGCATGCACATCCTGTCTTCAGTAAGAATGGCATCAGCTGCATACTGTTAGTAAAGAGACTTTCCCAGTCCCGGCAGAAACAGGAAAAGGACAAGGTCATGATAACCACCAAGATGCTGTGTTCAAGGAAGCCAACACTGGAATTACTCTCACTTGCACATTAACTTTAATACGTATCATTTCTACTTACAGATTGGTGGTGATATTCAGAGGGCCTGGACACAACTTGCTAGGCAAATGAAATATCTGTTTTCAGTTCAGAGAGGAAATACAAAAGTGTTTCATGGTCTTTTGGATGTTTGCTGGAATATATATTTACTGCTTGAGGGTAGCAAAGAAGAGATAAGTGATAGATATAACTAAAAAAAAGCATCAAAAATGCTCTGAACAGGGGTAAGGGGTGCAGAGGCAGAGACAGAGGTGGACAGAGACAAAGAGATCTCCAAGATTCAGGTGTAGACCTCCAAGGAGTAGAAGGAAGCACTTAATATAGATCAATTGAGTATAACAGTGGACTCAGAGATGAACTGATGAAGCCATATGACTCTTGACAAAGATACAGGAACCCATGCTGGAAAAAAGACAGACTCTTTCATAAATAGTTCTGGGGAAACTGGATATTCACACATAAGAGAATGAAACTAGGTCCCTATTTCTTACACTATTCAAAAATAGATTCAAATATATCAAAGATCTTAATGTAAGAGCTGAAACTTTGAAACTTCTAGGGAAAGTACTCCAAGACATATGCACAGGGGCAAACACTTTCTGAATAGAATTTGAGTAACTCAGGAAACACGAATTGACAATAAGATTGTGTCAAATTAAAAAGCTTCTGTGCATCATAGACACAATTTCCAGAATTTAGACAGCTGTTAGAATGGGAGAACTTAAATAGATATTCACCTGATGGGGGCTAATATCTAAAATAGCAAAATAAAAAATTATATACAAAAAACCACAATCAATTAATAGGCCAATGAACTGAATAGAAACTTCTCAGAAATACATGTCCAGTAAATCATGAAAACTTTACAACATTCTTTAGTACTGGGGAATTGCCAATTGAAGGTAGAGCTAGTATCATCTCACCTCAATCAGAATAGCTGTGATCACGAAGACAAAGATGATCAATCCACATTCAGAAAGGCAAAGAGGATGAACATCAGAAGAGGGAGAAAACAGACAACAGGACAGAAGCCTACCACAGAGAGCTGTTGAAAGACTCTATCCAGCAGGGTATTGAAGGAGATGCTGAGACTCATAGCCAAACTTTGGGCAGAATGCAGGGAGTCTCATGGAAGAAGGGGGAGATAGAAAGACCCAGAGGAGACTGGAGCTCCACAAGGAGAGCAACAGAACCTAAATATCTGGGCACAGAGGTCTTCTCTGAGACTGATACTCTAACCAAGGACCATTCATGGAGATAACCTAGAACCCCTGCATAGATGTAGCCCATGGCAGCTCAGTCTCCAAGTGGGTGTCCTAGTAATGGGAACAGGGACTGTCTCTGACATGAACTCAGTGGCTGTCTCTTTGATCACCTTCCCCTGAGGGAGGAACAGCTTTACCAGGCCACAGAAGAAGACAATGCAGCCAGTCTTGATGACACCTGATAGACCAGGGTCAGGTCCTATCAGAGGGCTTGGGGAGGAGCATGGGAGGAGATGAAGGAGAGGGGGTGGGATTGGGAGGAGATGAGGAAGAGGGAATACAAAGTGGATAAACTGTAATTTATAAAAATATAAATAAATTTCAAAAAAGAAAAAATCAAAAAAAGAAAACAAAACAATAGCAAAGAGGGTGCAGAGAAAAAAGAATACCTTTATACACTACTGCTGGGTGTGTAAATTGGCACAGCAACTGGAAATTAGTATGGAGGTTTTGCCAGTTATGGAAACTGAACTATCATATTATCCATCTATACTGCTCCTGGGTATGTTCCCAAAATACTCTATATCAGTGCACCACAAAGGTCCCTGTACCTGATTACCACAGCCTTTTTACAATGACCAAGTTTTGAAACCAAGCCAGGTGACCATCCACAGATGGATCCAACAAGGAAATGTGTTGCATAGACATCATGGAGGTTATTTGACTATAAAGAGCAGAATTATTTTGCTTTCAGGCGTGTGATCTAGGTACTTAAAAAGACATAAAGATAGAAAGAGGCTATTTGGGAACAGAAAGTAAGCCAGTAGAAGGAGCAAGGGACAAGAGAAAATAATGGATGAGAATGCAGTGAAAGTACAGTTCACATGAAAATGCCATAGGCGAATCCATTATTGCATAGAACATAAACTAATTACAGATATCAAAAAGAATGTTGTACACACACGGACAACACGATGATTTTCTTGAGAGGACATACTCTCACGCCCACCATGTTGTTGTCATAACCCTTAGACATCAGGCATCAGTGGTCTGCAATTGTCCTGCATTCTAGGAGTCAGTATCCTATAATTATACCCCTAATTCCACAGTCATGTACAGCGCCTTTTGTCCAGGGTATCCTGAGGTTAGCAATCCCTATCTCCGGTGCCCTGAGCACCATCATTTTATTTCCCCTTACCTAATTTCATAAAACTGCAGTTGGAAAAAAAAAAGCTTCATTTTAAGCTGTAGTTTCACCTTTGACCTATTCAACAGCACTACTGTGCAGACAAGGTGGCATTTATCATTTCTTCTTCAGATAATGGGATGAGCAAGGCAGGTCAGATGCTATATTATGGACTATATGTTATTGGCTAACATATAGAAAATACAGGAGAAGGAGCTGCAGTGATGCCTCGGAAGTTAAGAGCACTGGCTGATCTTCCAGAGAGCCCAGGTTCAATTCCCAGCACCCACATGGCAGCTCACAACTGTCTGTAACTCCTGTTCCAGGGAGCTGATGCCCTCACACAGACAGTCATTCAGGCAGGTCACCAATGCACACAAAAAAAAAATAAATGTTTAAAACAACGAAAGAAAAGAAATGCAGGAATAAAACCCAAGTAACATGGGTTTGTAAGAGTACTCAGTGGGTAAATGTGGTTGCTGCCAAGCCTGAAAACCTTAGTTCAACCCAAAGAACTCACATGGTAGAATGAAAGAACCTACTCCCACAAGTTGTATTTTGACCTCCACATGTTATTATAGTGTTTGCACACACACACACACACACACACACACACACACTCTAATAATAACAATAATAAATGCAATGATAAATTTAAAACCCAGGTAATCTGATTCCAAATCCAGTCCTCTTCTCAATTATACCACTGGTCAAAACAGACATGGAATTAGAAAGCATTTCTCAGTAACTTTGAAATCTACCTTAACCAGTCCTTCTTACTACACATCTTAAAGAGGATCATCTTCTACATTGTGTTTTTGACACATTTGGTCCTGGTTTTTCTTTTTCTCTGACAACCCCAGAGAGTGGTCATTGTCCTCAGCATAAGAGAAACTATAACTTACAGATGCACAGAACTTTTCCAAGACATAAATTAAATAATGAAAGCAGGAGGCCGGACTCAGACAGACTTCCTAAGCAGACACATAGATAGAATGATTTGTGTTCTGGAATCATATTTGATTCTCAGATACTTATAGGTCTTTCCAGGGAAAGAGAGGACCAAGGGTCCATGGCTGCATAGGAGAAGTAGGACTGGCATGAAGAAGTCCCATCAAGCTCTCTATCCTCCTGCCTCTACCTCCTGATAACGTTTATTACATTAAAAATAAGCAGTATGTTCATTCAAGAATCAAGAAATCAAATGAAGTGTCTATATCATTCAACCAGTTAGTGGACTCTTAAGCAGGCCACTTAACCTGCTACCAGGTTATGATCTTACAAACAGCCCCAATTCTAGTGAAGAATTGCATGTGTTTGCCCTGGCTAGCCAAGAAGTAATACTTTATTTATCAAACAGGGTGATTTTTCCTTGATTTCCAAGCCCCTGGAAATCATCATAGTCAATGTGCATGTAAAACAAGCAAATCTTGTGGAAAGGCTGCCACGCTTACATTGTAGCCAGTCTTACTCTGTATTGTGTGGGAAATATGAGGCTGTTGACATGATGCAGCTCTTGCTTTGAGGATGCTTGAAATTCAACAATGAAAACTGAATGGGTGGCTGGTCTTCAGTATGTGTAACGCTGGGGCCAATCCTTCTGTACACAGTGGAAGGACAGATCTGCCACTGTGCCTCCTTTAGGACTTGCTTACTCTTCTTTCACAGAAGGATGTGCCTGCATTTATTTAATTCTTCGTTCCCTTTGCTTGGCCCTCCTCTCAGAGTTTTCTGAATATTCATTAATTGCCATCCATGCCAGATTCCCTATGTCTCACAATGTGCTTGGCTGTGAGCATTGCCAAATTACAACAGGGACACAGGTGGCAAATGGTTTTGGAAAGACTCCTTCCATTTTCCTGCACTAAAAATAGGGTAGGGATGAAATTAATATTTGTTGAATGTCTAGTTTCTGACAGGCTCAGTTCTAGACATTTTAATCTCACAAGTCCCTATGTAACTATACATTTCGAGTATTAACCTCACCTTATTGGCATAAAACTTGAAATTCTCTGGCTAAGGGTTAGCTGTGTGAGTAAGTCACCATGTAGCAAAATTGCATATGAACTCAATCTGCCGCCTGATTTCTATCTATGTACTTGCTTTATTGGTATCCAGAGTCCCAGGTTAGCCTAAAATAACAAGAGATGTTGTGAAGACAATAACAACAATCAGCTCTCTGAAAGCTTTCTCTAGCACACTAGACATTTCAATGCACACACAAAAGTGATGGGAATTATCGCTTGCAAGCACTCACCCCCAATCATCTGGATGGTTCCAGAACGGGAAGCTAAAGTTCTGAGCTTCAAACTACAGTACTGAGGACAGTTTTAAATGCAATTAGACAACACTGAGTAGAATTCTGTGAATATTCTCAGCTGTGCCACAGAAACTTTACAAAGCAAAGAAGGAGCTGGATTTCAAGTACCAGCTGCTGCCTTGTTGGGGAGCTGCCTGCCATGGCCACTTCTCTAGAGAGCTTCCCAAAGGAACACTGCCAACATTGCCAGGGCCAAATTGAAGCTGGTGGTTTCAGGAGCAAACATGTCTTTTCACTCTCAGAGGTTCCTAAACATTCTCAGTGCTACTGTTTGCCCTAGGCCAGAAGAGATGCTCTCTCATCTGAAGAACATCAGGAGACATTTCCTTTTGCTATCATCAAGTATTCTGAACTCAGCATGTGCGGTGTGAATGATTCAGAAGTGAAGTAAATTAACACAAATGTCTGGACTCTTGGAGATGATCTTCAGGAGAGGGAGGAGAACAGATGTCCAAACAAACAAACAAACAAAAAGTAGATTTGACATTACATTAGAAGCTAGTGAGTGTCAGGGTGGGGAACAATTATATCACTCTCCATAACAAACATAGGGATGGAAGTCCTAGTAATAAAGAATGGTCCAAAAATTTAGGGCTTGGAGTAACCAACCTCAGTAGACATAAGAAGCCAGTCGAGAGGGGCCAAGACGGCAGCACCGGGAGAACACCGTGTCTGAGAAGTGGGACAACACACTCCGTGCAGCGACCAGAAGACTGAACTCTGGGCCCTAAAGCAACAGAGATCGATCGTGTTTCCCAGGTGAGGGGAGGCTCCCACGGCGTGGGAATCAGTCGGGTCCACTCTTGGCTGCCCAGCCAGAACCCGGAAGAGAACCCGGCAACTCGGGCTTTGGGTCTCCGGGCTGGTGCCGCAAGCCTGCTTGTCCCGATCAGTTTCCTAGGCTGATTAGTGGGCACAAGGGGGCCTAAGGCTGGGAGTCCCAGTCGCAAAAAAACCCCACGGGGAAGGAAAGTTGCCAGACTGCTCACGGGTCACCCAGTCTTTCCCTGGAAGGTCTCTCTGACCACGGGTACCTGCCACCATCACAATTGAGCTCCCGCGCTGCGCACTGATTGCAGCTGCGCGCCCAGCTCAAAATCCCTACTCCCTCTTCAGAGGAGGCAGGAGGTGTCCAGCAGAATCTGCCACAGACCACATTGTCTGTACCCCAACCCGAGATCGGGGCTGAGAAAACCCAATCCTTTCGGGCACTCCCCCAAATGCCGCCATAACCCTGCCACAGCGGAGCAGAAGGATAAAGAGGCGCACAGCAGCTTCACAGTGCCGGAACTCCAGTGCTGCCGGCCACTCCTAGCAAACAAACTACAGCTCGGGATCTGGGACTGCGGTCAGTCTACACGTCCTGAGATTATCCTGGGTCCAGCGCAATAAGGTCTAGCAGCAAGTTCTATCACCGGCGCCCCTCCCCCCCCCCGGCAGAGAAATCCCTTCGGCTCAGGGCTCAGGATATGACTGAGAAGCCCCAACCCCTGCTGGCACTCCCCTGAGAGCACCTCCATAAGCTTGCCCTAGCAGAGGGGAAGGACAGAGGGGAAGGACAGAGAGGCAGCCTGCCAAGGACACAGCACCCTCTCTACAGCGGCCCCTAGCAGAGAAACCCAAGCTCTGGATCTGAGGACACTCAACCCTACCCAGTACTCTCTTGGGACCAGCAAACATAGATTCTACCACTAGGCTGCTTCTGGCAGAGAGATCTGGGCCCGGGATCTGGGATTGAGTACACTCACCCTAACTCTTTCCCGCGCCACCCAGGGACCAGTCAACATAACCCCTCTTGGCAGAGAGAAAGGACAAAGAGGCAGCACACAGGAAAGGTGGACACCGAGTCCTGCGGCCACAGTGTCACAGAGCTGACTGTTAGCCTACCCGTGCACTTCTGCAGCAGGACCAAAACAGAGAGTAGTGAGCAAGGAGAAACCCTGTGCATTCCAACTGGTCCTGCAAGAGAGTGAGTGAGCCTTCTAGGGAGAGATTGCCCCAGACCCAGGGCCTCTCCACAGAAACAACCAGACGAGATCCCTGCCACCCACACTCCTAGTGTGGGCATCAGAGGGATTCTTGGGATAGCGACCCCAACATTGAAGCCTCTGCCTTGCGGGTCCACCAGGGTAATCCAGGCAAACAATCCCTGGATCTCAGTCAGAACTGCGTAATAGTGGCTTGCAGGCCACTGCAATAGTCAGAGAATCCTCGCATGAACACTGCGCCTGCTAAAAGCCCACGTGAATAGCGCCAGCATCACATTCTTTACTTAGGCAAAACTGAAAACACAGTGCACACTCTCAAAGCAGTGAACCTCTCTCATCTTCCTGAAAAAACAGTCCAGAAAACAGAAAGAGAGGATCATAGGCCAAACTACAATCTCGAGGAACAACCAGTGAGGATTATAAATAACCAGATGGCTAGAGGCAGACGTAAGAACACTCCCAACAAAAATCAGGACATAATGACCTCACCAGCAACCCCACAAAACAATGGACACTTCAATTCACTAGATATACAAGAAAACGACCTCAAAACTATGTTTCTCCAGCTATTAGAGGCCCATAGAGATGAAATGAACAAAGCCCTCAGAGAAATAACCAAAGAAATAAAGACTAACCAAGAGGAAACAAATCGTGCTCTCAGAGAAATGACCACGAAAATTGAGGCAAACAGAGAAGAAATGCACAAAGCTCTCAAAGAAATGTCCACACAAATGAAGGCAAATAAAGAAGAAATAAACAAAGCTCTCATAGAAATACAGGCAATTATACCCAAAGAAGTAGAGGCACAATTAGTGATACATAGAGAGGAAACGGACAAAAAAATAGAAGCTATCATTGAAAAGCAGGAGTCCACATTCAAACAGATGAACGAAATGGTGCAAGACATGAAAACAGAATTAGAATCAATAAAGAAAACACAAATAGAGAAAAACCAGGAGCTGGAGAACAAAGAGAAAAGATCAGGAACTACAAAGGTAAGCATCACCAACAGAATACAAGAGATGGAAGAAAGAATCTCAGGAGCCGAAGATACACATGCGGAAATTGACACGTCTCTCAAAGAAAAAATAAAATCAGAAAAGTTCCAAACACAAAACATCCAAGAAATCAAGGACACCATGAAAAGACAAAACCTAAGAATAATAGGAGTAGAAGAAAAAGAAGACATCAGGCTCAAAGGTCCGGAAAATATTTTCAAGAAAATTATAGAAGAAAACTTTCCCAACTTAAAGAAGGAGATGGCCATAAACATACAAGAGGCCTACAGAACACCAAGTACACTAGACCAGAAAAGAAATTCTTCACGTCACATCATAGTCAAAACACTGAACCTACAAAACAAAGAAAAAATTCTAAAAGCAGCAAGGGAAAAAGGCCAAGTAACATATGAAGGTAGACCTATCAGAATCACACCAGATTTCTCAACAGAAACTATGAAAGCCAGAAGGGCCTGGACAGAAATCATACAGTCCTTAAGGGACCACAGATTCCAACCCAGACTACTCTACCCAGCAAAACTTTCAATCAACATAGACAGAGAATTCAAGATATTCCAAGACAAAACCAAATTTAAACAATATCTACATAGTAACCCAGCTCTACAGAAGTTACTAGAAGGGAAACTCCAAACCAAAGAAAACAACTACATCGAAGGAAACAGAGGAAATAGATAACTACCCAACAAAAAAACCAAAAGAAGACAAGCAATGAAACTCAGTGACACCACCAACACCACATCTAAAGTAAGTAACAATTGTTGGTCACTAGTTTCTATCAACATCAACGGACTCAACTCCCCAATTAAAAGACACAGACTAACAGAATGGTTGCGAAAACAGGATCCATCATTCTGTTGCATCCAAGAAACATACCTATGCAACAAAGATAAACACTACCTCAGAGTAAAGGGCTGGAAAAATGTCTTTCAAGCAAATGGTTCCAGAAAACAAGCGGGAGTAGCCATCCTAATATCTAATAAAATAGACTTTCAACCCAAGTTAATCAAAAAAGATAAGGAGGGCCACTATATTCTCATCAAAGGAAAAATCCACCAAGAGGACATCACAATTTTGAATATCTATGCCCCAAATACAAGAGCACCTACATTCGTAAATGAAACAATATTAAAGCTTAAATCACACATTGATCCTAAAACCCTAATAGTGGGAGACTTCAACACTCCACTCTCACCAAGGGACAGATCAACTAGACAGAAAACAAATAGGGAAATAAAAACACTTACAGAGACCCTAAATCAAATGGACCTAATAGACGTCTACAGATCTTTTCATCCAAACTCAAAAGAGTATACCTTCTTTTCAGCACCGCATGGAACCTTCTCCAAAATAGACCATATAGTTGGTCATAAAGCAAGCCTCAACAGATACAAAAAGATTGAAATAATCCCTTGTATTCTATCTGACCACCATGGACTTAAGCTGGACCTCAACAACAACAGAAATAACAAACAGCCTACACGCACATGGAAACTGAAAAACGTGTTACTCAACGACAGCTGGGTTAAGGAAGAAATAATAAAAAGACAAAATGGCCGAGAAAGAAATTAGGGAAACAACACCCTTCACAATAGCCAGTAACCACATAAAGTACCTTGGGATGACACTAACCAAGCAAGTGAAAGACCTGTTTGAGAAAAACTTCAAGTCTCTGAAGAAAGAAATTGAAGAAGATCTCAGAAGATGGAAAGATCTCCCGTGCTCATGGATTGGTAGGATTAACATTGTGAAAATGGCCATCTTGCCAAAAGCAATCTACAGATTCAATGCAATTCCCATCAAAATACCAACTCAATTCTTTACAGACCTTGAAAAAAAGATTCTCAGCTTCATATGGAGAAACAAAAAACCCAGAATCTCCAAAACAATCCTGTACAACAACAGATCATCTGGAGGTATTTCCATCTCCGATCTCAAGTTGTACTACAGAGCAATAGTAATAAAAACTGCATGGTATTGGCATAAAAACAGAAAGGAGGATCAATGGAACCGCATAGAAGACCCAGAAATAAACCCACACACCTATGAATACTCGATTTTTGACAAAGAAGCCAAAACCATAAGATGGAAAAAAGATAGCATCTTCAACAAATGGTGCTGGTCCAACTGGATGTCCACATGCAGAAAAATTAAAATAGATTTATATTTATCACCCTGCACAAAACTAAAGTCCAAGTGGATCAAAGACCTCAACATAAAACCAGATACTCTAAATCTGTTAGAAGAAAAAGTGTGGAACAGCCTAGAACTCATTGGCACAGGAGACAACTTCCTGAACAGAACACCAACACCACAGGCTCTAAGAGCAACAATCAATAAATTGCCTGCCTACAGATTGGGAAAGAATTTTCACTAACCCTTTATCTGACAGAGGATTAATATCGAGTATATACAAAGAACTAAAGAAGCTGAAAAGCAGCAAACCAAGTAATCCAATTAAAAAATGGGGAACAGAGCTAAACAGAGAATTCTCTGTAGAGGAATATCGAATGGCAGAGAAGCACTTAAAGAAATGCTCAACCTCATTAGCCATCAGGGAAATGCAAATCAAAACGACCCTGAGATATCACCTTACACCCATCAGAATGGCCAAAATGAAAAACTCAAGGGACAACACATGCTGGAGAGGTTGTGGAGAAAGGGGACCCTCCTCCACTGCTGGTGGGAATGTAAACTGGTACAACCACTCTGGAAATCTATCTGGTGCTTTCTAAGACAATTAGGAATAGTGCTTCCTCAAGACCCAGTTATACCACTGCTTAGGTATATACCCAAAGTTTGCTCAAGTACACAAAAGGGATATTTGCTCAACCATGTTTATAGCAGCTTTATTCGTAATAGCCAGAACCTAGAAACAACCCAGATGTCTATCAACGGAGGAATGGGTACAGAAATTGTGGTATTTTTACACAATGGAATACTACTCAGCAATCAAAAAGGAGGAAATCATGAAATTTGCAGGCAAATGGTGGGATCTAGAAAAGATCATCCTGAGTGAAATATCCCAGAAGGAGAAAGACAAACACGGTATATACTCACTTATATAGACCTATAAGATATGATAAACATAATGAAATCTACACACCTAAAAAAGATAATCAAGACAGCAGACATGGGGTAAGATTATCAATCCTCGTGTTGAAAGAAAGAGGGGATGCGCATTGAACATTGACAGGAGTCTACTGAGCGCATTTGAAAGACTCTAACTAGCAGTGTTTTCAAAGCAAAGACTCATGACCAAACCTTTGGCAGAGTACAGGGAATCATAAGAAAGAAGGGGAGTTAGTCTGATGAGGAAAGGATAGGAGCTCCACAAGGACCAAATATATCTGGGCACAGGGTCTTTTCTGAGACTGACATGCAACCAAGGACCATGTATGAATGTAACCTAGAACCCCTGCTCAGATGTAGCCTGTGGTAGCTCAGTAACCAATTGGTTTCCCATAGTGAGGGGAACAAGGACTATTTCTAACAGGAACTCAATGACTGGCTCTTTGGCCTCCCCACCCCCCAAGGGAGGAGCATTCCTGTTAGGCCACAGAGGAGAGCTTTGCAGCCAGTCCTGAAGATACCTGATAAAACAGGATCGATGAATGGGGAGGAGGTCCCCCCTATCAGTGGACTTGGCAAGGGGCACGGTGGAGATGAGGGAGGGAGGGAGGGAGGGACTAGGAGGGAATGAGGGATCAGGACACGGCTGGGATACAGAGTTAATAAAATGTAACTGATAAGAAAAAAATAAAATTCAAAAAAAAAAGAAAAAAAAAAGAAAAAAAATATAAAAAAAAAAAAAGAAAAAAAAAGAAGCCAGTCGAGACTTCCTAACGGTCCTTACATAGACAGTGGTGGGAGGCTGTGGGGTGAGTGGCTCTAGAGGGTTGGATAGATAGTTTGGGGGACCCTCTACATCTGATAGTGCATTAAAGGTGAATGAAGGGGCCATTTCAATGAAAATTGGAGTTACTGAACAATCACCTGAGAAGATAAAGTTTGGGTGTGGAGAAGGAGAACTATTACCAGCTAGTAAAATCTATCATAAATGTCTTACAGATCATTCTCAGAATCAATAGATAACTAAGCCAATAAGTCCAAGATGCATAAAAATGCTTTATGTTTTTGTTAAAATGTAACGTATGGAATCTGCACCCCTGTTTATCATTACTCATCATCACCTGAGACAGTTCTAGCATCCAGACGTTTTTCTCATGCACATTCACAGCTAGCATCATGTCCTTGCAGCCATAACCACTGCTATGTGCTCCCTCACTGCTGGTCCTGAACTTCTTAGAAATGGCTTTACATGTACGTACCCCTCCAGTTAGCCTCTTGCCTTCCCTAGGTCTATAAAGCACGCAGCGGTAATTCGCCTTTGTCTCTGCTGTGTATCACAGCTCTAGACGAGTGAGTCACAGCTTGGCATCAGGTTATCTGGGTAACCCTTAGTTTGGAACTACTATAGACAACTTTGATATAAACAATTTTTTGTGCATGGACGTGCATACCAGTGTTTACTCAGGGATGCAACTGAGGGGTCACATGCTATTAACATATTTTGTTTTAGTAAGGAGTGGTTGTCTAGAATCCTTACACTAATTAACACTCTCGTTAGAAAATCTTATTAATCCTAGTTGTTTCGCACCAGCATATTGCTTGTTGCTGTTAGGTATTATCAGTGTTCTCCTACCAGAGACTGCCTCTCTATAACGAGGGAGCCAACAGCTAACCGAGAGCTCCCACAGCACTTTCACCAGGAGAGAAGCCAGTTCCATCATTTATTTATGATGTCTGTTGTACTCCTTGTCCTAAGCACATCAAAGAGTCAACTCTGCACGGACTTTGCTGCTGTCTTTCCAGCTAGAACTGGTAAAAGGCGGCGTTCAAAAATGATTTTGGTGAATGAGTAACATAAAAAAATAAATAACTTACTTCTAGGAAAGTTGATTCATTCTGTAGCTCTGGACTTAAAACCTACCATAAGAAAACATTAAAATTTTGGATAAAGATTTACATAGAGATAACCACTACATTTTATAATATTAACAACATTTACATAATCATACTGAATTGGAAATGGTCTAAATATTGATGATTAATCATCAACCATTTATACACATTAATGATTAATGCAATGAGGAACATAATATTCAGAAATAATACGAGAGTGTCTCGTCACTAATTTCAAAGACTGTACCACCCAGTGGTATGCGTTCCCCAACTACACTAGAAGAGCACTCTGTGTGTGAGAGAGTATGTGTGTAGGAGAAGAAAGAAACACTAATGTTTGTGGAGTAATAAAGAATATGTTACAAGCCTTTCTGCGTGAAAAAGCAAAGCGGATTTGCTTCCTTATACTTTCTGTATTTTCTCTAACAACCACAAGTTTTCATTAGGGATATGTTGTTTGTTTGTTTTTTGTTTGTTTGTTTGTTTGTTGTTTTTTTTTACATATATACAAAATTAATTGGAGCTCTGGCAACCGTGGAGTAGACCAAATCCTCCCAGCTCCCCATTCTAAATAAAAGTCAACAGATAGAACAAAGTGGGAAAATTCTGAATTGCAGACAGATGGTAGGTTTTTATTATTGTTGTTGCTGTTGTTTTTTAAAGAAACCTCAGATTGTAAGGACTGTCCGTGGAACAACTCCGCTAGGTTTCCCTATTATTTTCCGTTTGGCCCCAAAAATACAGTCCCTTGGGCCTTCTTCATTTGGATCTGCCATTGGGCACTTATTTGAAAAGAGCCAGGAATATTCTTTGTGTGAACTAATAAGTTTTGCTTAGGTTGCTTATAGGAATATGGGAAGGGGTTATTTACTGGAGCAGAAATAACGCAAAGACAGCGGCATCACCAAAGCCCACCCCAGCATGGGCATCGGGGAAGTTGGCAACCCGGAACACCCTGCACAGCCTGTGGGCAGCACGGAGAGCTTCCTTTCCAGACAGCTCCATTGGCCTGAACGCTTTCCGGGAATTCTGGCTGGTCTCTGCTCCTTCTAAACACTTCAGCTTGACCTGGCTCTTCAGGTGAGCTCTGCTGGCCTGAGCCTCTTCGAAACCCCCACCCCCACCCCGCTTGTCTGAAAGTATCTCTCAGCAATCCTTACAGCTTATATACATGTGGGGAGGGAGTGGTCTAGGAAAGCTGCTCTGTTTGAGGGACCTCCTGAGCTTAAGGAGCTTCCCCTTCAGGGAAGAATGCTTCATCTCCTTAGAACACCTTGCTGTTTCATCTCCGGGTAAACAGCCTGTCTTAAAATATTTTACTGTGAGCCACCTTGGGAACCGAACCCAGGACCTCTGGAAGAACACCCGGTGCTCGTAACCTCTGAGCCATCTCTTCCCTACAAAGTAAACTAACCTGGGCACGCTGGGGCTCACAAAGAGCTCGCATGGATTGGACGAGGCCCGCTACACATGCAGATGTGCGACACGGTCCTACATGGGTCCCCTAACAACGGGAGAAGGGCTCTCTGACGCTGTTGCCTGCCTTTGGGTCCCTTTCCCGAGCTGGGCTGCTTCTTCTGGCCTCGGTGGTAGAGGACGTGCTTAGTCCTGCTTTGACTTAAGGTGCCAGGGTGGGTTGGTACCCCTCAGAGGCCTCCCCTTCTCTGAGAAGAAGGAAAGGGGGGAAATGGAAGGAGAGGTCCGTTGAGGATGGGATTGGGAGGAAAGGAGGACGAGGCTGGGATCAGGCTGCAAAGTGACTGAATAAATAAAATTATATTTTTAAAAATCCTATTGTTTAACCTCCTCTTTAACATCTTTTAATATCCCATCCCTCTAAGTTGGAAGGTCTGAATCTTGGAGGAAAACTGCTACACAACGCTCCGGCCAGCCTGTGGGGAAAGCTAATGAAATCCCTGAGTGAAGCACCCAGACAGTGCTGGCAGGCCCCAGCTTGGCAGGGGCAACTGTGAGTGTCACTTGTCTTACCTCACTGGTGCCTAGTCAGATTTGGTAACTGGTAGTTCCATGGGTCCTGCTGATTCTGCGGGGTCCCCTGAGCCCTGGGAAGAAATAAATTATAACTATAGGGCTCAGAGGAAGGGCAGGAAAGCGGGGAAGAACTCGGAAAGAAAGAAAAACAGTACTGAAGAGGTCCGAGCATCCCCTTGTTTCATGTCACCCATGCCAGGCTAGGGGAAGGCAGTTATGAGCAGTGTGCAGGTAGGAGCAGTGCAAGGTGGAGTTTATGTCACTTCCGTCTTTTGTCCAGCTTGGTACCAATTCATTTTCGTGCTTTTTCCTCTGTTCTAGCCAGCACCTCCTGTGGCTCTGATTGTTCCCATCAGGAAGCCAACCAGAGTCAATCATCTGGGCCTCTGGTTTTCCTGGCCCTGCCCACCAGGCACTGTTCATTGACCGCCCTGACTGAGCCCAGGAGCCAGGGATTCTTTTGTCTTTTCCTTCTTGCCCATCTTCCTTCCTTTGTGCCAGACCCCAAGCCTAGGACCACTTTCTATCAGGGATGCCCTCCCGGTGGCCACATCTGCCTGGGACTCAGGTGGACCATGTTCACTCTCTGCTCCACGATGACTGGCCTGTCTCACCCTCGCACCCTGCAGCAGCCTCCCTGCAGTCCCCCTCCTCCACCCTACCGCTGCCACACCCGGAGTTGATAATGAACTTACAAAATGAGTTTAGAAGTACTGCTTTCTTTTCTATTTTGGGAAAAGTTTGAAAAAAGATGGGTAGTTGTTCTTTTTATAAATGTTCCGTAAAACTCTCCCATGATAACATCTGGCCTTCCGCTTTCCTCTGATGGGAGTATTTTGATGACTGATTCAATCTCCTTTCCCAAAATATAGCATACAGAATTTCTGCTTATTTATAATTCAACCTCGGTACAGTGTAAGTTTCTAGCAATGCATCCATTTCTTACAGATCATCCATTTTGGCATGTAATTATTCAAAGTAGTGTCACATTTGCCTTTGTGTCTCTGTGACTGTACCTGTGATGTCTCTTCTTTCTTTCTAGTTTTATTCATGGATAACCTCTCTCTTTTATGGTTACTCTGGATTTTTCAGAAGTTGTAAATTCTCTCAACCTTCAAAAAGAATCTTAGTTTCTTTATATTTTTCTAATTTTATCTTGTCATTTAACCTCTATTGTAGTCTTTGTTTTTTTCTCTTTCTTTTACTAACTTCATGATTAGATTCTTTTTTCTTTTCCTATTTCCTGAAGCATTTATGTTCACTTGAGATATTTTTTTCTTCATGTACGTATTTATGATGTGACCCAAGTCACATACTGTGGTGGTATTTAGGGTCTCTTGGTATTTAGGGTCCCATCTAGGTCTGTCTGTTGGGGCATTTCCAGAGCGCATAAGTGAGGGAGGAAGATTCATTCAAGTGTCCAGCACCTTCCAACAGACAATTCAATACAAAAAAATCCAACAAAAAAGTATCACAGACCTGTTTGCCTTTGTTTCTTTTTGAGTGAGTTTATCTGCCATTGTTACCACCATCATCTGCTGACAGAACATTCCAGCTTCCTTGCCCTTTCAATGTGTTCTCAATACCATGAATCTGCAGGCTTTGGCACCAAATCGGAGCCATGAAGGCATCCAGCATTGTGGTAGCAATTGTCGGACTCACAAGTCCCTGTCATATTAGCCAATCTAATAACTACTCATGAGTTCCATTCCTCTATCCAGTTCCCCACTATAGCATTTATCACTATAAAACTCTTCACAGAACCACATTTGTTGGATCATATAAGTTCCATTGTGTTCTACTTTTTGTCTTGAGACATTTCATAGTTGGCTTTTAAAGGACAAAAGCAAAAAGTTTTATACCCAACATCATAGTCAACAATGGAAAGCTCAGGCTCCACTACTCAGATTAGGAATCAAACAAGGTAACCATGGCCACTGCTCTTGCTCAAAAAGTACTAGAAGTAAAACAAACAAACAAAAACAACAACAACAACAACAAAAACCTGGAGTACCTAGGTAAGAGAAAGAAACAGAAGGTATTAAAATCAGAAAGGACAGATAGACAGCCCATACTGAGCATATTAGAGAAAGCCTAAAAATTTTACCCCTGAAATCTGTAAGGACTAAATGAACTTTGAAAAATGCAGAATACAAAGCCAACGTATGAAACAATGAGTATTTCCGTGTGCCAACAATGACCGGTCCAATAACATCACTTACGTGAAATGTATTGGTAGTATTACTATTGACAGCCTCATGATAATAAAAAATTGATGTGGTAGATGACTACAAACATCTCAAGTATCCTGCAAAGACTGAAAGATTTTGTAGCACTCATTTTTAAACTCTATTTTACTTGGGGTATTTGACCGTCTACCTCTCTTCCAACCTCCCAACCCTACAGAGGAAAAAGAAGGTGAGTGGGGAGAGGGGTGCATTTACTTCTCCCAGCTGTGTAAGGTCAAAGGGTTCTTTTAGGGCTATACCGACCTCTGTCAACAGCAAACACAGCCAGCAGCCTCCTCCAAGCCACTGTACCCCGAAGCATCTCTCTCTGTGTGCCTGCTCCAAACCACCCCACTATCCATCTCTCTGGTCTCTCCAGACTATATGCCACATTTTCTCTTCCTGTGCGCTCACATTTATATCCTCAGGGCCCTAGACCACTCCCCTCTTGGTGCCACATGAGGAAGACGATTGCCAGCTGGCAAAAGCCATGGCCCACATGACAGTTGACAGCTGTGGACAAACTAAAGCCTAAGTAAAACCCCAAATTTGGGATTAAAACAAAAACATGTTTAAGCAAATGTCCTTGATAACTGAGTTTACAAGAAACCAAAACTTCCATTGTAATTTTTAAACTTAAAAAAACAAAAAACAAAAACACTGTTGATAGAGTCTTTCAGATGCCTTTCAGTCTTTCAGATGCCTTCTGCAGTAGACTCCTGTCATACGTCCTATGCACATCTCATTTGTCTTTCTTTTTTTTAATTGCTTTATTAATTACACTTTATTCATTTTGTATCCCCCCATAAGCCCCTCCCTCCTCCCCTCCCGATCCCACCCTACCTCCCCTTTCTGCATGCATGTCACTCCCCAAGTCCACTGATAGGGGAGGTTCTCCTCTTCTTTCTGATCTTAGTCTATCAGTTCTCATCAAAAGTGGCTGCATTGTCCTCTACTGTGGCCTGGTAAGGCTGCTCCCCCCTCAGGGGGAAGTGATCAACAAGCAGGCCAACCAGATTGTGTCAGAGGCAGTCCCTCTTCCTATTACTATGTAACCCACTTGGACACTGAACTGCCATGGGCTACACCTGTGCAGGGGTTCCAGGTCATCTCCACGAATAGTCCTTGGTTGGGTATGAGTCTCTGGGAAGTTCCCTGTGTTCAAATTATCTTGTTCTGTTGCTCTCCTTGTGGAGTTCCCATCCCCTCCAGCTCTTACTATTTCCCACTTCTTACATAAAATTCCATTCACTCTGCCCATCAGTTGGCCATCAGGCTCAGCATCTGCTTTGACAGTCTATACTGCAGAAGCTTTCAGAGGCCCTCTGTGGCAGGTTTCAAGGTTGTTTCCTGTTTTCTTCTGGCTTTCAGAGGCCCTCTGTAGCAGGTTCCGAGGTTGTTTCCTATTTTCTTTTTCTTCTGATGTCCATCCTCTTTGCCATTCAGGATGGGGATTGAACATTTTAGTTAGGGTCCTCTCTTTTGCTTAGTTTGTTTAGATGTACAGATTTTAGTGGGTTTATTCTACATTGTATGTTTATATGACTGAGTATATACCATGCGTGTCTTTTTGCTTCTGGGACAACTCACTCAGGATGATCCTTTCCAGGTCCCACCATTTACCTGCAAATTTCATGATTTCCTTATTTTTCATTGCTGAGTAATACTCTATTGTATAGATGTACCACAGTTTCTGCATCCATTCTTCAGTTGAGGGGCATCTGGGTTGTTTCCAGCTTCTGGCTATTACAAATAAAGCTGCTACAAACATGGTTGAGCAAATGTCCTTTTTGTGTACCAAGGAAGTTAAAGACTTGTATGAAAAAAATTTCAAGTCTCTGAAGAAAGAATTAGAGGAAGATATGAGAAGATGGAAAGATCTCCCATGCTCATGGCTTGGCAGGATTAACATAGTAAAAATGGCCATCTTACCAAAAGCAATCTACAGATTTAATGCAATTCCCATCAAATTGCCAACACAATTCTTAACAGACCTGGAAAGAAAAATTTTCAACTTCGTATGGAATAACAAGAAACCGAGAATTGCTAAAACAATCCTCTACAATAAAAGATCTTCTGGAGGTATCTCCATTCCTGATCTCAAGCTGTACTATAGAGCAACAGTTATAAAAACTGCATGGTACTGGCATAGAAACAGAATGGTGGATCAATGGAATTGAACAGAAGACCCAGAAATAAACCCACACACTTACGGACACCTGATTTTTGACAAAGATGCCAAAACGAAACAATGGAAAAAAGATAGCATCTTCAACAAATGGTGCTGGTCCAACTGGATGTCTACATGTAGAAAAATGAAAATAGATCCATACTTATCACCCTGCACAAAACTGAAGTCCAAGTGGATCAAAGACCTCAACATAAAGGCAGACACATTAAATCGGCTAGAAAAAAAAGTGGGGAATACCCTAGAACTCATTGGTACAGGAGAAAACTTCCTGAACAGAACACCAACAGCACAGGCTCTAAGAGCAACAATCAATAAATGGGACCTCATGAAACTGAAAAGCTTCTGTAAAGCAAAGGACACCGTCATCAAAACAAAGCGACTGCCTACAGATTGGGAAAGAATCATCACCAACCCTTTATCTGACAGAGAACTAATATCGAGTATATACAAAGAACTAAAGAAGCTGAAAAGCAGCAAACCAAGTAATCCAATTAAAAAATGGGGAACAGAGCTAAACAGAGAATTCTCTGTAGAGGAATATCGAATGGCAGAGAAGCACTTAAAGAAATGCTCAACCTCATTAGCCATTAGGGAAATGCAAATCAAAACAACCCTGAGATTTCACCTTACACCCATCAGAATAGTCAAGATGAAAAACTCAAGGGACAACACATGCTGGAGAGGTTATGGAGAAAGGAGAACCCTTCTCCACTGTTGGTGGGAATGTAAACTGGTACAACCACTCTGGAAATCAATCTGGCGCTTTCTCAGACAACTAGGAATAGCGCTTCCTCAAGATCCAGCCATACCACTCCTAGGCATATACCCAAAAAAGGCACAAGTACACAAAAAGAACATTTGCTCATTTGTCTTTCTAAGTGAGGCTTGATGATCTTACCTCGTGTCTACTTTCTTGTTTATCTCCTTTAGGTGTATAGACTTCATTATGTTTATCATATCTTGTAGGTCTATATAGGCAAGTATATACCATGTTTGTCTTTCTCCTTCTGGGATATTTCACTCAGGATGATCTTTTCTAGGTCCCACCATTTGCCTGCAAATTTCATGATTTCCTCATTTTTGATTGCTGAGTAGTATTCCATTGTGTAAAAATACCACAATTTCTGTATCCATTCCTCCGTTGATGGACATCTGGGTTGTTTCCAGGTTCTGGCTATTACGAATAAAGCTGCTACAAACATGGTTGAGCAAATGTCCTTCTTGTGTACTTGAGCAAATTTTGGGTATATACCTAGCAGTGGTATAGCTGGGTCTTCAGGAAGCACTATTCCTAATTGTCTGAGTAAGCGCCAGATTGACTTCCAAAGTGGTTGTACCAGTTTACATTCCCACCAGCAATGGAGGAGGGTTCCCCTTTCTCCACAACCTCTCCAGCATGTGTTGTCCCTTGAGTTTTTCATCTTGGCCATTCTGATGGGTGTAAGGTGATATCTCAGGGTCGTTTTGATTTGCATTTCCCTAATGACTAATGAGGTTGAGCATTTCTTTAAGTATTTCTCTGCCATTCAATATTTCTCTACAGAGAATTCTCTGTTTAGCTCTGTTCTCCATTTTTTAATTGGATTACTTGGTTTGTTGCTTTTCAGCTTCTTTAGTTCTTTACATATACTGGATATTAGCCCTCTGTCAGATAAAGGGTTGGTGAAGATTCTTTCACAATCTGTAGGCAGTCGTTTTGTTTTGATGACAGTGTCCTTTGCGTTACAGAGCTTTTCAGCTTCATGAGGTTCCATTTATTGATTGTTGCGTTTAGAGCCTGTGCTGTTGGTGTTCTGTTCAGTAAGTTGTCTCCTGTGCTAATGAGTTCTAGGCTGTTCCCCACTTTTTTTTCTAACCGATTTAGAGTATCTGGTTTTATGTTGAGGTCTTTGGTCTACTTGGACTTTAGTTTTGTGCAAGGTGATAAATATGGATCTATTTTCATTTTTCTGCATGTAGACAAGGACCAAATATATCTGGGCACAGGGGTTTTTCTGAAACTGTTTCTCCAACCAAGGACCATGTATGGATATAACCTAGAACCTTTATTCAGACGAAGCTCGTGGTAGCTCAATAACCACTTGGTTTTCCATAGTAAGGAGAACAGAGACTATCTCTGACAGGAACTCAATCACAGGCTCTTTGACTCCCCACCTCCCAAGGGAGGAGCAGTTCTGCTAGGCCACAGAGGAGGACTTCACAGCCAGCCCTGAAGATACCTGATAAAACAGGGTCAGACAAAAGGAGAGGAGGTCCTCCCCAATCCGTGGACTTGGAAAGGGGCAGGTAGAAGCTGAGGGAGGGAGGGTGGGATTGGGAGGGAATAAGGGAGCGGGATACAGCTGGGATACAAAATTAATAAAATGTAACTAATAATAATAAACAATAAAAAAATAAAAATAAAAAATAAATAAATAGATGATTGATAGATGGATAGATAGATAAAAAATAATAAAATAAAAAAATAAAAAAACATACACACACAAAGAACACAGCCCCAGTCACACCTATGAAAAGGACTAGAAATAATAACAATAAATGTTTACAAAATACAGAAGGAAAGGTATACATCTTTACTGTGGAAAAAAAAGTAAAAAAAAAAAAAAAAAAAAAAAAAGGCAGTGCAGCCAGGCCTGGAAGATGCCTCACCATTGAACAAAACAGGTGAAATGTACTCAAAGGCTCTTTGTATCACTTCTTAGAACTGCATGTTAGTATGTGATCATCTCAAAATAAAAAAAGTAACTTCAAATCACGTACCCAAAGAGGAAACAGAGGAATGGCATTAGCGGCTAGCAGCGAGGAGAGGAGAGGGAGCTCTCCTCCAGCCTTGTGACTGGCTGCTGTACCACCACCAGCTCCTGACAGGCTTAACTGCATAGCTGGCTCCAGCGCTGTGGAGTACAAACTCTTCTTGTGGAGTCTGCCTCACTTCCTTGTAAGTTAGTCTAAGAACGCTGGCAGTATCAAGGAAGATACATACAAGAGCTGACAGATGGTGTTACAGGGAAAAAAAAAGAAAAACAACAACAACAACTCATAAACCCAAATATCTGGCAAGGATAGCCTATCACAAAGCAAAACTAGCATTGTGTTTCAGTGAAATTCAAGATTTATTTTGCCTAGCACATGAACATCTACCTAGGAATTGTGGAATTAAACTGTGGAAGGTAAACGGTAGCCTTGGCTGTCCTGGACTCTCTTTGCATACCAGACTGGCCTTGAACTCACAGAAATCTACCTGCCTCTCTCTCCCTGAGTGCTATAGATTACAGGCGTGTGCCACCGTGCCCCGTCCATGAAGAATTCTTTAAATTTCTTAAACTCCAAATGAAATTATAAGCATTTTCATAATTTTATTTCTAAAATAAGCAAAGAATATACAGTTATGTCCCAAACAAAATACTAGTGCAACCTTGTAAAATTTCCCCCCATTCACACTGGCAATAAATGGACTCAGTAGGTTTTCATCTTATACATGTGTATTTGTATGTGTGTGTATATGTATACATACACACATATGTATGTACATGCAACAATTATAGTTAAAGAAGAAGTCATGAATTTGAGAGGGTGGGGAGACATGGGAGATATTGGAGGGAGGAAAAAGAGAGAAAGAATGATGTAAATTCTCAAAATTGATTGAAATATTAATGAAAACATGATATTTTTAAAGATCAAACTTACTAAAAATAAAAAAGCTACACCAAATTGTTAGATCTTTGAGAAATGTTTTACATTGGTATAGTTTGACCTATGGAAAGTTATTTTAGTAGTTATCTTTTCAGATTTGAACAAAATCTACATAATTTTCATGTGTTAAAGATCAGAAATTAAAAAAAAAACAGACAAATAACTCATGCTTCCTTTTTTTTTTTTTTTTTTTTTTTTTTTTGAGATAGGGTGTCACTATTTGACCCAGCTCACCAAGAACTCACCATTCAGACTAAGGGTATCCTTGACAGATCCACATGGCTCTGCCTCTGCCTCTGCCTCTGCCTCGAGTGCTGGAATTTAAGGTGTCAGCCACCAGAGCCAGCTCATTTCCATCTTTGCATGTACATATTGATTCTCATAGTCATAGACAAAAATAAATAAATATCAGCCCATCAGTCCACTGAACCTCCACAGACAATCCTAACCATTTCTAGAATGTATAAACACTTAAATACCAGACAAGTGTCCTACTTTACCTATGAGGTACACACCACTGACTGCTGAACTGTTAGATTTATGACTCACCAACTACTCATTTCCTATAAAAATGATAACAGCCTGTAGTAAAAAAAAAAAAAAGTGTGAAAAGACATTAAGAGAAATGAGAAAACACTTTATACTGGCAACTTTGACACCTTTCCAGAATTTTAAAGAAAGCTGTGAATAAACTCCCCACTTAGAAATCATGCTTACTCCATCCTGCTTGCAGGTGAATAATGGTAATATTTGTGAACAGAAGCAAAACAACAGTTCATTAAAACAAGGTATAGAAACAACTCAAAAAGTTAAACAGTTTCACCTCAGTCTTAGTCTACAGGACAACACGGGGAAAAATACACACATGAAAAAAAATACAAATTAACCATTTGTGGGAAAAAAAAAACACAAGCACACACTAGAGATGTCTTCAAATAGTCTCTAAATTTTAGATAAGTAATCAACTAAGTGATGGATACAGACAGACTTAAAAATTTTCAGCCATGTATGCTAGAATTTACACAATACATACTCTCTGCTCCGGCACAGTAGTGCAAGTGAACGGTACCACTGCCTACCTACACCAAGAAGCCGGACACACCTCCAGCTCCGACTGTCTTCTACCCCATTAGCACACCTTCCTCTCCTAGCTTTGCCAACCCCACACAACCTAGAATCTTCTGGAAAGAGTTTCAGTGAAAGATTGTCTGTGGAGCTGGCATGTGGGCATGACTTAGGTAGAAGTCATCTCAGTTAAGTTCATCGATGTGGAAAGACCCAGTTCACTGCGGGTGGCACCATTCCCTAGGCAAGGGCCCTGAACTGTCTGAGGGAGAAACCACGCTGAGGACAAGCAAGCAAGCATGGATTCATACATTCTCTCTGCTCTTGCCTGTGAGTGTGATCAGCTGCTTCCTGACATCTTGACTTTCTCACAATAATGGACTATAACAAAGAAGCATAAGCTAAAATAAACTCTTTCTCCCCTGAGTTGCTTTCTGTCAGAGTGTTTTATCACAGCCACAGAAATGAAACTAGAATAGCACCCACCGGTATTCTGAGCATCTCTTCCCTGGAACCTGATGTTAACTGAGGCTTCTTACATTCAAAACCATCCAGGCTCTCTCAAGGCCAGTCAAGTGTTAGATTTTCTGGCTCTAGTACTGGGGCAATTATCTGAATCTAAAGACACTTTATACCTGCAAATATTTCACTGCTTATCCTCATCTCTCATTTGAATTTGTACCACTGGTATTTGCTCGGCTCATCTCAATTATTTTTCTTATCAGCTTTGCTTCAGCACCAACCTCATCTGGTCACACTAGTCTCCACACTATGTCCTAAACAGCTTACAGCTTACATCATTGGTTTTGATCAGCTTACATTGGTTTTTCTACTAGCCGTTTTCTCCTTTTCACATTATCTTATTGCAATCTCCCCACAAACTTTAAGAGAACAGAGAGGTGATCTTGTTCAGTTGCCTAATCAGTGCCAACCTAGAGCAGAAGCTAATTTATGATAAAGGCATGGAAAGCTTTCAAAGCTAAGACTAAAACTGATGTACATCAACCCCATTACAATTTAGTCCATATTTACAATTTAGCCACATGTCAAATCAGGCTTGGAAAAGCAATGTTCACTAAAGGAGGGAAAACTAGACTTGGGTAGGTACTCAGTAATTTCTACAATAGGCTATGTTTAAAATAGGCTAAAGTGGACAGTCAGTGAACCCAGGGATCTTCCTGCCTCTGCCTCTACAGAGCTAGGATGGCCAGCATGCCTGGCATGTTTATGTGATAACTGAAGACTGAACTCAGCCAGGTCCTCATACTTGCAAGTCAAACGTTTTACTAACTGAGCCGTCCTTCCAGCTCCAAATATGTGCAATCATACACATGAATTAAAATAAATAAGCAAACAAAAATAATTATAGCCACAACAAGAAATACAAATGTATAATAAAAAAAGGAGCAAAAAGCTACTTGTGCTTGCCATAAATATCCACAAGGAGCTGAACGAAATGAAGCACATAAATATAAATGTGAAAAATGGGTGGTGTGTCTTTAAAGTTGTCTAGACGTCTCAGGCAGGATCATGGTGAGCTTCTGTAGGTTTTATACAGTCACTGTATTATTAAACTATTTTAAGCCATTCTTTATAATATATAGCAGTGTAGAGGATATTATCGTATTGACATTACACAATATATAAACAAATCTACAGTCCAGCATTGCTTGTGAAACAGCTATTAAATCATCCTGTAAAACACCAGTGAGGAGAATATATAGAATACTATTTTTAAAATGCATCATTGTAGTTATACTTGGTTTTACTCAAAGAACATAAAAATGCCAAACACTAGGAATTCCTCGATATAAATCAGTACGGTAGGGTCCCTGACATGGTTCAGTAGATATGGGACTTCCATTGATCCTGGAAACCCAAGTTCATTCCCCAGGATCCACGCCCCGGAAGGAGACAACTGACTTCTTCAGGTTGTCCTCTAGCCTCAGAGCATGCCCTGACACATACATGAATGGAAACATGTACACACACACACACAAGCACACACACACACACACAATGCTAGAAGTTCATACTTCAAGCTCAGATAACTACGTAAGCCTGTCTTCTTCACAGTTACAATCTCTTCAACAAAGTTAAAATAAACTGAGTTAAAATAAACATATCTAAAAGGAATAAGAGGAAGATTCACAAAAGGTACAGATAATAATTTCCTGTCCAAAAAGCTGAGCTGGATAGTTTTATGTCAACTTGACACAGGCTAGAGTAACTTTGAAAGCAGAAACTTCAAATTTAGAAAGTGTCCTACCAGACTGGCCTGGAGACAAATCTGTGGTACATTTTCCTAATTAAGGATTGATGTGAGAAGGCCCAACTCACCATGAGTGATAGCACCCTGGCAGTAGTCTTGGGGGGGCAGAGTGTATAAAAAGCAGGCTGAGCAAGCCAGGAGTAGCAAGTCAGTAAGCAGTGATCCTCCATGACATTACCTCGTTCTTGCCTCTAGGTTCCTGCCTTAAGTTCCTGCCCTGGATTCCCTTCGTGATGGACTAGAAGAGTAAGATGAAATACACCTTTTTCTCCTGACTTATTTTTGTTTATGGTGTTTTCTCACAGCAACAGAAACTGCAACTAAGACCACAGCTTTGGGGGTGGGGCATTGGATCTAGGAACCACTGCTTGAGTTACTCTGGAAAGTAACACACTTAGACCTCTTTCTGAAATAAGCCAAGGGTTGCTGACAGTACAGTGACCCTTTGGGTCACATGCTATAGTGCCCACCTCTGCAGCAGCAGAGAGTCCTCCACTCAGCACATCTGCCATCTTCTCAAGTTCCCTGTCAAGCCTCCATAAAGGTTGCTCTCGGTGACTCCCTCTGCCAGAAGATGTAGAGGGTGCCTCATAGTCAGGCATGCCATGACTCTGCAAGGGAGGCAGGTTGCATGTGTTAAGGATGACCTGGTACAAGGCTTCAAGTGGTGTGGCAAAGCGGTGGGTCGCTGAGAAACAACAGCAGCAGGTAAATCCTCTCAGCGGGAAGCTGTTAGAGTGGAGGCAGCTGGTTTGGGAGCAAAAGAATCCATCCAAATGAGGTGGAGGCGGTTTTGCTAACACTGGCAGGCTTTGTTCAAGAGGTGCTGTAAACAATGATCAGAGATGAGCCCTGTGTGGTTGCAAGAAAGAAGGGCTACAACTCCCAAACTAATCCTTACCAACATTCCCCACCCACCCACCCCAGAGCTCAGGAAATGCTGTATGGGTGGCCTGAAAGTTTCTTCAGGAGGGAGGAAATCCGACTGAAACTTCCCTCATGGCAGCAGCAGCAACAGCTTCACGCCAGGATGATCTTATCTAGTGCTGGCACCACAGACCAACCAAGGATTTTAGAAAGATTCACGATGGGCCCAACACAATGCTGGTACCTAATAGAACATCAAATGAGCATTAAAAAAAAAAAAAAAAGATCTTACCACAAAAATCAATTCAAGGCACATTTAATATGGGGGAGTGAGATTACACACAGAAGTGTGGTGTGATAACGATTTCGGTGAACAGCAGTACAGAGAAATCCAAATAAAGAACTGGGATGTGGGCCTTGGAGGGAAGCAGGGAGAGGAGGACAGGCAGGCAAAGGAAAAGGCAAGAACACTGTGGGAGGGAAGAACAGCATGAGTGGAGGCTCAGACATGGAGGAGAGTTGGCATGAAATGAAGGTCACAGCATCTGGTGAGGATTCATGGGCCCATTTCTACTGGGAAGATATTGAATGCTGATCATTGTGCCGTGGGTTCCCTCTGCCAGTCTTTTGTACCAGGTCAATGCCAACTCATTAATATTATGTGAACACATGGGGCTAAGCCAGGTCATCATCATATCTCACACACTCAGCAAGGGTGACCTACGAGATCATAGCTGGTTAGACAAACTGGGTCCCCAGATAATCTAGTTCACGGACCTTTTCTCTTGGTCATCTTTCTCTAAACCTTAGAAACTTTTCTCCACAGTGTGACCATTTTACCAGAGACCATGCTCCACAAAAATAGCCGCATCCTTCTTTTTTTTTTTTTTTTTTTTTTTTTTTTTTTTTTTTTTTTTTTTTTTTGTTTTGTTTTGTTTTTTGTTTTTTTTTTTTTTTGGTCATAGAGTAAGTGCTTACTATCACCAGCCATGAAGGAGGCATTTGGATATTATGACAAGTGACATAAAAATCAGGAAAAAATAAAAAAAAAATATTCGTACTTACATTTAACACTAAAATAACAAATATATTAAGTAACTTCTATCTATTACATACTAAGATAGCTAGTTATTAGGTACTAAGATACTAAGAGCTCTGAGTTTTAGAAATATCAGCTTAGGTTTGTGGCAAGGGATATCCAGATATCAAGGGCTATTGATCAAGATACTCATACATGAATTTTATCTTAAAGGCGTGGAAAGACTGTCCTGGTTCATTTTATACCTACTTGACACAAGCTAGGGTCATCTGAAAAGAGGCAACCTCAACTAAGAAAATACCTACACAAGATCCATATGTAGGGCAATTTCTTAATTAGTGATTGATGTGGTAGGCCCAGCCCAGTGTGGATGGAGCTATCTCTGGGCTGGTGGTCCTGGGTCTTATAAGAAAGCAGGTTGAACAAGCCAGTAAGCAGCACTCCCTTCCTTGGCCTCTGCATCAGCTCCTGCCTGCAGGCTCCTGCCCTATTTGAGTTCCTGTCCTGACTTCCTTTGGTGACAAACTGTGATGTGGAAGTGTAAGTCAAATAAACCCTCTCCTCCCCCAGGTTGCTTTGGTCATGGTGTTACATCACAGCAATAGTAACCTTAACCAGACAAAGACATAACTCCAAAAAAAAAAAAAAAAAAAAAAAGAAAGAAAGAAAGAAAGAAAGAAAGAAAGAAAGAAAGAAAGAAAGAAAGAAAGAAAAAGAAGACAGTGGTGGTAGAAAGATCAAAGACAAAGAAAATCAGGACAACATGAGCATTAGCAAAGCTCACAATGCTTGAATTAATAAAACACAGTACTAAAGAGTACGCATAATAGAAAGTTCAGAAAGCCACAGACCAGACATCAGTGGCCTTGCACACCAGGTCACAGAGCTTGATCTTTACCACAGAGGCTCCAGGGACCCATTGAAAAGTGTGGCCACAGAGCTGGGGATAGAACAGTGGCTTTTGAAGCATGCACAGGACCTTGGATTCAATAGTCAGCATCACACACACCCACACATGAGTGACCACAAAGAAAACTCTGAAAAAAGGTTTTAAATTTAGAGATACAAATTTTTGAGAAGTATTGAAACCTTTAAACACTACAAATCCAAAATAAAGTTCTCATGTGACTAAATAAGAGAGTACATTAAATAAGAATTGGCATTTCAGAAAAGAGTAAGAGGAGCTAAGGAGATGGCTTAGCCAGCGAAATGATGCCCTACAATTATGAGGCCCTGAAGTAGATTCCCCCGAAGCCATGTCAGGCATGGTGGCATATGCTCACAACTCCCCACTAAGAAGGCAGAGACAGGCAGATCCCGGGGATTACTGGCTGGCTAGCCTTGGCTAGCCTTGCCCACTTGGGAAAATACAGACCAGTAGGAGACCCTGCCTCAAAACATCAGTGAGTGGCAACTGAGGAACTCCACCCAAGGCTGTCCTCTGGCCTACACACATATACATATCACACACACACACACACACACACACACACACACACACAGAGAGAGAGAGAGAGAGAGAGAGAGAGAGAGAGAGAGATACATGCACAAAGGAGCAGAAAAAATAAAAACTAAATTTAAGTAAAACAAAACATACTAGGAAGAAAGTAGATTAAGAGAACAGCTTACAGAAAGGAATAATAAAAAATAACCCAAAAATTACCAAGTATTTTAAGATTGTTCAAATGAAAGTGTAAAATATAAATGAAAGAAGAACCAGTAGCTGCCAATGGTATCACCTCAAAAACGAAGAAGTTAGATTTTAAAAAATTAAAGAAGTTATCATAAATTAAAATAAAATTTCTATGACTACATGGCTTCCATGGAAAAGAAAATGTCTACACAGAGATGTTAGCAAGTTAAGTTTCAGTCATTAAAGAAAAGGAAAAAATACCTTAAATATCTAAGTAAGAAACATTTAAGTCATTTACAGGGGAAAATGTCAATTAGATTAAACATCTTGACAGGCAAAGTTCACACTAGAATGGAATGTAGCACTTTCTTTTTTTTTTTTTTTCACAGAATTCTTTTTTTTTATTTTTTTTATTTTTCTTTTTAGTTACATTTTGTTAACTCTGTGTCCCAGCTGTATCCCGCTCCCTCATTCCCTCCCCAACCCCACACTCCCTCCCTGGTCTCCTCCCTGCCCCTTTCCAAGTCCACTGATAGGGGAGGACCTCCTCCCCTTTCATCTGACCCTGTTTTATCAGGTATCTTCAGGGCTGGCTGCAAAGTCCTCCTCTGTGGCCTAACAGACTGTTCCTCCCCTGGGGGGGGGGGTCAAACAGCCTGCCCTTGAGATCCTGTTAGAAATAGTCCGTGTTCCCCTTACTTTGGAAAACTACTTGGTTACTGAGCTACCACAGGCCACATCCGAGCAGAAGTTCTAGGTTATATCCATAGATGGTCCTTGGTTGAGTGTCAGTCTCAGAAAAGACCCTGTGCCCAGATATATTTGGTCCTTGTAGAGCTCCTATCCTTTCCATATCATACTAACTTCCCTTCTTTCATATGATTCCCTGCACTCTGCCGAGGGTTTGGTTAGGAGTCTTAGTGTCTGCTTTGAAACACTGCTAGGTAGAGTCTTTCAGATGCCTTTTGTGGTAGACTCCTGTCATAAGTTCAATGCACATCCCATTTGTCTTTCTAAATGAGGATTAATCATCTTCGCCTGTGTCCACTTTCTTGATTATCTTCTTTAGGTGTGTAGATTTCATTATGTTTATCATATCTTGTAGGTCTATATAAGCGAGTATATACCAAGTTTGTCTTTCTCCTTCTGGGATACTTCACTCAGAATGATCTTTTCTAGATCCCACCACTTGCCTGCAAATTTCATGATTTCCTCCTTTTTGATTGCTGAGTAGTATTCCATTGTGTAAAAATACCACAATTTCTGTATCCATTCCTCCGTTGATGGACATCTGGGTTGTTTCCAAGTTCTGGCTATTACAAATAAAGCTGCTACGAACATGGTTGAACAAATGTCCTTGTTGTGTACTTGAGCAAATTTTGGGTATATACCTAGGAGTGGTATAGCTGGGTCTTGAGGTAGCACTACTCCTAGTTGTCTGAGAAAGCGCCAGATTGACTTCCAGAGTGGTTGAACCAGTTTACATTCCCACCAGCAATGGAGGAGGGTTCCCTTTTCTCCACAACCTCTCCAGCATGTGCTATCACTTGAGTTTTTCATCTTGGCCATTCTGATGGGTGTAAGGTGAAATCTCAGGGTCGTTTTAATTTGCATTTCCCTAATGGCTAATGAGGTTGAGCATTTCTTTAAGTGTTTCTCTGCCATTCGATGTTCCTCTTTGGAGAATTCTCTGTTTAGCTCTGTTCCCCATTTTTTAAGTGGATTACTTGGTTTGTTGCTTTTCTGCTTCTTTAGTTCTTTATATATACTGGATATTAACCCTCTGTCAGATAAAGGGTTAGTGAAGATTCTTTCCCAATCTGTAGGCTGTCTATTTGTTTTGATGACAGTGTCTTTTGCTTTACAGAAGCTTTTCAGTTTCATGAGGTCCCATTTATTGATTGTTGCTCTTAGAGCCTGTGCTGTTGGTGTTCTGTTCAGGAAGTTGTCTCCTGTGCCAATGAGTTCTAGGCTGTTCCACACTTTTTTTTCCAACTGATTTAGAGTATCTGGTTTTATGTTGAGGTCCTTGATCCACTTGGACTTTAGTTTTGTGCAGGGTGATAAATATGGATCTATTTTCATTTTTCTGCATGTAGACATCCAGTTGGTCCAGCACCATTTGTTGAAGATGCTGTCTTTTTTCCATTGAATGGATTTGGCTTCTTTGTCAAATATTGAGTATTCATAGGTGTGTGGGTTTATTTCTGGGTCTTCTATGCGATTCCATTGATCCTCCTTTCTGTTTCTATGCCAATACCATGCAGTTTTTATTACTGTTGCCCTGTAGTACAGCTTGAGATCGGGAATGGAGATACCTCCAGATGATCTGTTGTTGTACAGGATCGTTTTGGAGATTCTGGGTGTTTTGTTTCTCCATATGAAGCTGAGAATCTTTTTTTCAAGGTCTGTAAAGAATTGAGTTGGTATTTTGATGGGAATTGCATTGAATCTGTAGATTGCTTTTGGCAGGATGGCCATTTTCACAATGTTAATCCTACCAATCCATGAGCACGGGAGATCTTTCCATCTTCTGAGATCTTCTTCAATTTCTTTCTTCAAAGACTTGAAGTTTTTCTCAAACAGGTCTTTCACTTGCTTGGTTAGAGTCACACCAAGGTACTTTATGTTATTAGTGGCTATTGTGAAGGGTGTTGTTTCCCTAATTTCTTTCTCAGCCTTTTTGTCTTTGGTATACAAGAGAGCTTCTGATTTTTTTTTGAGTTGATTTTGTATCCTGCCACTTTGCTGAAGGTGTTTATCAGCTGAAGAAGTTCCCTGGTTGAATCTTTGGGGTCGCTCATGTATACTATCATATCATCTGCAAATAGTGATACTTTGACCTCTTCCTTTCCGATTTGTATCCCCTTGATCTCCTTTAGTTGTCTTATTGCTCTGGCTAGGACTTCAAGTACAATGTTAAAGAGATATGGAGAGAGTGGGCAGCCTTGTCTTGTCCCTGATTTCAGTGGGATTGATTTAAGTTTCTCTCCATTGAGTTTGATGTTGGCTATAGGCTTGCTGTATATTGCCTTTACTATCTTTAGGTATGTGCCTTGTATCCCTGATCTCTCCAAGACTTTAAACATAAATGGGTGTTGGACTTTGTCAAATGCTTTTTCAGCATCTAAGGAGATGATCATGTGGTTTTTCTCCTTCATTTTGTTTATGTGGTGGATTACATTGATGGATTTCCGTATGTTGAACCACCCTTGCATTCCTGGGATGAAGCCTACTTGGTCATGGTGGATGATATCTTTGATGTGTTCTTGGATTCGGTTTGCAAGTATTTTATTGAGTATTTTTGCATCAATGTTCATAAGAGAGATAGGTCTGAAGTTCTCTTTTTTGGTTGGATCTTTGTGTGGTTTAGGTATCAAAGTGACTATGGCTTCATAGAATGAGTTTGGTAGTGTTCCTTCTATTTCTATTTTATGGAATAGTTTGAGGAGAATTGGTGTTAGTACTTCTTTGAAGGTCTTGTAGAATTCTGCGCTGAAGCCATCTGGTCCAGGGCTTTTTTTGGAGGGGAGACTGTTAATGACTGCTTCAATTTCCTTGGGAGATATAGGACTATTCAGTCTTTCTACCTGATCTTGACTTAATTTTGGTAGATGGAATCTGTCAAGAAAGTTATCCATTTCATTTAGATTTTCAAATTTTGTGCCATATAGGCTTTTGTAGTATGACCTAATAATCGTTTGGATTTCCTCAGTGTCTGTAGTTATGTCCCCATTTTCCTTTCTGATTTTGCTGATTTGTATGGTTTCTCTCTGCTTTTTAGTTAGTTTGGCTAAGGGTTTGTCTATCTTGTTGATTTTCTCAAAGAACCAGCTTTTTGTTTCATTGATTCTTTGGATAATTTTATTTGTTTCTAATTGATTGATTTCTGCCCTTAGTTTGATTATTTCCAGCCGTCTGCTCCTCTTGGGTGTATCTGCTTCTTTTTTTCTAGGTTTTTCAGTTGGGCCATTAAGTTGTTTGGTTGTTTGTATGTGATGTTACGGATTTCTTCTTGTAGGCACTTAGGGCTATAAATTTTCCTCTGAGCACTGCTTTCAATGTGTCCCATAAATTTGGGTATGTTGTGCCTTCATTTTCATTGAATTCTAGAAAGTCTTTAATTTCTTTCTTTATTTCTTCCTTGATCCAGCTGTCATTGAGTAGTAAGTTGTTCAGTTTCCATGTGCGTGTCGGCTTTTTGTTGTTTCTGTTGTTGTTGATGTCCAGCTTTAGTCCATGGTGGTCAGATAGTATACAAGGGATTATTTCAATCCTTTTGTATCTGTTGAGGCTTGCTTTGTGACCAACTATATGGTCTATTTTGGAGAAGGTTCCATGTGGTGCTGAAAAGAAGGTGTACTCTTTTGAGTTTGGGTGAAAAGATCTGTAGACGTCTATTAGGTCCATTTGATTTAGGGATTCTGTGAGTGCTTTTATTTCCCTATTTGGTGTCTGTCTGGTTGATCTGTCCCTTGATGAGAGTGGGGTGTTGAAGTCTCCCACTATTAAGGTATTAGGATCAATGTATGATTTAAGCTTTAATATTGTTTCATTTACGAATGTAGGTGCTCTTGTATTTGGGGCATAGATATTCAAAATTGTGATGTCCTCTTGGTGGATTTTTCCTTTGATGAGAATATAGTGGCCCTCCTTATCTTTTTTGATTAACTTCGGATGAAAGTCTATTTTATTAGATATTAGGATGGCTACTCCAGCTTGTTTTCTGGAACCATTTGCTTGAAAAACATTTTTCCAGCGCTTTACTCTGAGGTAGTGTTTATCTTTGTTGCATAGGTGTGTTTCTTGGATGCAACAGAATGTTGGGTCCTGTTTCCGTAACCATTCTGTTAGCCTGTGTCTTTTTATTGGTGAGTTGAGTCCATTAATATTGATAGATAATATTGACCAATGCATGTTAGTTCCTTTTGTAATGGAGTCGATGATCTTACCTTGTTTCATTGCTTGTTTTCTTTTCATTTTTGTTGGGATATTATCTGTATGCCCTGTTTTCTTGGGTGAATTCGTTTTCGTTGGATTGGAATTTTCCTTCTAGTATCTTCTGTAGGGTTGGTTTGCTGTATAGGTATTGCGTAAATTTAGTTTTGTCATGGAATATTTTGTTTTCTCCATCTATGTTGATTGAAAGCTTTGCAGGGTATAGTAGTCTGGGTTGACATTTGTGATCTCTTAGAGTCTCCATGATGCTTGCCCAGGCCCTTCTGGCTTTCATAGTTTCTGATGAGAAGTCTGGTGTGATTCTGATAGGTCTACCTTCATATGTTACTTGGCCTTTTTCCCTTGCTGCTTTTAATATCTTTTCTTTGTTCTGTAGATTTAGTGTTTTGACTATGATGTGACGTGATGTGTTTCTTTTCTGGTCTAGTCTATTTGGTGTTCTGTAGGCCTCTTGTATATTTATGGACATCTCTTTCTTTAAGTTGGGAAAATTTTCTTCTATGATTTTTTTGAAAATATTTTCTGGACCTTGGAGCCTGGAGTCTTCTTTTTCATCAATTCCTATTATTCTTAGATTTTGTCTTTTCATAGCATCCTTGATTTCTTGGATATTTTGTGATTGGAATTTTTCTGATTTTACTTTTTCTTTGAGAGAAGTATCAATTTCTGCAAGTGTGTCTTCAGCTCCAGAGATTCTCTCTTCCATCTCTTGTATTCTGTTGGTGATGCTTACTTTTGTGGTTCCTGATCTTTTCTCCAAGTTCTCCAGCTCAAGAGTTTTCTCATTTTGTGTTTTCTTTATTGATTCTAATTCTGTTTTCATGCCTTGCCCCATTTCTTTCATGTGTTTGAATTTGGATTCGTGTCTCTCTACGATGGACTCTATTTCTTTGTTCATTTCCTTTTTGTATGCCACTAATTTTTTCTCTACTTGTGCCTCTATTTGTTTGGCTATGTTTGCCTGTGTTTCTTTAAGGGTTTTGTCTATTTCTTCTTTCTTTACCTCCAATTGACTGGCCAACTCTTTGAAAGATTTGTTCATTTCCTCCTTATAAGCCTCAAATAATTGAGCAAGCATGGCTTTAAGGTCATTTTCCTGTGCTTCTGATGAATTGGAGTATCCATCGATTTTGGGGTTTGCTGGTGAAGTCATGATGTCCTGATTTATGTTGGAAGTGTTCTTTCGCCTACCCCTGGCCATTGGCTTATCTGAGACCTTCCCTGTTTGTTTTTGGATTCTGCCAATCAGACTGGTACTGTCTCTCTCTCGAGTCTGGAGAATTCTTCAGGAAGTTGAGAGAGGTCCCATGTCCTTAGCGTGTGCTGAGGACTAGCTGTACCTGTGGGAGGAAAGTACGCAGGCGCAAACAGAGGCAAATGCAAGCGTGCGTGCGTGCGTGTGTATATGTGTGTGTGTGTGTAAGTGGGTGTGGGCGTGTGTCTCGAGGGACAGAGTGATGGCTAATATTGAACCCTTGAGTGTGTGGGAGGGGCTCTGCAATGTATATGTCGCAGGCGCTAGTGATGATCGCAGTGCAATTTCTGGCATTAACTGCCTTAACTCCTCAATTAGACCCACAGAGCAGGAACTTCAATGTTCCAAGTGCCCCTCTATTTCCCAAAGTGGGTATATGGGTGGGAGGGGGTTCGATGCCTGGCTAATGTTTTAGAAGGACCCAGGATCAGTGGAGCTGCAGATTCTCAAGGGTGCACTCACTTACAGGCAGGTCACTTGGCAGAGATCGGGGTATCTGGGGTCTCTGCTCTCTGGTTTGGCCCTGCTTCTTTGATGTGCTCCGCCAGTTCCGTGCTGCTGTCACTGCCAGGTTATGAGGTCTTGCTGCAGCTGGAGATTTCAGGGTGGTCACGTCAGTAGGAATCGGGGTAACCAGCCTTTCTGTTCTCTGGTTTGGCCCTGGTTAGTCTTAAACTGGAAGGCTGATGTGCCCCGCCAGCTCAGTGCTGCTCTGCCGCCAGGTTAGAAAGTCCTGCTGTAACTGGAGACTGGGTTGCTAGTCCAGATGCTTTCTGGGAAGTCCTGGGCTCTCTTTACTGTGCTCTCCAAGCTTCGGAGGCCCAGCGCCTGGTGTGTCTAGCTTGTATGGCGTTTCTGTCTGGTTTTGGTGAGTATATAGCGTATTCTCTGTCACTGTGGGATTGGGCGGGCCGTACCGTCAGTGATGGCGCTCCTGCGGAGCTAGTATGGCGTCTAGCAGACTCGGGCCCTGGGAGGATGGTGCAGCTGCCGCGCGTGAATCTGGGGCTCCGAGACACAGTACTGCTGGCCTTTGCCGATAAAGGACTTGGGGCTCCGCCTCAGTGGCTGCAGGCCCCAGGCAGTTAGGTCTGCGCTGAGAAAGGCGAGTCCGCTGTGCCGAGGAGGAGGGAGGTCTGGGGGAGGGGAGTGCCGAGAGATCAAAGGATCGTTTCTCACCTTCCCCAAACAAGTCCCTGGGTGACCCGAGACCAAGGTTTTCACCTCCTGCGATGTTCCCTGTTGTTTAGAAAGTCTCTCCGTTGTTTCCCTGGCTTCAGAAGTTCTTCCACTCATCAACTCAGAACTTTATCTCTTCCATAGCTCGGAAACTGTGTGTGTTGGTCGCCATCTTGGCTCCGCCCCAGCACTTTCTTTGTAATACAAACTCTGGTTGCAATATTTTATTTGATAGCTTACATTTAAAAGGAAGAAGTTAGCTACTTCACCTACTTTGATAGTAGCATATTTTGGATCCTATTATACAAATAATGTATAAAAACTTAAAGAATCATATTCATCATTTAGTCTGTATCATTGATAAGCATTTGCAAAACATTTTAACACTATAAACATTACAAGGTTTAAGATCAGATATGGGCAAATGTTTATACATTACTACAATGATGCTAACATAAGTCTCCACCAGGACTTAATGACAACATTGAGGTAGAAGTGTGTCAATAAATTGCTTGACATCCATTATTTCTTGCTGACATGATTATGCCTTCATACATTTTGAAGATTACATTGGCTGCTTTTACCAGTGTTTTTAATTTTCAACTGTAAGAGAAACAAACCTTAGGAGAACTAATGGGTCACAATCTCCAAATCCTTGACCCCAAATTTACCCTCCGTATAAGATACACAGAGATAAAGATAGAGCAGAGATGGAGGGAATGTCCAACCAATGCCAGGCCCAATCTGAGACTCACTCCATGGAAAAGCGCCAACTCCTGCCACCATCAACAATACTTGGCTACGTTTACAGACAGGAGCTTAGCATATAACAGTCCTCTGGGAGGCCCCACCCGGCAGCTGACTGAATCAGATGCAGAGACTCACAGCCAAGCACTAAGCAAAGCTTGGGAAGTCTTGTGGAAGAGTGAAAGGGGGTGATGGAAGGACCCAGAGGGGACAAGAACACAAGAAGACCAACAGAGTCAGCTAACCCATGCCCATGGGGGCTTACAGAGACAGAAGCACCAATTGAAGAGCATGTGTGAACTGGACCTAAGCCCCTATACATATGTAATCGATGGGCAGCTTAATCTTCATGTGGGTTCCCTAGTAAGTTGAGCAGGTGCTGTCTATGACATGGACTCTGTTGCCTGCTTTTCGATCACTTCACCTTAATGTGCATGTAATGTAGCACTTTTAACATAGTCAAAAAAAAATACAAAAAAAAAAATGCAAACTCTGACAGACTCTACCCAGCAGCACCTCAAAACAGATGACAGGACTTACAAGCAAACACTTGGTGATGAGTAAGGAGTCTTGAGGAAAAGTGGGAGGAAAATGAAAAGGACCTGGAGGTGATGGGAGCTCTACAAGAAGACCAACAGAGTCAACTCTCCAGGGCCCAGAGAGGCTTGCTGAGACTGAAGCATCAACCAAGGACCATGCAGGAACTGGTTCTAGGCCACCTACAAAGATGTAGCAGATGGGCAGCTTAGGCTTCCTGTGGGTCCTCTAGTGAGGGCAGTGGGGACTGCATCAGACACAGATTCACTTGCTAGTTTTTTGATCATATCTGCCTGGTGGGACTGCCTTGCCAGGCCACAGGGGAAGAGGACATGCTCAGTCCTGATGCAACTTGATGATCTGGGGTGGAAAGAAAAGGGAGCTCCCCTTTTCTGAGGAATAGTCAAGGGGGAAACGGCCGGGAAGACTGACAGGGGACGCCTTTAATTCCAGCACTAGGAAGGCAGAGCAGGCAGATCCCTGTGCAAGGCCAGCTGTGAAGATCAGCCATGAAGATCAGTTTTACAGAGTGAATTCCAGGACAGCCATGGCTACACAGAGATGCCCTTTCTCAAAAACCAAATAATAATAATAATAATAATAATAATAATAATAATAATAATAATAAAGCAAAATAGGATTTAAATCTACCTACAACTTATTTCAGCATAAGGATAAGAGATGCAGCAGACTTTGGCAATATTTTTTTCCAGGAGCCTGTTTTAAGGAATTTATCACAAAGTAGCTACAGACTACCAAAAACATAACTGAAAAGGTTTTAGCAATGTTTCAGGATTCAGTACTTAATATATTTTCCTACAGAAACAAGGCTAAAGGATTGCGCTGACTTTACTATAACAATATGTAATATCAGCCAATTTAGCCAGCTGTGTCCTGAGATGTTCTCTTGAGGGCAAGGAGACGAATCATGACTTACACTGCAGAAAAGAACTTTAAAGTGAGTCAGCACAAAGAAGTGCTGGTTGTAGTGTGGTATGTGTGTGTGTGGTGTGTGTGTGTGTGTGTGTGTGTGTGTGTGTGTATAGCATGTTTTCTTCAGCACATATGTATCCATGTACATGCAAATGTGTGTGACTGTGGAGACCAGGGTGTCTTCCTCTATCGGTCTCCACATCATCACCATTATTAATCATCAACATCATCGTTATTATTAATTGTTATTTTGGAGATAGGCTCTCTCGCTGAGCTCAGCCTCCACTCACTGGCTAGACTGGCTGGTCAGCAAGCTCCAAGGATATGCCTGTTTCCAGCTTTTTATACTGGGGTTACAGGTAAGTATCACCACACCTGACCTTAGGTGTAAACTTAGGTTCTCATGCTCTCATAGCAGGCACCTTAATGACTGAGAAGTTTCTTTAGCACTCCCAAATTTGGGATTATTAAATAAAGATAAATTAGAATATAACGAAGGGGTGAATGCAGGCTTCACAAGAAGAAAGTTGCCCCTAAATGCCATCGTCAGTGTGTGTGTATGTGTGGGGGGGGGAGATCTGTAGTTTCTGGTTTTGTTTGTGATACAGGGTCCTTTGTATCCCAGGCTGGCTTTAAACTGGTTCTATAGCTGAGGATGAACTTGAACTCCTGATCCTCCTGCCTCCACCTCCAGAGTACTATGATTACAGATGTAAGCAACCTTTCCAGCTTGATTTTGTTGTTCTGGAACTTAACACTGTTCATAGGATGTAATTTACAACCAGGCTGAAACAGTAAGCAGATTTTTAAAGTTAAATATAGTTTAACAATTAAGTTTAGCAAGAAAGTGGTTTATTTATTTCTCTAAAGATTTTCCTTTTGTGAATGAAAATGCAAGTGGGTTTCCGAGCTGTGATCTCTCTGGTTACAGTAAGGTTAGATTAGAAGGTTTCACATGCTTTGGCCTAAAGTGTGGCTTACTTGCTATGTTAGAGTCTCGTCTGAACTTCCAAAGAAAACTGTGCTGTTGGTGAAGCTGATCTTGACCTCTGACAGGCATGCTTCAAGGACTTGACTTTCAGCCAAGAGAAAACACAAACTAGATCCCCTGTGAAAGCCTTCTTTCCCTTCACATGTTCCCTGAGTTTCCCTGTCCTTCCATCCTGTCTCAGCACGTGCTGTAACAGTGGAGAACTAAAACAACAAAACCTAGACAAAGAAAAAGACAGTGACTAGAGAGTAAAATGTGTTTATTGATTATGACATAGTTATTAATAGGTATGTATTGTGTTTCTGTGACAAGCCTATAAATCAATAAATGTCAATATTAACTGTACTTACAACTAAAAACATTATGTTGTTAATATCAGCAAATAAAACTGAAGCACACAACAGCAATGGGAGAAAGGAGAAAGGTTTTCAGTTGTTAATCTCAATGTTAGTCCTCATAGGAAATAAGTAGGTTATTGCTAATAAGAGTTTTAGAAAGGTAAAAATGTGTCTGTTGTTGTCTGTTTTCTTCCCTTTGTGTGTGTGTGTGTGTGTGTGTGTGTGTGTGTGTGTGTGTGTGTGATATGTATATCTGTGTGTATATGTTTATGTGGAAGTACGGGCATGTGAGTACCATGGCATGTGTGTAGAGGTCACAGGACAATCCCAGGTGCCAGCTCTTGCCTCCTACCTTGTTTGAAAAAGGTCTCTTTGGTGTTTGTCCCTACATACACCAGGCTAGCTGGCCAATAGCTTCTGTGTATTCTTCTGTCCCTGTCTCCTGCCCCCTGTGGAAGCATGAGAACGATAGACACATGCTATTGCAAACAGCTTTACGTCTATGTCTGTGATTTTAATCCAGGTCCCCTGCTTCTGTGACAATCACTTGACATACGAAGCCATCTCCCCAGAGACAGAAGTATCTTTTTAAACAAGTAAACTTTGAAATGAAAGAAAAAAATATTCATACAAAGGAAAAAACAGCACATAAGTCCAAAATAGACAAAGTATAAAAACAATATCAAACCTAACCATCATGCCAATAATCTCATAACAGCAACAACAAAATATTCTCATGCTGATGTCTTTCAGACAGTTTTCATTTCTCTTCTGTTACTATAATTAAAAACAAAACAACAACAACAAAAAACTCTGAAAAAAAGAAGCTTAAGAAAGGAAGGGTAATTTTAGCCACATTTTGAGGTCCAGGTCTGCCAAAGCAGGAGCTTGAATCCCCTGGTTACATACATCTGCAGTCTCAAGAAGAGAGCAATGAATGCATACATGCTAATGCTCAGCTTACTTTACCTTGTACAGTCTAGGGTCTCCTATGTAGGGAATGGTGCCACCCACAGTGGGCAGGTCTTGGACCAGTTAGCATAGTCAAGAGGACCTCACACTTTTTCGGATGCTAATCTTAACCTGGCTAAGCTCTCAAGTACACCTCCCCACAGACCCTCCTCCCAAGTGATCCTAGAGTCTGTCTAGCTGACAACACTATCACACAGACCCAGACAGATCAAACAAGCAAAATAATTAGTAAGGTTATAAAATACCCAAACAACAAATAATTATAGAGCTTATTTATATTTAAATAATGGATGATGTACTTTTTAAAGAAAAAACATGGACTACTTAAAAATTAACAATATATTAAGCAACAAAAAAGTTAAGAGAAATAATACTTCCGTAAAACCTAGAAGCACAAATAGTATATATATTTTTTTTACCATGGGGAAATAAAACTAGAAGTATAAAACCCTTCTATAAATTTCTTGGAAATATAAACTCATACACAAAACCTCACTCAAATCTTATGGCAAGAAGATATATAATATAGAAAATGCAAAAATAATTGCAAAATTTCTGAGAGCCGAAATATATTAAAAATACAGTGTTTTGCAGAGGATATAAATAAATTAAATGTTGAGATAAAAGCATAGAACTTCCAATTTTTTTTCTTTTTCTTTTTAATTTTAATTAATTTATTTGTCTATTCACTTTACATTCTGTTCATAGCCCACTCCCTTCTCTCATCCCAGTCCCATTCTCCCTCCTTCAACCCCCTGTTCTCTTCCCCTCTTCCTCAGAAAAGGGGAGTCCCCTCCAGCTAACCCTCCCACCTTCCCCAGATCATCTGTTCACATGAGGGCTGAGCCTGTCCTCTTCCCCTGTGACCCAGTAAGGCAGTCCCATCCAAGGGAAGTGATCAAAAAGCAGGCAACAGATTCCATGTCAGAGACAGCTCCTGTTCCCTTTACTAGTGGACCTACATGAAGCCTGAGCTGCTCATTGGCTACATCTGTGCAGGAGGTCTAGGTCCACTCCATGCATGATCCTTGGTTGGTGCTTCAGCCTCCATAGGCCTCTCTGGTTCCTGGTTGATTTGCTCTGTTAGTCTTCTTGTGGAGGTCTTGTTAGCTCTAATCCTTTTATCTCTCCCCCACCTTCCACTAGGCTCCCTGTGTTTCACCTAATGTTTGGCTGTGAGTCTCAGCATCTGTTTCAAACCATCACTGAGTGAAGCCTCTCTGGATTAAATACCAGCTCCAAAGTGAAGAAAAATTATAGATATCTAAAATAAAGAAATAATTTAAATAAATAAAATAAAGAAAGCTGAGAGATGGCCAAGCCAGTAAAACTACCTGGAAAGCATGAAGGCGTGAGCCCGTGAAGCCTAAAGAGTTGAGCATTGGCAGCATGTACTTGTAATCACAGTACTGGGAAGCCCTGAAAATTCCAAAGGCTCATGGCTAGCAGCCAGCTTATCTAAAAAGTACTAAGCCAGTGAGTGACTCTGTCTTAAAGGAAAAAAAAAAAAAGATATTGCCTGAGTAACAAGATCCAGTTTGTCATTTGGCCTACAACAACACACACACAGACATGCACATCCACACATCCACACATCCACACACAATTTGTTTCTTTAAGTAACATTAATAAAATGGACAAACTTCTAGTAAACCTATTTTTCTTTTTAGGAAACAAAGAAAGGAGAGGGAGATGGATGGATCACTGAGTTCTACACAGCCTGGTCTACAGGACAGCCAAGGTTACACAGAGAAACTCTGTCTCGGAAAACAGAAAGAAAGGAAGAAAGAAAGAAAGAAAGAAAGAAAGAAAGAAAGAAAGAAAGAAAGAAAGAAAGAAAGAAAGAAAGAAGGAAGGAAGGAAGGAAGGAAGGAGAAAGAAAAAAGAAAGAAGTATAAGTAGCATAAATAAAAATATACAAAATATGACCAGGAAAAGCCATCAATGTAAAATATTTTAATATTCATAATTAAATTATAAATTTCATGAAATCATTAAAAACTTGATCAAACAGATAACTTACGCCAAATAAAGTCAAAAGTTCAAATGGACCAAGTATCATACATGAAGCAGGAAGGCGTTCAGATACTTGCTTTTCAAATCATCCCAGAATTCTTTATATATTCTGGATATATGTCATATGTAGGGTTGGTGAAGATCTTTTCCCAGTATTGGTTGTCCTTTTGTTATGTTGACATGTCCTTTGCTTTACAGCTTTTCAGTTTCAGGAGGTCCCATTTATTGTTTGTTGATCTTACAGCCTGAGCTCGTTTTTTTAACTTTTTTTAAAAATTCTTTATTAATTACACTTGATTCACTTTGTATCCCCCCTGTGGTTCCCTCCCTCCTCCCATCCCAATCCCTCCCTTCCTCTACCCTTTGCATACATGCCCCTCCCCAAGTCCACTGATAGGGGAGGTCTTCTTTTCCTTCCTTCTGATCCTAGTCAATTAGGTCTCATCAGGAGTGGCTGCATTGTCTTCTTCTGTGGCCTGGTAATGCTGCTTCCCCCTCAGGAGGAGGTAATCAAAGAGCAGGCCAATCAGTTCATGTCAGAGACAGTCCCTCTTCCTATTACAATGGAACCCACTTGGATACTGAACTGCCATGGGCTACATCTGTGCAGGGGTCTTAGGTTATCTCCATGCATAGTCCTTGGTTGGAGTATCAGTCTCAGGAAAGACCCCTGTGCTCAGATTTTTTGGTTCTGTTGTTCTTGTGGAGTTCCTGTCCTCTCCAGATCTTACTGTTTCCCACTTCTTACATAAGATTCCCTGATACAGCCTGAGCTCTTGCTGTTCTGTCCAGGAAGTTATCTTATGTGCCTATGAGTTTGAGGTTCTTCCCTGCTTCTTCTAACAGATTTAGTGTTTCTGGTTTTATGTTGAGGTCTTTGACCCACTTGGACTTTAGTTTTGTGCAGGGTGTTAAGTATGGATCTATCTGCATTTTTCTACATGTAGACATCCAGTTAGACCAGCACCATTTGTTGAAGATGCTGTCTTTAATCCATTGTATGGTCTTGGCTTCTTTGTGAAAAATCAGGTGTCCATAGGTGTGGGGGTTTATTTCTGGGTCTTCGAATTGATTCCATTGGTCCTCTAGTCTGTTTCTATGCCAGTACCATGCCGTTTTTTATTACTGTTGCTCTGTAGTGCAACTTGAGATCAGGGATGTAGATACCTCCAAAAGTTCTTTTATTGTACAGGTACTACTGAACCAACACATACATTAGAAAAACCCAAGATAAAAACCAACTATTCTGAAAGATAATAAAATCTGGCAAATTAACAAAATATAAAATTATATAAAAATAAGAGCTTCCAAATAAGCAAATGCCAGATGTTATGAGATACATAAGAAAGGAACACACTCCACTTTCAAAAGATTAAGCAAAACACCTAATAGCAATGACAAACATTAAGGACTACCTACAGAAAATTTTAACACCATTGAAACACAAGAAGTATCTTGAAGTAATAAAAAAATCCCCTCTCTTAGAGAAGAAACAGATAAATCCATGATGCAAAACATTCTAAGACGAATGCCTTCTTCTTCTCAAACATATGATTAAAAGGAGTAAAGAAGCTGGGAGACAGCTGGGTCAGTAAAATGTTTATTGCACAAGTATGAAGACCTGAGTTCATAACCTCAATATCCACAATGAAAAAAAAAAAAAACAAAATAAAATAAAATAGGCGGTGAGTAACATACACTGAAATCCCAGCACTGGAGGGGCAGAGACAGGAGATTCCTGGGGCTTTGTAGCCAGGTATTCGAAATAGTGTGCTACAAGTTCAGTGAGAGACTTTGCCTCAAAAAAATAAGAAGTACAATAGAGGAAGACACCCTCCCTAGACTTCTGGCTTTCACATGTACAAATACACACACACATACACAACACAGAGCGAGATAGAGACAGAGACAGAGGTGGAAGATCCAGTAGGGAGAGATGTTTACCTAGAATAAAGAAAATGTAAGATATAACTCACTTAATTGGAGAGTCTGGTGTGAATTTTAATTAAACCAGGATCCAGGGTTGTAACTCAGTGGTAAAGTGACCCTGTCCTGCCTGAGGCCCAGTAATTATTGCTTGTCTGATTCCCTCTCTCACTCAGGAAAATATTTCACCAAAAAGATGAATAATGGGTTAGGGGTTATACTGAATCTACTCCATATAGAGAAACAAGTAATTCACATATTTTAGATATTTGGTTATTACTAATGGTTTGTTGTCTTTTTTCCTGTTGTTTGTGTTTGTGTGACGGGACCTAGGCATCTGGAGTTAGGCTGTTGGTTGTGTCTTTTGCTTTGTCTGTCTTACCACCTTTGCCAGATGGGTGTCTGGATCTCTATTGGATGCTATTCTAACTCGGCTTGTTTTAGGCCAGCTAGATGGCACTGGAGGCTCACCCTGGAGCCACTTGTGGTGATGTATGACCGGAGAATCAGAAGTGGTCCTAGATCAGCTAGGGCAAAGTGCAGCTGCTGACCACACGAACACAAACAAACCTCATGTGGGTCCAGTAGGCTTTCTCTTTGAGATCTGCGTGTAGCTCAGAGCATGGATCCTCAGATAGCAAGGTCTTGAGGTCACAGAGACAGGGTCCTTCTTATTACTAGTAAAGTATAGTTGACAAATCTCACCAATGATTGACAGGAATATGTAACAATATTGTGGTGAAGAACTTTTCCTAATATGTTTATTCTCCAAACACCTTCTTAAAAATTAATTGAATTAAGCCCTCAGGCTTTCTAATTTCTTTCTTTCATGAATACAAGATACCTAATAAATTTTCATCTCCTTGAGAGGAAGAATCAAATTCTGTGATTTTTTTTTAACATTCCAAAGCACCAAGAATATTACTAGGACATAGAGACCAATTAGGTATCTTCTGAATAGAACTCAGTAACTGATGAAATAATGGAGAACAGTTAATAGCAGGGTAGGGTTTTCCTCTTTATGATTTTCCATCAACCCTTCAAGCTTCTTCTAATAGACGGGAAAATACTTAGAGCCCATGACAGATATGTGCTCTGCAGCTGGGCTTGTTTTGTCCTGTGTCGTCTTGGAAAAGACAATGAAGGAAAAGGCATTTTTCAGGAATCCTGAGTATAGAGTTAGAAGCACCTAATGACGTGATTGGGTTTGCTCTGTTTTGTTAGTGCATTTTAACAGGGTGCCTGTGTTTGCCAAAATAAGATCTTATCGCATGTCACCCAGACCTAACTCTATTAACATGTAAATAAAACTATGTCTGTACACTGAAAACACAAATATTTTGCTAGCAATATTACCCATTTTTCTTTAGAAAATGAAAAAAGAAAGGATAACTGATGCAAATTTCTCAATATGGATTTCTAAGATAAAAATAAAGTATCTGACAACCAGGGCAATGTTTTAAAAGCTGAATGTTCCAGTGCTCTCTCCCAGTTCTTTCTCCTGCCATCCTCCCAAAACTTGATCCTTCCCGTTCCCCTCCCCATCTCCTCTCCCACCCAGTTCCCTCACTTTATCCACTCCAAATATCGGCTTTATTTTCTCTTTTCAGTATGATTCAAGCATCCTCCCTTGAGCCCTACTTGTTAGTTAGCTTCTTTGAGTCTGTGGATTGTAGCATGGTTCTCCTATATTTCAAGGCTAATATCTACTTATAAGTGAGTACATATCATGAGTGTATTTCTAGGCCTGGGTTACCTCACTCAAGATGATATTTTCTAGTTCCATCCATTTTCCTGAAAATTTAATGATGTCATTGTTTTTTAATAGCTGAGTAGTATTCCATTGTATAAATGTACCATGTTTTCTTTATCCTTTCTTTAGGTAAGGGGCATCTATGTTGTTTCCAGTCTCTGGCTATTACAAACAACGCTGCTATAAACATAGTTGGGCAAGTGTCTTTGTGATATGGTAGAACATCTTTAGGGCACATGCCCAGGAGAGGTATAGCTGGATCTTGAGGTAGAGCTATTCCCAATTTTCTGAGAAATCACTGACTTTATTTCCAAAGTGGTTGTACAAGTTTTCACTTCCACCCACAATACAGGAGTGTTTCCCTTGCTCTAAATCCTTGACAGCATGATCTGTCACTTGAGGGTTTTTTTTGTTTGTTTGTTTGTTGTTTTTTGTTTGTTTGTTTGTTTTTATCTCAGCCATTCTGATGGATGTAAGAAGGAATCTCAGAGTCATTTTGATTTGTATTTCCCTCCTGACTAAGGCTATTGAACATTTCATTAAGTGTTTGGTGGTCATGAGAGATTCCTCATCTGAGAATTCTCTGTTTGGGACAGTACCTCATTTTTAACTGGCTTGAGGGAGTACTGGAAGCAGTGGGGGAGGTACTAGGGATCTCTGTGACGAGCTACTAGGCAATGGGTACTCCCAGAAATCTACAAGGGTGCCCCTAGCTAAGACTCCTAGCAATAGGGGATATGGAACATGAAATGGTCACCTCCTGTAACCAGGCAAGACTTCCAGTGGTGGGGTGGAGATACCAATCCAGCCACAAAACCTTTGACCCCAATTTTTCCTGCCTATAAGAGGTACAGGGATAAAGAGGGAGCAGAAAGCGAGGGAACGGCCACCCAATGACTGGCCAAACTTGAGTCCCATGCCATGAGAGTCTATCCCTGACACCATTAATAATATTCTGCTGTACTTGAAGACAGGAGGCTAACATAACTGTCATCTGAGTGGCTTCACGTAGCAGCTGATACAAATAGATGCAGAGACCCACAGCCAGACATTACATGGAGCTTGAGAAATCTTGTTTGTGTGTGTGTTGGGGTTGGGGATAGATTGAAAGAGCCGAAGAGGTCAAGGACAGCACAAGAAAACCACAGAATCAACTAACCTGGGCACATAGGGACTCATGGAGACTGAACCATCATACCATGTAGTAACAGCAGAACTCTACTACAATTCAAATTCTTTGTCATTATGATTATTACTAGCTTTAAAGTGGAGCTAATCAGTTTACAACCTCACAGAACTTTCTCATTTTTCCAGAGGAAACACACTTGTTAATTCCTAGCTTACCATCTGGCTATTTTCAGTTATTTTTGGTGTCCTTTGCTGACCGGAAGGTGCTGTATATTGGGATATATATGTATATTCTTACTATTGGTTAATTAGACTAGTTTTCATCCTGAAGTTAACTATCATCACTTTATTTAGTAGGGAATGAATAATAAGATTCAAAACTAGTACAACGCCCAACAGAGCTTCGGATGGAGAGACGGATCTGCCACCCAGATCTACTCAATAGCAATGCGCATACTTCATGTACACGACTCTCTGTTATGGTTTGCTTCTGAAAAGCAACCCTGGCTTGTGTACTGATGGCTTGGGCTCCAGGTGGTGGGGCTACTTTGAGAGTTGAGTTGGTGGCTACTTTAGGAGGCAGGGTCTAGCTGGAGAAGATGAGTCACTGGAGGCATGCCTCTCATTGTTTTATCTGGTCTCTGGTCCTCTCTCCCTGCTTCCTGGACAGCAGGAGTTGAGATTTCTCCTACAGGCCTTTTTGCCATGGTGATCTGTGCTATGGTGGCCCAGAAACCAAGGCGCCAACCAACCACAGGGTGAAACCAAGAGCTATAGAGAATCTTTCCTCTTCAGTTGCTTTTCCTCAGGTGTTCCTCACAATGAAGACGTGACTGGTACACCCTCCTTTAGAAGTCACACCACAATGCCAGTTGTATAACTTTTGAAGGGATAGAATGAAGGGCAAATGCTCATCTCCACGTACATTCACATCCCCCTCACCCACCTGTCCAGTTCCCTTATCCCGAAACACCATCACCAGAGTGGATCATATCATCCCATGCTCTAGGTGATTAAAAAGATTTCTGTGATCTGGAAGCTTTCTCTTCTCTGAACATACATCAGACATCTGAGGAAGTAGCCATCCCCTTGTCTAAAACTCAGAAGCTGTGGCTTGTCACAGCAGGCTTCTACCAGAGCACTTGTCACAAACTGCCACCCCTTGTCACTTGGCATCTTCAGCTGAACTTCTACACAGTACAAGCTCCAGGTAGAGGAGAAGGGCATAATTCCAGTGGGGCCCTAGGCAGGATAGGAGCCTGCAGCGCCTGAAACTCAGGTGTCCTTTATTATCAATACATTTGCTGCAGATAAGAGAAAAAGAATCCTGTGTGGTACCAAAAGGGGCTCCTTTCACCTTCAGCAGTTTCTCCCGGTCAGAAAGCCGCTGTTGTTATATAGTATAATGCTGCCAGGCTGCTCAGCCATCTTGAGAAAAACAGAGATGAAAACACAGGCTGAAGCTGAGCAGAGGAAGAATGATCTGTCTACTCCGGGAGCAAGATAAATGATAAGGCATCTATACAGTGAATAGCTGCGTGTGAAGTCTGTACGGATCAAAGCTCGGCTTTCACTTCAAAGAATAGCACCAACATGGTGAGTTTGACTCCATTTTGTTAGAAAATTCCTTTAAGAATTCCCTTTCAACCATCTTTGTAAACAGCCATCTTCTGACCTCAGGTCTCATGGCTGAATGCAAATCTCAAAGGGGAATCCCAGAGATGATTCAAGCTTTTATCTGCTGCAGGGGATTCTTCCTAACCAGAATGATTTTATTATAAACTCGTGATGAGTTCCTTAAAAGGAAAATCAGTATCCCAAGAGAGATGCCTCAATTGCTATCGCACACATGCTCAGGCTTTCTGAATTAATTGAGCTGCAGCCCCCATGTATTTTCCTGAGAATTAAACCATCATCAAGAGCAAAGAAGACTTCAAGCCAGCTGAGTTCATTCAATGCACAAGAAACTCTAGCACAGGCAGGGGGATAGCCGACCGTCAGTATGCCAGTCTAAAGGTGGAAAATGTCTTGAAAATTATTTCCAAGCTGTCCATAGAGCACTGGCCCTCTGACCTAGATCAGCATAAATGGCAGTGCTCTATTTGAGGCAGGAACATGACCCAAGATGATAATTTCTACTCCCTCTCCCTTTCATTTTCTAAAGATACTGATCTCACCTTTCTACCACAACTCCCAGCATAACCTCTTTCATTCATGAATATGTGTCTGGACATGGGCTTTGTACGTAAGACGTCTAATCTACCCAAATCTACATGCCCTGAAAAGTGTTCCAGCTCCACAGAATAAGACCCAAAGGGCCAGATCATAGAATCAAAACAAAAACAAACAAACAAAAAACATTCAACTTTTCAGTGTTAGAAAAGAGAGGAAAAGACCCAACCCCTGACACTATTAGTGATACTCTGATGTGCTTGCAGACAGGAGCCTAGCATAACCGTACTCTGAGAGGCTCCACCCAGCAGTAGATTGAAACAAATGCTGAGGCCCACAGCCTCATGGAAGAGTGGAGGGAAGGATAGAGGGACCTGGAGGGGTTCAGGAACTCCACAAGAAGACCAACAGAGACAACTAACCTAGGCCCAATGGGGGCTTACAGAAACTGAAGCACTAATCAAAGAGCATGCATGGACTGGCGCTGGGCCCCCTATACATATGTAACTGATAAGCAGCTTGGTTTTCATGTGGGTCCTGTAACAAGTGGAACAGAAGCTGTCTCTGACATAGACTCTGTTGCCTGCTTTAGATGACTTTCCCCTACCTGGACTGCTTTGTCTGGCCTCAGTGGAAGAGGATGAGCTTAGGCCTGATGTGACTTGATGTGCCAGGTAAGTTGGGAGGGGTCCCCTTTCCTAGAGAGAAGAGGAAGGGGGAAAAGAGGTAGGAGGGTGAGACTGGGAGGAGAGGGGAGAGGAGGCTGCAATCTGGATGTAAAGTAAATAAATAAATAATTTAAAAAGAAATAAAAGAGAACTAGGTATATCTCAAATAACCAATAGATCAGAAGCATTCTTCATGCCCTCAGGGTAGATTGGACCACTAGACTGAAGCCACAAAAGAAAAAAAAGGATGTTCCAACACAGATTGCAGTATTCTTGGCTTCAGAATTTGAACCCAAAATTACATTTGCAAATGCTTGCATACCTTTGTGTGCCATTTGCATAACGCACTGAAAATTATCTTGTTCTTTATCTCTCTTCTTTATTACTTGTTCTTTATTTAAATTTCCCCATGTTACATTTTATCCCAGGCCATGAAGAATTCTAGGGAAAGAGAAGGAGATTCAGGAAGAAGAGGTGCAACCTGTCTTAAGATGTAAAGATAGTAGCTACTGAGATTCAAAGTCACCAATAAACAATTTAAACCTACAGCCTAAATCCTCCAGCTAATAAGCCAGCTGTCAGATCCCTCCACAGCTGCCCTAAAAGAGAAAGGATACATTAGAAGAAAGAGCACAGAGAGCCTTGTTAATCACCAGCAGTTGGATTTTAAATTGTTACTGCCTTGCCATTATGCTGGGGGCTCATGCAATTGTCTCAAGATAATCTTAGGCTGTACCTTTTATCCACAAGCGCCATCAAATCACTGAGATGTACAATAAAATGAAGAAGGATTTTTTTCAATCTTACCGAAAAAGATTAAGTGGGTTGATCTGGCTCACATTTACCAAGGGGCTGCATTCTGTAAGATTTCACATTTTCACATTTCTGGTGTAAATTTTCAAGCAGTTCTTTACTGGTATAAATTAATAGGCAAAGGGAACAAAGATCACAAGTCTGGGCTTCATTTTGTTTTGTTTTTTAAGATTCTGAAAGCATTGTTTTGCTACGAAGTTATTATATTTCAGTGAAAGTTTTTTTTTTTTTTTGGTTGTTGTTGTTAAACTGCCATATTTGAGGCAAGTCCACACACAGCATGGTAATGTTCTCAAATCACACAACAAAGAACCCTGAAAATATCCCTTGTGCTCAAATAAAGCCGTCACCGTATCCTAATGCAGTTTAACAATACACAATACAGTCATGTGCATGCTATTACAACAAACTAGGTCATTGCAAATCACTCACCAAATGCTCAGATGAAAAGACCATTATCATCAAGGAACTGGGGAAGAAAAAGAATCAATTTTGCAGGATCCAATCTATCAGTCAACGGTATATTGAGAAAATAAACGGTCCAGGAACTTGGCGGGGTGTCCCTAAGCACCTCAGAGAGTACCCCCTCTCCGGCTCTAGGCTAAAATCTGGGACTCAGTGGTAACCAGCAATGTGGGCCCTGCCATCCACTGGGCCCAAAATGCTTTCCATACCTGCCTTCTAGTCTGATTTCTGCCAGTCGAGCTCTGCCTCTGCTTGGCCAAGCCCCATCAGGGTACCTGTCTGCATGTGGGCTGTATGATCCATGCATTCAAAGAACTCCGTTTTCATGAAGTTTAACTTCTTTGACTTTCAAAATATTAATATAAACAGTAACCCAGATTCTGCCTCTTCTATCTTACTTCATTTCTGTTTTATAAAAATGTTCTCCATAGGTATGTGGAAGGTGCAGAACAGGCTACAGACGGCAAGAAGGTAAAGATGAGAGTAGTGAGTCAGGACTCCAAAAATGGGATGCAAACAGTGCCTTCCCAACCACATAGCTTTTAAACATTTCAAGACTTAATGCACTTAAAAACAAAGAAAAACTGATTATTCTTCTCTCCCCCAAAAGTAAGTGAGTTCTTGGCCAAACCAGTAGACTGAGAGATAAAGGAATAACTGATGTGAATACCAGCAGGACCAGAGCAGGACCCCAGAGGGTCCTGAGAACACTGGATCACCATGGTCCAAAGCCCAAGCTGGCTAAGCAACAACTGACTGAACAAAATGAGACTGAAGCTAACCTGAGACTGAGAAATATGCCCAGATGTGGCTTATCATTATCAGGCAGAAATATCAGCAGAACACCTGAATAAGCTACATTGGCTTGGGCACTGTGTGACCCCTGGCCCAACAAACTGGCATTAGTCTTTTTTATAAGGATGAAGGAAGTCGCTCTCATCACCTGTCTTTCTTTACGCCTTTCTATTCACGGTTATTATTAGAGGCACTGACAGCCTTTTTCGGGCACACGACAGTGGTTGGATTCCTATTTTAGGATCCTTTATTGAATCAGAATAGATACAATTGGTTATCTGAATCCCATTTCTGCACAGAAAACAGAGGTTGCTAAGGAAAGCTTTGTATTTCATTTTTAATTACAGAAGCACAAAACATTGAAGTAAACTTGCTGAGTCCACCTCCATCACATACTCAGCTAGTGATACTGAGAAGCTGATTGTGTACTAGGCATAAATTTGGATATTTTAAATGAGAGACAAGTCTCTCTACTTTAGAGGTAATAGTCTATCAAGGAAAGACATAAGAGAACTACAAAATTCTAGAAAAGAACTGTATGCTTTGGAAATAGAAGGAAAGGCAGAATAAATAAAAAAGCATTAACAGGTATGTGCAGGAGGGTGTAGGTATCAGTCTGAATAGAATAGTCAAGAAAGACCTTGTGAGAAGGTTTCGCTTGAACAGAAGATTGAAGATGAAGAGGCCATCCCTGAGGCATGTGCCTCTGTGAGAAGAGCCTTGCAGCAGAAGGAAGAGTCAATACGAAGACAGAAATAAGCAGCTAGGGAGACGGTTTAATGGGAAAACGGCTGCTGCCCAAGCATGAGGACCTGAGTTTGGATCTGTAGTCTCCATACAAAAGGCAGGCACAGTGGCAGGTGTCCATAATTCTAGAACTGGGCTCTGAGGAAGTGAGAGTGTGGATCCCTGAGGACTGACCAGGCAGATACACACAGAGAGAGAGAGAGAGAGAGAGAGAGAGAGAGAGGCATGTACATATTATACACATACACGCACAGACTAAATATAAGAAAGTTCAAGGAACCCCAGAAAAGCTAATATTGCTAAGGTCCTATGGGAAATGGAGGGACTGGGGGGCTCCGGAGGAGTGATGGGAGCCAGGTCTAGCAGGCCCCTACAGAGCACGCGGGACAGGACCTGACACCAAGTAGACCAGTGTTAAGGACTATTAAGGGGGAAAGTGAAATGCCTGGATTCCCTCCTGTTAACAGAAGGGCTCCTTCTTAGCTGCTGAGAACAGACTGGAGAAGTGGAGTCCAGGTAAGATGCTTTTACAGGAGCTGGCTAAGCAGGAAGCAGGCTGGACTAGAGAGATATAGGGAGCTGCTGGAGATAGCAGAATTCACAATCCCTGTTGAAAGACCCAATCAGAGCAGCTGATGTATCTAATGTGAGGATCAAGAAGGGTTCCAGTCAAGTAAGAGGATGGAGTCATCTTTTGAACCCTCTTTGAAAGACCTTTAACCTTGCATGTGAGTGGCAACTAGGGAGTTTCCTCTCTCACCCACAATCTTCTCCTTGGGAGTTAGGAGAGTAACGCACAAACACCTAGCTTCTCTGCTGAGGTTATAAAAACAGCCCTTAGTACCTTCTCTCTCACTGTCTTAATCACGTCTGTGTCATCTCACTACTCCTTTCTCTTCTGTCTGAGAAGGGTGTGTAAGGTCCAGGTGAATATCATTTCATGAAAATAATCCCGGTCAAAGATGGGGCTGGGCCCCTGGAGGCCCACCTCAACCTAGATTTATAGGCTTTGCCAAGGGTCACTCTAACAGCTGTATGTAAGAAAGAAAACACCCCCTTCCTAGCAACCAGAAGCTTGCTCAAGGTCAACAACCACACTGCTACTGGAGTCTATCTTCCTTAATTCTCTCTCCAAGGGGGGGAGGGGGACACAGAGAAACTTTTTCAAGACTTAAATATCTTATTGTTAAAAATCCTTCAGCATCATCTGTGACAAACGTCGGCTTTATCCCAGGAAAAGAAAATACTTCTTCTAGAGAAATTATTTTTATTGCCTAGTGACTAACTTCCAAACTGTATGTGGATTAGCTCAGAGGCACATCCCTAAGCCCTCAAATGAATTATCCACGGGAAGTGGGAGTCGAGTGGGCTGAGAGTCTGACAGAACCCTCCCAAGCCTGATCTGCACAGGTGAGAGGATGTGGAATCCACAAGCCTGTGGAGCAAAAAGCACGACAGCACATTCCCGAGGCTTACGTAACAGCTTTTCAGAGGTCAAAAACGGCTCCCCCTGGCATTTTCTGATATCCTCTAGTCGGCTCAGCTGCTGTGGATGTGGTTTTTCACTTCCAAGGGTCCTCAGAAAGACTCTGTTATTATTCTTTGTACTTCGGAGCTAAATCATCTTGCATTGCACACAAGTCAGCAAGACTGTTTTCTACCAAACTGTGAACAATTCCTTCCTGCAGCTATTGTTCTGTGATTTCCGCCCATCAGCAGGGACAATGGGTTCCAGTGGCAAACCATATGCATGAATATGGCAGCCATCATTACAATAGGCTGGCTCTCTGGCTGGAAGTCAGGAAGACACTTAGATTGAGCGCATTGTGCTGCTAAGATTTGGGACAGAAAAATGACAGCTTGAAATAACTGCAGAGTAGAGTACAGAGCGTCTGAGCAGAGCCTGTGAGCAGGCTCTCATAGGTCTCTGAATTTTCCATCATTTCTTAGAGAAAGCCTGGATGGGGCAGGGGTAAAGTGGAGAGGGAGTGGCAGAAGGTAAAGACAGAGAGAAATGGACCCTGAACCCCTTGTTCCTCCTTGTTTCTTCTGTGTGTTTCTCCATGGAAGCATAAAATTACCAGGCTCTGAAGATGGCCAAGGTGCTTGCTTCCGTATCCAGTCTGCTTCCTCACTGTGTAACTGCATTCATGCAGGGCAGTATTCGACTGCGCAAAAACAGCCACACAGTGCCGGACTCACTCTTTCCCTCAGCCTTCTCCATCCAGAAGCACTAAACACATTCTACTTACATCTTTAGCTCTCCTGGAAGTTCAAGGACCCCTCCACGCATCATCCAAAATCTAAACGGTAGGCTTAGACATGTGCAGAACCTTAAATACCCGAGGAAGACAAGAGCTCCCCGGAGTACTTCCACACAAGGCATCTCTTTCTGGTCATCACTGTATACCTCCGCACATAGTAGGTGTTCAACAACAATAAAAAGAAAATATTTGAGAGAATAAATAAGTCAGACCCCCTCCTTTCTGTCTCCACGAGTAACATGAGAGACACCGCACTGAAACTTTGACTTGCCAGCTCCTAATTTTTTTCTCCAACCTTCAAAGGCCATTTTGGGTCAGACGTTTATTCTTCAATGCAAAAACAAAATATAAAACAACAACAACAAGCTTGCAATCCCAGCATCAGAGTGATACTCTAAGTGAAATTCAAGTCCAGCCCGTATTCGGTATGTTGTAAGAAGCTCACGCTGCCCATGTCTGCTGGAAGTGAATGTTCCTTTCTGCTCTGTCCATGAACATCTCTTTACTGGTCACTTATTGGCCTTACTTTACTGTGCAGGTTTTCAGACAAATTTTGCCAATTATTTCATAAACAATTTCTCACAGGAAAGAACTGCATTTTATCATTTTTCTTATATTCTAATCACTGTGCTAGCTGCAGCAAACATAGGTAATTATTTGTTGACATAAATCAGTAAGGAAGCATCCTATCTATACAACATTCCTGTTAAGAGCTGGGGAGATGGCTCTGTGGTGAAGGGTCCTGGCTGCTCCTCCAGAGGAACTTGTGGTTTCATCCTGTCTCCACTGCTTGTTAGCTTGCAGAAATCATTACCTGAATTGGCCTCAGTCTGTTAAAATGCAAAACAAATGCAGAGCTATTTCTATAGGGTTGTTGTGAGGCTTTTACAAAAGATAATGTTCATTGGTACTCAAGAAACAGAAGCACCATTACAGCAATTTCTCATCTCATCGATCAGGACCCTTATAACAAACACACAAAAGTCTGTTGACTCAGATACATAGATGTCTCTCAGGTGCCAGGGTGCCCGGCCACCCATTCATAGGACCCTGTGCCCAGGAGCACATTCCAGGACAATTTGTCACTACTGAGGTCTTCACATATTGGCATCAAAACATGACTTGCCTCATGTCAGTTATTCGTGTGACATGAATCAAGGACCACCTAAGAGGTCCCACTTCTGGGAATATGTCCTTAGCAGGCTCCAGGGTATCTAAAATTTCACTAATGGAGAAAAACACACAGGGGCTATGATACGAATGAGAAGGTTATTCAGGAAGAAAACAACAAAAACCACATGAGCTCTGCTGATCACCTTCTCCTGACAGAGTTTGGGCACGCACTGCATCTGGATGGAGATGCTGTGGATAGAAAGCAGATCCCTGTGGGAGGTGATCTGTGTGCCACAGGACCCTTCAAACACAGCATCCTCAGCTTTCCACCTGACTGGTTTCTAACATCCAGCCTACAAGTCTGCGGGTGCCTGCATCTGAAACTATCATAGAAGTAAGCTCCTTCTTAGCTTTCTGCCTCATAGAACTCATGTGAATTTTCATATACTGGGTCTGGGCTCTATGCCAGCAACTGACATGGAAGAGCCAGCATCACCTGCCAGGACTCTGCAAGCAAAGGGAGAGGCTGATGGGCCAGCAGAGAGGATCAAATATTTTGAATACCCTAGGCTGATTAGAAAAGGCCAAAAGTTCTTCCATGGAAAGAGCATAGTTCATAACTCTTATAATTTATACATGGGCTTACTTTCCCTGGGTAATTATAGATTATTATCCAGCTAATTACAGTACACAGTTTTAAAAGATCTGAACTTTATTAGCCCAGTCTGAAAATTACTGTGAAACGTGATTTGAAAAGAAAAAATGTCGTTCCAGTCTCGCCAGGGTTACACAGCGCAGTAACTTCATGGTGTCTTCCTGTGTGAGTTGGGCTTGCACTGCTGAATACCCCACAGACATCCTAGCAAGGTGATTTCAATGTCTCACTTCTAAATGCCTTTTCTCTGAAAGTGGAGGAAAATAAAATAGAAAGTGGTTGCAGGGGGAGGGAGGAGGACCAGATCAGTGAAATTTGAATTCTAGAAACCTATTAAATCAACTTAGCCCTCAAATGTTACAAAGAGAACACTTACACCAAAAACTACTCATAACTAAAATTTAAATTTACCCCAGCATTCTGTGTTTAATCTGACAGAAGAGAGCTGAAAGTGAAGCTGAAGAGAATGCTAAGTACTGATTGTAAAAACATAGGCTAAATGAACAGTAGCCTGATCTCCAGAACAGGATTGTCAAACTTCATACAAAAATATGGGTATCCAATATGATAATATTTAAAGCTGGGAGGGAAATGCTCCTGAGAATTCCCAAGTATGAGCTTTCAATGCCAAGTCAAAATGATCTGATCCTCCTTTATGGCCTTTGCTGTTATCTACTAAGAACCTCCTCAATGAATACTGAAAGAGAGAAAACAAGAGAATTACGGGGAACATGCTCCTGACAAGAACCCACATCCACCGTCTCCCTCACCCATGTCATCTCCTGGTTCTCTGAAGCACACTCTTAGCCACCTGATATAAATCACCACTCCCAACCTTCATCTTATATTTATGCAATATAAGTTCACACACTGGTTATTTCTAAGTAGGAAATAGTCAAGGGTTAAGGTACAGAAAGAGGCAGAAAAGGCAATGTTCTAATTAATAAATAAAGGTATCAGTACCTTATTTTTTTAACTTTCAAAATGATTTTGTAAACTACTTGGGTATAAAACAATCACTGACTAATATACTTGAAAGGAAACACAGCCTAATTAAAAACAAAATCGTATCATTAACTAGCAATATACATTTTCAAAGAACATTCTTGTGTGTTGCATGTAATCAAAGTAGTCAGAAAATCCTTCCACTCAACAAAGGCTTAATCCATACCTAATGTGCTAGATACCCCATTACAGCCACTGAGGTGTGGCAAGACAGATGAGATCCTAACCTTGAGGTACAGGGGTGAGGGAGGATGGAAAGAAAATAAAATAAACGATCAAGGCAGATAAAAAAAACTGAGTTACTGGGGGCTGTGGAGGGCTCTGGAGAAAAATGAAACAGACTCAGATCTAGATTAGACCTTTGAATTCCATGTTCAAGGTTGAGGCCTCCTGCATTCTCTTGATCACTGCCTAACAGAGCTTTGCAAAGTTCATTCAGCTTAGAGAAGGACTCTTAGCTAATCATCCAGTGAGTCTGTAAAAGCATGAAATACAGTCCTCATCATGATTCCTGTTTTTTCTCTCCCCCACCTCTGTCTCTTGTTTATACATAACCTTTGTATGCACAGCAGAGTTTACTGAGGTTTGTGGGGGGAGAGCAAGGAAATTTACTCACCACAAATACTTGTCATTTAAATTAGATGTCTCCAAAACCCAGTGACACGCTATCACTTTGCTCTTTTTCTGGCTGCGGCATTCTGTTTTCTTCAGTTCTTCTGATCAGTTTTGCATGGCGCTTATTGCCTCACCCCTAACAAACCATCCACGTTGGTCTTTTGCTTTTGTATAAGCCCCTTAACAAGGTATTACCGAAAACAGACAATTTCCTCCTTGGGAGAAATTCGGAAGCCAGCTGTTAATATGATAATTTATTTCAACAGCCACATGAAATAGTCAGAAATCTATACTTTGTTGCATTATGTGTATGAATTGTTTAAAAAAAACTCCTTTGATTTGCGATAACTAAAAGTTTGAATGAGACCCAACCACTTTCTTCTTGAGTCAGTTTGCCACATCCACATGGCATCCCACAGACTATGCGCCTGATGCACAGTAGGCCCTCAATAAATGTTTGATGGATTTAATTTCATGTACTACAACCTACACATGCACCATGGTGAGGACAAAACGCACATCTGACAGTTCAGTGCTCAAGAAAGGCAGCTAGTTTATTAGTGGCAATTTGCCACCAGCGGTAGTTAGATGTGGATTGTTTTCCATGCTGTTTCCTGATCTCGTCATTAGAAAGTACTCCTGAGGTACCCGTGGAAGTGAGCACAGGGAGCATCCCTACGGTTAAGACCTGACACTTAAAGATACAATACACAGATTGTCTCAGAGAAAACAGGTAATAGGCGTGATGAGCTCAATGCCGTGATGGCTCGGTTCATCTATTACTTGGGTTTAATACACATTGCCACACAGCTGCCTTGGAATCCTCATTGCCCTTGAACTGCTAATATGCTTTGATTGATAATAGACCTCATAGAATTAGTTGGGCTTTTGAAATGATTTCTTTTTTCAGTCCAGTGATTGTATTTCTAGTTTATACTGACTTGAGGAGACTCTCCAGCCAGGCCACAAGCCAATCCAAGCTCTGAGTTGTCACATCCATTTGTCTTTGAATCAGCTGCCTCCAATCTACAGGCTATGCTGTTCTCTTCACTTTTAAGGCTACAACATAATGCTAATCTATTCATTGTCGGCATTCCCCATTGTATTATGGGCTTTCTGGGTGCCCATGTGACATTCTTCCCTTTTTAATGCTTTAGCGTATGCACAAAGCTTGGCGGATGGTTTTACTTCCTCAGAGAATACTTACTGATCAAATCACTCTCTTCTCATGCTAAGGCAGGTGACTCTTAGAGGGGTAGGAAAGCCACGATACTATGAGAAAATAAAGCATTTAGATTACTACTTACTGTCTATCGCATAAACTATACGTATTTTGTAATCTGCCCTGTTATAACATTTAAAGTCTAATTTGTGGTATGCTTTTTAACACACAAATGGCCCACTTCACCAGAACAAAGTAGTTTTTCTCTAACTTTTAGAATTTGTAATGGTAAATCCAATGGTTCATTGCCAAATTCACTTAGTCTGTTCTTGGTCTCTGAGTTCTTAATTCTTATGAAAAAGAGGAGCTTGAAGCATAAAAAAGCAAGAAAGTTGTCCAAACTGTACGTCTAAGTAATAAATGTTTTCCATTTGCCATGCATAGACAGCACACATCCATCTTGCTTTTCAATTGATCTTGGTACCCATAGATGGTGCCAATTAATACTATGGGGTGGTAATGAGGATGTTGAGAGTACTATCTTCTTTACTATATGTATTAGTTGAAATCCTTTTGGAAAGAAGGATTGTCCCAGTATTTCTTACTCATCATTGGTATATACTTAAACATATTTATTTTAGTCATTGAGTTACAAACTAATGCTATTTATTTTGTTAATGGAATTGGGACCATTTGCAAACTCACTAGGGTTATCTCTGTGCCCTTTAAAACCATCTGTATGTTTTTCAAAAATTATTTTATCTGTGGCCTCACAAGATGCTATAGCCAATTGTTTCTCTAAGGATAGAAGCCCCAGTCTCCTTTTTGTTTACTTGTTTGGTGGGTAAACTTAATTTTTCTTAAATGAATGGTTCTTTGTCCATTTGAAAGATGTTTCCTAAGTGTCTGCTGAACAACAGCGAAACAACTGTGGTGAGCCACAGTCCCAGCCCTCCACTTCCAAGGCCCAACCTAAAACATGAGCAAGCAGAATACTCTGAGAAAACATAGATGACAAGCTGCTGCTTTGCACACTTTGGCAAAAAAGAAACAACTCTAGCATATGTTTGAGGTCCTTATTAATCACATTGAGAAAACATTATATTATCATCCAAGAGAAACTGCTACCTCCATCCTTTCCTCTATTAGCATCTCCCAGGAATTTATTACCCATTGAGAGAATTGTTTGCTAAGCAAATAAGTGCTAAGCTTATGAAGACTATAATTCAGGTGGTGACTCCTCAGAGAATAGCATTATTTTATGAGGTCTACTTAATGTTTCCCTGGGCTGTGCTGACTTTCATTATTCAAGGGAATTGAAAAATGTCTTGGGGAAGAGCAATAATTGGTTGTATCTATTCATGTTTCTGTATAATCGCTATGCTGGACCCATGTAGACAAAGTTCAGTGTTTGTATATTTCAAACAGGACAGATCCAAAATTAAGTGCATAACAGAAAAGGTTAACTTGCCTTCAAGAGTACAACAAAATTATTCATTGCAGAAAATAAATTCACAGCAGAAGTTAACATAAGAAACCAGCGACTGCATAACGTATGGATTCTTTCCATGGAGCTAGAACAATCTATTTTCTTCATCCTCCCACTGCTCCCCCACCTTCTTTCCTCCCCTCTTCCTTCTTTTTTCCTTTTGTTTTCTGAGACAAGGTCTTACTTTGTAGCTGGCCTCAAATTCAACAAGCTTTCTGCCCTGGCCTCCTAAGTGGTAGGATTACAACTATGAGCTACCACAACAGGCTACAAAATGCTCCTCGTATATAGGACAATTTTTAAACATCAAATGTAAGCTATTTCTGAGCCACTTCCAAAGTAATGTTTTCATGACTTGTAACACTACTTTTAAATATGTTTATTTCTCCTGTACTTTAATATCAGTTTTAAATTATATGTAGTATACCTAAGGTTAGTAGTAGGGACTGATATGGCAATTTATGAAGCAAAGTCTTGCTTGCTCTTGCATGTGGATAAGACTATAAAAAAGGGATGATCCAGTCCAACAAAGTAATTATTTTACCCTAAGAAAACAGTATTCTGAACTCCATGAAGCTCCCTCTCAAAGAAGCTATGGTCCTACAGAACATACATTAATTTGAAAGGTGAGGATCTGAGCTCAAGCTACTGAAACATCTACCTGAGTAGCTGCTGAAAATAAATAATGAGGCCTCATCAATACCAAAGCCATCTGTAATTTTAAGATAATCCCTTTGCTTGACAAAATTTGAGGACCACTGAAATACAAGCAAATGCTTCTGACTTTCACCTTCATCTAAAATATGAGTATGTAATCAAATGTGGTATTGAAAAAAATGGCACAAAAAATAAAATTATTTTTTACTTTTAAAACTGTCCTAACAACTGATTCTAAAAAACACAGGGTACTAGACATGAGACTTGTCTATACACAATACAAAACTGGGTGAAATGTGGGAGAGCACCATTCTCATACATTAGATGATGAAAGCCACAGGGCAGAGTCTGGGAGAGATGATGGAACTAATTCCCCAGATTTGGAGAGACAGAACAACACGACAGAGAATCCATCTCACACATGAGTGACTGCTCACTATGCTGAGCTGACAGCATTTATGACCAGGTGCTGGCATCACAGGACAAAGGTTTGTGTCAAGTCTTTGTCCAAAGGCAGGGCAGTGTGTATACACATTACTAAGCGACAGCTTTGGGAGACTGGGAAATGAAGGAAGATAGCAAAGGCTGGAACGAGTCTGAGCTGGTAAGGTCTTCCCTCCGCACCTCATACAGCCATCTGGGAGCCCACAAGCCCTTAGGAAGAAAGACACGCCCTACAATAATGATGAGGGAGATCTTCTAGCACTTTAATTAACCCACTCCAACAAAATGTAAACTTATTTTTTAAACAGGTAACAGTCAAGACTCTTTCAGCATATATCTTCACAATACTATCTTCAGAAAAAAACATAGATATGTAAAGTAGCCCATGTTCAGGAGAAATAGAAGTCAAGAGAGAAAAAGCCATAAATAAAGAAGATGATATTGGCCTTAGCAGATAAGAAGTCCAAAAAAGCTATGTACAGGGGCTGAAGAGATGGCTCAGCAGTTAAGAGTACTTGCTGCTCCTGCAAAGAACTGGAATTCAGTTGTTAGCACCCAAATCAGGCAGCTCACAGTCACTGGTAACGCTAGCTCCAGGGTATCTGACAACCTCTTTTGGCTTCCTTGGACAACAGCATGAATATACGCTAAGGCACTTAGTGGTCAGCGGCAGATTATATTTGTACATATACACATACACAGACACGGAAACGGACACAGACACATATGCCAAATATAGTCAAAGTAAAAGAAGCTATCGACTTGGGAGTTGGGGAGATATAGGTAGGTTTCCAGGGAGAATAGCTTATAGAGACTGGAGGGAGGAAAGGGAGCAGGAAGTGATGTAACTATTTCAATTAAAAAATTCTAAAAATAAAATAAGCCTTTGAAAAATAATGAAATACAAAGAAGAATTTAAAGAAAAAGATCACTATTTCTTGAACAGATGGAAAATCTAAACAAAAAGCAGACACATTTTTGAAATAACCAAATATAAATTCTGTAATTAAAAAATTATATTTAAAATGAAAAGTCACCAAATGGAAAAACCCTGTAAGGAGGAGTGATGGAAGGAGTGGGAGAGAGATAGGAATGGCTGAGGACAAGAGCAAGCAGAATCACCATAAATGTATATATATATATATATATATATATATATATATATATATATTCACATATGTATGAAACTATCAAAGAACAAATTTAATTCATTATTTAAAATTTTCATCACAATAGCTTAAACAACTTACGTTATACAGAATAAATGGTAAATGAACTAGAAACCAAATCTATAGAGGTTATACTGAAGAGAATCATTTTTGATTCACAGAGCCAAAATTTTAATTACATTTAGAAAAAAATAAGTGATCTAACATATGTAAAATTGAAATATCTGAAAGAAAGAGGAAAAGAATAAAACAGAAGTGATCCAGAGAAATTATGATCAGAAATGATAGCATCATATTGTACAGAATTCATAAAATATGCACAAGTGAAATTAATGGCAAGCATAAGAAACTGGAGAAATGAAGAGGCCACATGACTATCGTTCTTATGTTGTATATATGTTAGTGGAAGACACATGACTTGCTTGGCACCCTAAGCATCTTCACGGGTGCAGCCCAGTGGCAGTAAGTACACAAGAATTGTTGAGCAGCCATTACAACTGTTAGTTTCCAGAGCTCTTGGATTTCCCTTCAGCTAATCTCTGCCCATTAAACACATACCCCTTGTTCCCACCTTTCCTGGGCAGCCGTCACGCTACTGTCTGTTTCTATGAATTTTACCTCTCTACTGCTTCATAGAGATGCAAACACACAGTATTCGCCTTTCATAGTGAGCATTTTTCACTTAGCTTAATACCCTTCAGATTCAGCCATGCTACACCGTATTAGAATTCCCTCATTTCCAAAAGCTAGATAATAGTCTATTACATATGTACGCCATATTTTTAACGAGAAAATGTATTTGGTTGCACAGATGTTTTTCCTGCATGTCTCTCTGTATAACACTTGCGTACTGGTGCCCTAGGAGGCCAGAACAGTGACGGATGCCAGCGACTGAATGTGCAGACAGTTGTGAGCCTTCATGCAGGAATCAAACCTGGGCCCCCTTGGTCTCAGCTCTTATCTGCTGAGCCATCTTTTCAGCTTCCCATCCCATATGCCACATTTTCTTTATTCATTCATCTGTCTGTGGACATTTAAATTGCTTCCACCCCTGGGCTGTAGTAAACAATGATTCTATGAATATTTGTGTACAAATATCTCTTCATATTTCTGCTTTCTTGGCTTTGAAATCTACACCTCGAAATGAGTTTTTCCATTCTGTAATGAAAGGTACCAGAGTGGCCCTGATTATGAGGGCCTCACTGGAATAAAGCTCAGTGTAAGATGCTTTCAGAGTGTGCGCAATTCCCTAGGTCTAATGTGCAACACACTAAAAGTAAAAACAAGTAAGAGGGTTTACTGGTGGCAGGATAAAACAGATACACCCCAAACTATCTTCAGAATTGATACAACTGAGCAAAATTTTAATAAAGAAATAGAATGTTTTAACAAAATCATCAACCAACCTGGCTTGGTATCTATTAAAGTAAGCATTACTTTCAAGTACACACCGACTGTTTACTGAGTTATACTGTTTCATGTACCAGTTTAGTTTGATCCCATGTCCCCTACAGGCGCATGTGGTGGTGTTACTTAGGAAGCCTGTGAACCTTTAAGGGGTAGGGACTAGCTGTGGTCGCTAGGAGTGGGCCTTTGATGGTTGTACTGAGCCTCTGGTTCCTGCCTTGTTCTTTGTCTCCTGATCTGCCATAATGTGAAGAGCCTCTGCAGGACACTTCCACCCATGATCTGACCTTCCCTGCCATGCCTTTCCCACCACAATGAACCCAAGCTCTGAAACTGTGAGCCGAAATGCGTCATTCCCTAAGTTTCTTCTGTTGGATATAACATTCATGGCAATGTGAAAAATAATAATAATAATAATAATAATAATAATAATAATAATAATAATAAACATATGATAAAGAGCCTCGGCAGATCCCAGGAAATTAAAATCATGTGTGTTATAGTTTCTGAATACCACAGAAACAAATTAGAACCCAAAAACAGAATGTTAAAATTAAGTATTCAGAAATTAAGCAGCACACTTTTATATAACCCATAAGTCAAAGAAGAAATCACAAGGCAAAATTTAAATCTGTGTGAACTTAATGCATATGAGCACATACTAAAAATGTATGGGATGCATCTAAATTAATGCTTAGCATGGGAGAGGATTTGAGTTGAAAATCTTACATTTAAAGGAAGAGCTTTAATACTTACCGATTAACCTGGGGGCCAGAAAGAGAGCTGAGCTGAGCCTGGTAACCTGAGTTCACTCTGTGGAACCCATGAAAAGGTAGTACAGAACACGCACATGTGTGCACATGTACACAAACACACATCATCATCATCATCATCATCATCATCATCATCATCATTATATGATGCTTAAACCTGGTCACCTATACCTTACCATGAATTATAAAGTTTAAAAATAGATATCAATGAAATAGAAAATAAGAAAACCATAAATTGCAGTAGGGCCAAACACTCCCCGAGAAGATGACGTCTTGTGGGTCTGCCCTGGTGGCTAGGAGCACAGGCATGGAGAGCCCGTCTAAAACCCACCCACAAGGAAAGAGCCGGGTACGACTGCACATGCTCGTGACTCAGGGTTGTTGAAGGAGCAGTGACAGGGGCCACGCAGGATTGATGGCTGCAGATCTAGCTCCAGTTTGAGTGGGAGTCCCTGCCTCCATGATATGGTGGATCATGATAATCTCAACACCCAGAGCCTTATGCTCACAGGCACATGTATCAGCAGCACCCATGTGTGCATACACCACACATACTAGCAAACATAAACACAAACATGGTGAATAGCATTATAAAACACCCAAGAAACAGACAAGAAAAAAAAAACTGAAAGAAAAAGAAAACAACAATTTACCAGGTTTGAAATAAAAGAGAAATTAATATTGCAGGCATCGTGGAGCCAGTATCAACAACGGCCCACAGGCTTTTTAATCTAGCTACTAACTATTTTTGTGAATCTTGCAACCTAAGAATAATTGGCTTATACTTTAAAAGTATCGCAGAAAAAAATAATGGCTTGATGAAAACTTAATGAAATGTGAGCATCGGAGTCCACAAATAATTTCATTAGCACACTGCCACACTTACTCTTCTCTGTTTCATCCTTGGTCGCTTCCTCAGACCACAGTGTTGAATGACTGTGACAGAGACTGCGTTTATCAATCCCTACCTAAAATCCCTACCTAAAAGAAGACTTTCACGATAAAACCCACAATTTCATGTAATTCGTCTATGCTAAGAATACTGTAAGAGGAGCTGGGGAGATGGCTCAGTGGTTAAGAGGACTTGTTGCTCTTGTGGTGACCCAGCTGGGGTCCAGCACCCACATGGAAACTCACAGCCATCTATAACTCCATTTCCAGAGGTCCCAACCCTCACTCCTGGCCTCCACAGGAACTACATGCACATGATACACAGACAGACATGCTGACAAAACACACATACATATGAAACAAATCTTTACAAAAAGAAAAGTTAGAATAAGAAAGAAATATCACTAGAAGCTTCATGTTAGCTAATGGATTTAAAAATTGGGCTAAGGCTGGGTGTGGCTGTACACATTTGGGATCCTACCATTTGGAAGACAGAAGCAGGAGAATAAGGAATTCAAAGCCATGTCAGCCATGTCCACAGAGTGAGTTGGAGGTCAACCTAGGCTACATGAGACTGGTGGGGGCAGGAGGGAGAGAGAGAGAGAAGAGAGAAAGTAAATGTTTGGTTTGAGCTGAAATAAATGCATTGATTGGAAAGCACAATTTAACAAATGTGACTCACACTAAAAAAATATATGAATATGAGTCAGATTTTTATTTGTAATTTAAAATTTTCCCCTAGAAAACCCTAGGCACTTTAATCCACTAAATTCAATTACAGAACGGCCACAGAGCCAAAGAGGAAGGGCACTATGAGAAAATAAACATCAGAGGACACTTTTAAGGTTGGAAAAGTTACTAAACAGGACATTTAAAAGTAGCAACCAAGGGGGACAGCACAGATAAGGTACACTATTCAAATTAAAAATCTCTGTTCATTAAGAGAGTGAAAATGCAAGCCACAGATAGGAGATGTCTGCAGCACATATCACTGGGTTGATATCTAAAGCAGAAAAAGAGCCAGAAATTATATGGAGACTCCTTTAAAAAAAAAATAGGAAAAGGATTGAATGCCACACAAAAGTAAAAGCCAATAAACATAAAAATTGCTCGCAGTCATTATCAGGAGACACAAATTAAGCCCACAGTGGGAAACACCTGCTGTTTGCAATTCAGCATCATCTCCTGTCCTTTTGGGAGTGCCAAATTTCCTCTGTAAGCCAAATTTCCTTTTGAAAACGACCTCTTAGCCATTCTCAGCCATGTAGCTTGGCCCAGCCTGAGTTCTAGGAAGGGAAGACAACTGACCCAAGCTGACAAACGAATCTCATTTTCCATGGCTGCAGTTTGCTATGAACATGAAGTGTCAGATTCATTGAAACATGAAAAGACACCACTGCAGCCTCAAGTACAGACGTTCTTCTCCTTTCAACTAGAAATAACGGAAGGCCCTTTTTCCTTGCTTTCTCCTATGCTGGAAGTGACTCCCTGTGATCTAGAACGACGTGTCAAGAGACACCAAATTCAGATGAGCAGGAGAGAGGGCATGCAGAATCCCACCCCTGATATATTCAGCTGTGTTGGCCAGTAAATTTCTCCACAGGGAGAGCCTTTGAGTTTCACATCTCATGACTTCAAAACATTGTCCTCCCAAGAAAGGTGGTTAGGCCAGTAAGGGCTTTTACCCCTAAGTGTAACCCCTGCAAGGAGAATCAACTTCTGAGAATTGTGCTCAGTCTCCACGTGCATGCCATGGTACACATGTGGCCAGATAAATAGACAGACAGCTCTCTCTCTCTCTCTCTCTCTCTCTCTCTCTCTCTCTCTCTCTTCTCTCTCTTCTCTCTCTCTCTCTCACACACACACACACTAAATAAACATTCTTAATTTAAAAAAAAAAACCTTTAAAAATACTATCTAAACTGATGAGTTTGTGGGCACACATTAGAGTTTTCCAATATGCCTGAGAACTTGGTAGGTGCTCTTTATTCGTGACATCTGAGCTTAAAAATAAAGGAGGAATGCGGATGCCTTTAGAATAGCTGCCAGGTTGTTGCTGTTGTGTTGTTTTTGTTGTTGGTTTAACTAAAGATAAACAGCTCTTCCTTTGCTGTTGAATTCGATGGTTTAGTAAGATGTCCCTAGCTTTATTTTTAAAGACCCTGCAAGAGTGCATGGCCAGGCGATCCCAGCGAAGATCGTACCCCACCCAGCACGGCTGTCCAAGCTCCAGCTTCATCTGCAGGGTGATCTGACTCCTCACATCTATGTGAAATCTTTTTCCAGGGGTAAGCAACTCCTACTGGCACAAGGACCTCGGGCTCTCCTCCCATGGAATAAAAATACTAAAGAAATCCCGATTCCTTGAGGGCACATTGTTTCAATCACTGACAGCCAAAGAGAAGGGAGGAAGTGCGCCTTTGCTGTCATTTCTCCCTGCAGGTTCTATGAGCAATATTGCAGTTCTGTGCAGGCGGAGGAGCAGACTGGCCCTGCTGAGGATTTTGAATGTTTTACAAATTATAGAAATAACAGTTTTATTGCTGAAACCCCAAGTTAAAAAGCTGTATCACTTCTCATAGGTTAGTCCTATGATCTCTAGACAGCTCCGTATTCGTTCTATTACCTACTCCTTGTTCATATCAATAATGCGTGCCTTACAGCTGCAATGATTAGGCCATCTGCTGCTTATGTTATGGTAATGCTCTTAACCAACCTTCCGTTGGACATTTAGATCATTCCCAAATTTTAAACCCTCAATGTTGAACATTTCACTTTTCCTTTTGTCAGAGAATTAATGTCCAGAAGTGAATTTTCTAAGTAAATATATATATATGTATGTACATGTATGTATGTATGTACATATATATATATATATATATATATATATATATATATATATATATATAAAGCTTTTGGTGTGTGCTAGTATTCACTGTATCTATTTATTTATTTATACATACATACATACTTATACACATACACACATACAAACAAATCAGGCTGGTGAGATGGACAACTCAGTAGGTAAATCACTTGTCTTTGAATGAGAACCTGACTTCAGATTCCCTGAACCCACATCTATAACTCTTTAACACTCCTACCATGAGTTAGAGAGCTGAGTCAGCACAATCCCTGGAAGCTTGCAGACCAACTAGAGCCCCCCGAGAAGACCAGGGTACCCTATTTCAAACCATGTGGAAGGTGAGGATCAATACCCGAGGCTGTTTGCTGACCTTGACATGCTGACCTTCACACACTCTGGCACGTGTGCACACATACTCACAAACATGAACGCACACGATACAAATTCACTTTATTCAGTCTTAGTGTTGTACCTTGTAGTTTGGCAAGACACTCCTTGCCCTAAACCCCTTTTCCCTCAGGGAGCCTTGACAGTTTCTACAATGTTCCTTAACTCCTGAGGCAGAATTAAAACAAAGGGAAGCTCTTCCTCTGACTCAGATTGAGGCTCGCTTCCCAAAACGGACTATGATGCGTGGAGGACAGGATGAAATCCACACCTATCCGGAGCAACCGGGTTCTACCCTGGACATTTGAAGTGTGAATGTTCCATGTTCTCCGAGAAAGACTGCATTAATTCTAGGACTCCAGGGAGTTCACCAATGTTGCTGAGATCTACGAGCTGCCCGTTTCAACCGCTGACTGCATTTACTGTTTGCAAGCAACAGACTGGAAGGTTTACCCAAAATCTGGGTCTTTGTCTTCATCAGCATAACTTCAGGTGATGGCAAGGTCTGAGAGACAGAAAATGAATCACACTTCATGACACTACACGCTGTCCTACCTTGGAAGTGGCGACCACTTGTTCACGGCAGACTGCTGAAAGCCAGGTCCCAGATGTCTTGTTACCAGACATTAATTCCACGAGGGCATGGGCATATAATTTCACAAATCTCAGACATCTCAGAGGATGGCTTTCATTGCCCCTTCCCCTTATGTCACAAGAGAACAGTCTGGGGCGCTCTGCAGTGTGGCAAGCCGAAACAGTGGCTATGTGAATAATCCTATCAAAAAGCCCAGGGAAGTTAAACTTTTGAAAAAGAAAAAAGTTACTGCAAGTAGAGCTCATACCTTCCGGAAACTAATTATGGGAACTAGCTGTCCTTGAATAAACCTGCCAAAAGTAAAAAAGGCCTTAGGCTATTTTTTAAAATCTTTTATGACTTTTTTAATAGCTTCAGGTTTATGAAAAAAAAAAAAAAAGGCAATTCCAACCATTGAAAGCAAGGGAGGAAAATAATTTAATGTAAAAGCAACCTTAGAAATTTATTTAATCTATAAGCTCCATTATACAGCTTCCCCTTCAAAACATCTCTTTGCTACATCTAGCCTTGCCTATCTCGCCATGAGATCATTCCAATCCAGCCTGTATCAGCTGCTCTCTGAATAGGGTTCCAATTTCTGCTATGCAGCCTCACAACTGTGCCAGCCCAACCCTCTGTCCAAAAAGCTACCACTGAGATACCCCAGGATGCAGTAAGGAAGGCCTGGGCATTAGAGCCAAGAACAAAGGCTCCATTTCCTATTCCACCAGCTAGCAGTGATCTGAATTTACAGTCGTGCATGGCTTAATGATAGAGTTACATTCTTGGCCATGCACCATTAAGCAGTTTCAGCACCATGCAAACACCGCAGAGTGAAGTTCACACACCTGGACTGGAGTGCTACCACACACCTGGGCTATATTACAACACTGTGAAACCGCCATGGTATGTGTGGTCCATCGCTGATCAGAGTTCTGAGGTACATGAGTATGGCAAACCTCAACATCTCTGAGCCTTAATGTATATCTGCAAATTGCAGATCACGAATCCCCTGAAAGACACTGCAAATAAATGGTATTTCATTTGCTTCACTTTCCCTTATGAAGGTCTTACAAAATCACTCAGCACATGCTCTTCCTGTCCTAGCAAAGCCTTTCATATCAATAGCTTGTCTTCACCAAATGAAATAGTTGCCCCTGTCAGGCTTCATCTCCAGCTTGTCCCCACGTGTACCCATCCTATGTCCATGGATGTGTTGACTTCTGCCCACTGTCGGCTCCTACCATGCTGCTAATCCTTTAAAACCCAGCATAAGTCCTTCTTGCCCCTACTTCTGAGTCATAGTGACTTCGCAGTGTTCTGACGTATACAATGGATGCAGATTCCCAGACCACAATGTCTAGGAATGGAACTCTCTTCATGTTTCTGTAGTTAAATGTTATTTCTAAATCCAAGACCCCACTCCAATTAGAGGTGGTAATTCAGTCTTAGTCAAGTTAGGGGTTCTTCGGTTTGGTTTGGTTTGTTTGTTTTTGTTTTGTTTTGTTTTGGTCAGACCATGCTTTTGGGGGGCTGTTTTAGATTTTTAGCTTCCTCTTCTAAGAACTGTTGCTCACTTATAGCAAGAAGGTTCAGGAGGAAAGGTGCTTGCCACCAAGCCAAATGACCTGAGCTCCATCCCCAGGCAAAGGGGAGAACAAACTCCTGTAAATTGTCTTCTGATCATCATACACACTAAAGCATGTGATCCACACAATACATAAATATATAATACATAAATAAATGCAATTTAATTCTTTTAATTTAAAAAAAGAATTGTAACTCAATTCTAAAGCAACTAACCATCTGCTTGGGGCAGGCTAGTAGACCAAAAGAACCTTAGTCTCACTCTCTCTCTCTAGATATCTATATATCTATATAGATATATATCCTGGTCCTACTCAAATGACATCATCAGTGACTACCCATTTGTACCTGCTTTAGGTCTTGAGTCCTTAGCAGAGATCTGACTCCAGACACCTTGTTTTCAAGCCTGATGGCCTCCACTGATCTGTATTCCACTTTTCTGCTGTGGTAGAAAGCCCCATGTGGCTCAGCCCCCCACAACCATCCCTTAAACACCCTCTCTGATCAAACCAACAACTGGCATGACTCTGAACAGGAAAGCATAGCTCAGCTCTCCTCATCCCTCTGATCCTCTGATTTGCTGTGGCTCAGAAACAAAACCCCAAATATACCGCTTTGAACTTCAAAGTGAGAGCTGCAATTGTAAGGAGGGGCTTTTTCTAAAGTTCCCCCATGTCTACTTGAAAGGATAGAGCTTTTAATAGTCAGGGTTGAGACTCTCTTCCCAGAAAACTCATTAGCCAGGGCAGACTGGTGAGCATGGTGGTTAAAAAAAGACTGGAGATGACATGGTACCCAGAACCCATGTGTGCCTTGTCCCAGGCAAATTCTCTGCCCCTAAAAATACTTTACTTTTCCTCTAAAAGTGTCTCTATCTCCCACTGCCTCCTTCCTTTGAAGAAGGCATGAGCATTTCTAGGTCTTCCTGGATCATTTTCATTTCTGTGCCTCCCCCACCCCCATTTGCCGATTTGCTTCAGGAGATTCTCCTCGCAGACCTTCAGAGGGCAAGTTCCCTGTGCAGCTGAGCCTGTTGTCCCCACCTAAGCCAGATCTATTCAGGGCATCATCCATGCCAGGTCTGACTCTACCATCAGCTCTCACCTACCCTTCTCTAAGCACTTCATCCCTTCACATTTGGAAAACTGGTTCTGACATGTGTGCAGTATCACAGTTCTTCATTCTGAGTCTGAGTCTCTCAGGGTCAACTTCTGAGACTGAAAAAAAAAGGCTTTTGCTTTTGATCTACTGGTTTTATTGTGAGTTTTTAAAATCTGGTTTGGAACACAGATGCTGTATATTATCCATCTATTCCCTGAAGCCATAAGCTCAGGCTGTCCCAGCTGCCATCTGAAATGGATGGATGGCTTACAGTACAGAGGAAACATCAATAATTAAAAAAAAAAAAAAAAGAAAACATGAAATGAACACAAGGTTTCAGTACAATAAAGATGAATCAGGAACAAAAATAGTTTTGATTGATGCTGAACATCACCCCTACGACATTGATCTGGAACCCCGGTCCTTCCAGTCTCACTCCACCCCCTGCTCCTTCTGGTCACCTTATATAACCTGTTAGTGATGTGTTTACCCATCCATCACTCCCTTTGAGACGCTTACAGCTCCACCCACTTCCATTCCAGCCTCATAGTTAGTTGACCATTCATTCTAGAGGTTGGCAGAATCCTAAAATTACTGCCAATGACACTCTGCTGTGTATTTCTTCCCTAATTTGACATTATGAGACACCACTACTGCTACACTGCTTAATTATGAGGCAAAAAGATTTTTGTCAAAGTAATTAAAATTGTTAATTAGTTTACTTTGAGTTAATCAGAAGAGAAAGTATTCAGGCAGGTCTGACCTTATCACATGGCTCTTTAAAAGTTTTCTCCTACTGGTTTCAAAAAGGGAAGAGATATGAGACATAGTTTGATGTGTCTTCAATGGAAACAATGGAAATAAATGGGCTTCTGAGACATGAAAGAAAATGATGCCAGCATCGAGCAAGAAAATAAAGGTCTTAATTCCACAAGAAATCCGATTCTTCCAGGAATGAGCCCTCTTCAGAAAAGAACACCCGGCCTTATAAGATGCTCTCTGGCTGACATCTGCTTTTCAGTCTGGTGGGACTTCAGGCATGGATGCAATGATGCCATATCCTGACTCAGACTTAGAGAAGCTGTAAGACTGTAAATGTGTGTTGCTTTAAGCCACTAAGTCTGTAGTGATTTGCTATACCCAGACCATCTTAGGAAGGAAGGAAGGAAGGAAGGAAGGAAGGAAGGAAGGAAGGAAGGAAGGAAGGAAGGAAGGAAGGAA
>NW_026596039.1:14604559-14790539 GCF_907164565.1 Psammomys obesus
GAAGGAAGGAAGGAAGGAAGGAAGGAAGGAAGGAAGGAAGGAAGGAAAAGACTATACCTGGTCCATATTTGTATTAAAGTACTATTACTCAAGTTAGATTTCTTAAGGATGCTAAATGAAATATTATAATAAAACATAATAACGCCTAGCATAGATGATTTAGTTGTTATTGTTACTGAGGTCAAGAGCTATTAAGAGGTTGCCAACTCAATGTATTGACACAAGAAGCACTAACAAGTATCTGAATGGATGAGTTCATTTTAGAGAATTCCCCACTGCATTTGTGGTTGACGTCATGACATGCATCAGATTCAGAAAGTAGAGATGGAGGGACAAAGTGGAAGGAAAGACATAGAAAATAAATTGAGAAAGGGCAGTGCATGAACAACATTCAACAGGTCCATTTGGTTACAAAAATCTATTTTTCTAGAGGATAAATGGAAGGTCGAATTGGAAAGGGTGCTGGCCATATTATGGAAGATGCTGAATGCCATACTCTGAAGATTATATATTATCCTTAGAAAATGGGGATTGGTGATGACATTGCACAAAAGATTTGCATGGCCAATAAGTTTTTGGGTAGATATGTGGCAATCATCTTCAGGATCCACTGGACAAGGAAGATTTTGAAGAACAAGACATCGGTTAAGAAGGCTGCAAGATGACTATCAAAGCAGATGTGAAACTTATGGCCAACTCTTGGGCAGAGTGCATGGAATCTTATGTAAAAAGTGGGAAATAGTAAGAGCTGGAGAGGACCGGAACCACACAAGGAAAGCAACAGAACCAGAAAACTTGAACACAGGGAACTTCCCAGAGGCTCATACTCCAACCAAGGACTATTCATGGAGATAACCTAGAGCCCCTGCACAGATGTAGCCCATGGCAGTTCAGTGTCCAAGAGGGTTACATAGTAATGGGAAGAGGGACTGCCTCTGACATAATCTGATTGGCCTGCTCTTTGATCACCTCCCCCTGAGGGGGGAGTAGCCTTACCAGGCTACAGAAGAGGACAATGCAGCCACTCCTAATGTGATCTGATAGACTAAGATCAGAAGGAAGGAGAAGAGGACCTCCCCTATCAGTGGATTTGGGGAGGGGCATGCATGAGAAAAGGGGAGGGAGGGTGGGATCGGTGGGGGAGGAGGGAGGGGCTTATGGGGGATACAAAATGAATAAAGTGTAATTAATAGAAAAAAAAGAATTCTAAAAAAAAAAAGGCTGCAAGATATTAGAGCTCACGCTACTACAAAGGAGCAGTTAGAGACAGCAGAAATGGAAACAGAAGAACTGGAGAGAGACATTAGTACAGAAAGAACAGAAGCCCCATCTTGCCATTAGCAACAGAGGTCAAAAACCTTGCAATTCATTCTGCAGAGATGCACTGAACATTCCCTTTGGAGCATCTCTCAAGTTCCTCCACATAGGAGAGTGGCTTTTAGATTTGGCCTGATACAACTGACAAGCCTCAGAAATGTAAATCAACATTAGCAGAAGATCTTCCTGTAGATGTGGGTTTATGACAACTGTTTTGTTTTGTTTTTTTGGCTTTTCAACATTTGAACTTAATTGGAATTAATTGAACATGATTATGACTGAACATCCCCAGCAACCTGTACTTTCAATAAACAAACAAACAAAAAACAAACAAAGAACTTGTTTGCTAGCTGCCTATGCTTACTACAAGTGGGCAAACCCCATTGTCTGCAATCCTTGGGGCCAGAATTCTCTCTTGGAAAGAATTGATCCTCCCTTCAGTTGGATCCTCCAAGGTACATGAGTTCTACAATCATGAGTGAGGATTCTGGGAATAGAACAATCCTTCCTCCTACAGGCACTGTCTTCCACATCCTTTTTGGAACCAAAACCAAAGCACATCTGTTAGCCTGAATTCTGCACCTGACTCCATCAGGGGCCTTAGTCCCTTGAGTTCTGAAACAACTTCAATGGGGCCATCATGTAGAAAATGAAGGCCAGCACATTTCCTTTCCATCCTCAACTCAATGTGTCAACTACCTGCAAAGCAATCATTATCAACTCTCTCACCTTCATTCTTGCGCTTTCTTCACTCTAACTATAGACCTTCAACTTCCCCCTTTCTAAGTGTCTTTATACATCCCACAGTAGCCTGGGCCTCCTCACAGACACCCTGTCATACCTCAGCCAAAGCTTTGTCAACGGAAGTACAGCTGGCCACTGATCCTCCACATTTCAGCTGCCTAGTATGAAACTCCCTGAAAATCAACAGTACTCACTTCTGTAGCTTAATAAGGTCTTAATAAGAAATACAAGCCACTGAACCTCTCAAAGCCCCAGTGTCTCCCAAACTCAGTTTTACATCTTCCCCTAACCAGCCTACACATTGTGGTCATAATTTAAATGATGCTTTGGCTAAAAGTTGGAATATTTTGACCCCTTTATTTTTCCACTGTATCAAAAACAGCAAGTCCCAAATTTGTATTTAATCAGTGTTGGTCTTTTCTGTTGGAAAAACAAAGAAAAATGAATAATAAGAGATGGAGAGAATTCACTCAGTGAAGTGCCTCTCAAGAAAGAAGATCTGTTCTCCAGAATCTATATAAAAAGCCAGATATGGTAGTATCTACTTACAATCCTAGCACTGTGGAAGTAGATAAAGGAGGGTCCCTGGTGTTCACTAGCCTAACTTTTGAGCTGCTGGCCAATAGACTCTGGCTCAAAGGAAGTGGGTAGTATTTTCAAAGATGACAGCCAAGGTTTTCCTCTGACCTCACTCTAATACACACACCAACATGAACACATACTTGCACATACAAGTTAAAGAAAAGAAAAAAAGGAGAATCGTGGGACTAGATGATGGCTTAGTGGTTAAAAAAATCATTGATCTTGCAGAGGACCCAGGTTCAGTTCTCAGGACCCATGCAGAAGGGCTTACAGCCATTTTTAACTCTAGTTAGAAAATGTGGCAGCCTCTTCATGGATAGTACACTCCCGTGGTATATAGACATGCATGTGGGCAAGACATCCATAAACATAAAATAAAAATATGTGAATCTGTTTTGCAAGAAAGAGAGGATCATGCTAGCCAAGGAAGAGTGCTTGGGAGCGCTGGATAGTGTTTCTAACTTTCACAGCCCTTTCCCACTTTAGGTCCCACAACATCTATATTAGTGTTTATAGTTATAATTTTTACTAGTCTATCTTCTGACTCTCAACTAGCCTTTCAGTCTATACGAGAAATGTTGGCTTTAGCTCTGAATTCTCAGAGCTCCTCATAGTCTGGGTCAGAAGAGGCATCTAACACACTTTGACTGAGGGAACTTACCTTGTCTTTGCATCTCTGAGGCTCAGCAATGATGACACATTCATTGCCTGTAGATCTTCCTTCAATCCTGGAATTCTTTTCTCCAATCTTGAGTTCTACATTCAGAAACGGTCTTGCTTGGTGGCAGCGATGTCACTACAATGCTGAGAATTTCAAGGACACCTCAGCCAGTGGGCTTTTCTGTTTGCAGAATGGTTGCACAGATCAAAAGGGGTATTCCAGAAGACAAAAGTCTATACTTCTTGTATAAGCTTGTGCTTTTTTCCACCCTAACATATATGCCTCACAAATGCCGAGTGTCAGAACCAAACGGGCAAGGATGCTTTCCTTACACGCATCTGTCTGACAAAAGTATCAAGGTTTTAACCACAGAAGCTATAATATATGCCAAATTATCTGCTGAGAAATAAACCACATAAAGTTTAAACGCTCATTAGAGAAAATATAAAATCAGCACATCCACTATTTCATTCCCTAAAAGGTACTGTAGGCTTATGACATAAAGCAAACCAACAAGACTCAACTTTATAGTCAAAAGAGCTGGGCTTGAGCACTAGCTGGGACTCTAAAGTAACCCTACTTAATCTCTCTGAATATCAGTTTGCCCTGAGCCCAAGGTGAGCTGGAGGTTCAGGCATCAAGGGGTCAGAACTAAGAATGGCTGGGGTGCTACAGCAGGGAGCTAGCAGTATTAGCTAGCTCTGGGCATTAATTTGTTAGCTGTTAAATTGTGAGGGCATGCTTAGAGTTTGAGGAGATGGAAAAAAAAGTGGTGACTGTTTTGTAACTAAAGGTTTGGAAATAGTTTGGCATTTTAATAAAACTAAAGCTACAATATGCTGTGTAGTATCATTCCTATTTCAGCACTTCCTAATCTGGAGGGCATTGAATAAGTTCTTTAGGCTCCTGAGACTATCTCAAGTGAAAAATAAAACCCCTTTGCTATACAGTTTGGTTGTAGGATTAAATGGGACCATATCCATATAAGGAGGCTACATCATGTTTAAGACAGAATAGGTATTTGCTAAATAGAACCTGTTAATATTGACTTTCAACTTGACAGGATCTTGTATCTAGGAGACCAAACCTCTGGGAACATCTGTGAGGGACCTTCTAGATTAGGTTGACTGAAATAGGAAGACACACCCTAAATGTGAGCCCATTCCAAGGACTACATCTCTGACTGAATAAAGAGGAGAAAGTGAGCTGAGTACTACCTCTGTCTCCCTGTCTTTCTGTCTCCTTCCTTCTCTCTCTCCTCCCCTCCCTCCTTCCCTCTTCTCCTTCCCTACTGTGGATGCACCATACCCAGCCACCTCAAGCTCTTGCCACCATCGCTTCCCCACCATGACCAAATGCACCCTCAAACTGTGACCGGAAGTGAACCTTTCCTTTCTCAAGATGCATTTGTCAGGTGCCTCATCACAGCAGTGAGAAAAGCAGCTAATGGAGCAGCTGATTCAGGCATGGAAGGATAATCTCAGCGCTGCTGTCTTTCTCTGGTCTACAGGGTCTGCTTATTTTGCTCAGCCTGCTGGTAACACCCAGTGGTAATACAGCACTACCTCCGGAAGCTGTCAGTAGTTATTCCTGGAGAACTTCAGCACTCCACCCTAGTCCCCAAACTCTCAAAAGGCAGACCATGCTGTCCAGGCCAGGAATCTAAGCTGCCAGGCACCCTTGGTGCACTCGCATGCCACAGTGGGCCACGTCTGAGAGCCACTTGGTAGATTGTTTCGACACTATGTTTTCTCTCCCAGACCCTGTACTCAGGAAAAGGACCCTCTCAGGACCCAGAATCTAGTACCTGACTGCCATCAGGAAGGCCGAGAGAGTGGTCACTGGCTAGAATGTTTCTACTAACACAGACAGATGCACACTCTCTCAGGGAGTAAGCTCGCTGGAGTACTTGAACATCTCTCACCTCTCCGCCCGGGAAATCAAGGTAATTCAACCATATTTTATCCATTGCCAAATGGAAGGGCGATTTAACGTCAAGAAAGATCTATAGAAATTTAACAGATGGCTAGGCCGAGGCCCTCAAACAAGCATTTTATTGCTATCAAGTAGTTGATGAACTTGACCAGAGAGAGCCCTTTCTCTTCCCAGAATGCCAGAAACTCTCTCACACCCAAGATATTAGGAAACAGATGCAGTGAGCAGATGATTAAACCTAAGAGAGACTAACTACATGATGTTGGAAAAATAGTCCATAAAAAATCCATAAGAACCCTTTGTTTTTCAGGTAAAATATAATGTTACTAAAAAGTAAGGCTATGGGGACTTCTGTGCCTGAGCCTTTGCAGAAGTGACAAACTCAGTGTGGTGCACTTAAAGGCCCAAACTGGACACTGTGTACCAAAGAACTCCACAGAAGAAAAGAAAGATTTTTGCCGCAACCGTCTGGTGTACGTGTGAGTCATACAATAAAACACCCTGTCACACAGAGAAACACTGTCTTGAAAAAGACCAAACAACAACAACAAAAGCCCCTGTCTCTGGCGCCCGTGAGCCTTCCCAGGCAGGCAGCCCTGTGCCTTCCTTTGAGATACTGAAGAGTTTTTCATTGGCACCCCCAACTCCCCAAAAAAGGTTTAATGTTTTTGCCTAGAACAATGCCTAGTTAATAGTGGAAATGACAGAAAATCAGTAAATATTTTTTGAATAAGAAAAAGAAAAGCTGGCCATACCAGCATATGCATTACACATGTGCAAAGTCAGAGAAATCGGACAGACCCTCCCCAATCAAAAGACAAAAGACAAATACCTTAGAATGTTAAAGATTGGTTCTTTAATAGAATCCTGCCTGTGAAGTAAATGTTTTAATATCTTTAGTGGTACTGTGTAAAAACACAGCTTAAGTGCCAGCTACCTCATTTCCCTCTTGGTTCATGAGTCCGTAGGCCTAATGATCAATTTCTGTATTCAACTTGACTGGGGGGTTGGGGGGAGGCCTAGGGCAGGTGCTAGTGGGAGGAGTCAGTTGGTAAAGTGTTATCATGAAAACATAATAGTTCTTCTGATCCCTAGAGTCACGCAACAGTTGCCCAGAGTGGCACATGTCAGTGACCCCAGCACAAGAATGTAAGAGGAGACAACTACCTCCCGGGGTCACTGTCAGGGCTCAGCGTATGTAATGTATGTATATGACGCCTGACATAGGAGTTAGCCATTGTGTCCTGGCTATGACTGCCACAGACATGGGACGCACTCCCACTGAAGCTGTCCCTCTAGTTCTCCCTGCCATCAAGATCTGCTCTCTTAGCAACCCACTGGGAGATAAATATCCATAATCACAAACTATTTTAATTCCCAACTTTTATCACTTCTCAGCCTAACTAGCCTAGATGTGCAGCTAATTCACTAGAAGAATGAGGTGAGAAAGTAAGGAGAAAAAAGTACTTTGGGGAGACAGGAGTCCAAAGCCAGTATTATAACCTGTCTTCAGATCTCAAAGATTAGCATTTATAGTCATCTATAAAATGACATTAACATACACAGGATCAAGACCCACTGAAATTCCTACCCTAATCACAATACTGCAGCAGCAAAATCCCACACAGAGGTTCTCTCAAGGTCCCTGGCCAAAATTTGTACCATGAGCACACAGAGCAGAACTGTATGAGTCCTGTAGAGCATTCTGGACACATATTAAAAGCAGAGCCAAGAAGAAAATGAGCTATATATTACCCACTTAAGGTTGAGCACTCTTCGCTCTCTAATTCTTTGCCCCTTGACCAGTTGTGGAAGTCAATATTTATCACCACCTACCGAAAAGTCAAGCTTCTCTGGTAAGTGTTGAGAGACGTGCTAACCTATAGGTACACTGATAAGACATCAGGATTCAATTTAATACTGAGTGGAATCTTCATGGAAGAAGGTGACTTGAAGAGAAAGTGTTTTCAGGACTCAACAGGGTAGTTGCAAAGGTCAGCTGACAGAAACTGTGGTAGCAGGTACAAGATCTACACAAGTTCAAGCCAGACAAAATCTCATCACAGAGGAAGGAAATGGGTACGAAGTCCCACTCCAGCTCAAGAGTTCTTGACAACTGACAGCTTCCAGGAAAGAGAGAGTCAGTTTTCCTTAAGGTATGAACTGTGGTAGACCACCTGCCCTCCAGGGGATGACCCCACACCCAAGAGCTGATGAGCAGCACAAATAGGATTCAACGACTATTTTTTTAAAAAGCCAGAAAGCACAGAGTTGGGGGTGGGTAGAAAAGAAGATGTTTGGGGAGAACTTGAGAGGAGAGGGGTGAATATGATCAAAACACTGTATGAAATATCAAATAATTAACAAATTTACGTATTTTAAGTTGAGCAAAGTGTTAGAATTGACACAGTTCTAGGAAGCAGTAGAGCTCTGGCCACTCAGCGTGGAGAAACATACCATGACTCTAGAAAGGTCTGAAAGTAACCACTATGTGGTAACAATGGTTCGTTTACCTGGAGCAACACAGTAGTGCTAACTACCTGCAGTAACAACTTTAAACTTAAATTAATTACAATTATATAATATTTAAAACTCACTCCGTCAGTCTCATGAGCCATTTTTCAAAGGCCTACTAGTTAAACGTGACTAATTGTAACTACATTAGCCAGCAGACACACAGAACATTTTAATCAATGAAAGAAAAGGTTATTGGATATCAACTCTGCTTTGATTTTCCTCTGGGAGTTTTATTAATTAGCGATAACACAACTGCTTGTGAAGTAAAAGGCTGCCATATTTATATAAACATCCTATCCAGAATCTACTCCACATTTATCCATTGGTAAGTCCTGAGAATCTTTCGCTAAAATTAACTCTCAGTTGCTGCTTCTACCCTGGCCACCACCATCAGAATCCAATACTCGACTGAATAATCCTGACAATATTCACTTTGACCCAGGATGTTCTTTGGCACAGTGTATAGCAGTTTCCCCTGCTCTCTCCGAGTCATCCCTAATAAATGAGTAAAGTTAATGAGGTCAGCTGATAAAGGACATGAAAGCAGTCAGAATTATGCAAAAGTACTCTGTTCCTTTCAACATACAACTATATCCCATGCAAAAGGTATATTGGCGTGACTCCTGCAGAGGTGGGCAGCATAGAGTGAAAATGTAGAAGGGCACTCCTTCCTGTTACTCGCCTCTTCGAACCATTTTCACACGGTATCTGTGCACATTTTCTGCCTCAGTTTCGGCAATCTCATAATGGCAGTCATCATAACAGCATGTAGCACTTACAGCAAACAATTGCTTTGTCCCACACCCATCTTCTAAGCTCTTTAGTAAGATTCCAAAGAAACTGGCTGGTTCATAAAAAATATATATAAAGAAAAGCAGAAACAAGAAATGAAAATTAGGTATAGAGAGAGCATGAATAATCTTGAAGTATTTTGAATAAGACTTAGCAAACATTTATTTCTATCTTTAGCAACTCAAAGTGACTAAGGTTATCCAATCATGACTGGCATAAAAACTGAGAAACAAGGGGAAGCCAAATAAGCTAAAGCATAAGATAAATGGTACAAAACTCGAGATAGACTTTGAAAGTGTCCCCACTATTAAAGAATCAAAGGAATTTAAAAGATACATAAAATTATCACAGCACACTGTCATTCTGAACATAAACGGAGAGGGAAAAAACTAGATGAACTAGCAGAGTATTAAAACTTCTCTTTCTTTTCTACCAATTTGGAACAACTATTTTTAAAATATTGATTTAAGGAGTCACCAGGCTACAAGCCTTTATCGACTCACTGTCTTGGCTAGCTCTCACCCCACTTACTGCCCACTACAAGAAGAGTGCCAACCTGGGTGGAAGAGTTCGTAAGAAGTCTCATTTGCCTCCTCTTCCTGTCTTTAGACCAGCCTCCTGAAAGACACCTCTGCTGCCTTCTGGTTTTAGGGTAAAGTCCAGAGGCTTTGGAGCAATGTCTATGCCGGTCCAGCTCTAACCATGACTTTGGGCATGGAACTAAATGATACCTGGGCATAAAAAAGGTCTCATGGTCACCATAGCACATGATTAGTCAGAGAAGGATTACATCGCTTCATCTTATCTTCTTCTGACTTCCACATTCTTCTCTTTGTTCTGACATTCAGGGAGGATTTGAATAAGCCAGATGGTTGGGTATTAAATGGATGTCACAGGTATTGAGGGAGAATCTTGGGGGAAGAATTGTCTCTTTTTGAGTCTTTGCTTTCATTGCCATCATGTTGGAAGGTGGTGAAGGTGAATCACACCTTGGAGGAGAGCAATGACTGCCACACATACACAGGTCCTCCAGGAAGAGCAAGGCCACGTTTCACAATTATGGAAGCAACAGTCCAGGCCCAGGTAGCTGTGGGGTAGAGGTGGCAGATCTCTTCACAGTTGCCATGACCAGGATGGCTGACTCTGGGACACCTACAAAGGGAAACCAGCAGAATTTAAAGGCCACATGTGGGAAGCAGGTAATGCATGTTAGGCTGATGTTTGCCAATGAGGCACCGGTCACAATGGACTTTGTAAGGAAAGATGTGCGCATTTTAAAAACTGGGTGACACTGAGTTCAGATCTCATGAAGGGGAAACTGCCTACATCCAAGGCAAGATTGGCGGGCCCAGAAGTCCAAGCTGTAGAAGGTCTGATCTGAAGGTTTAATCTTGGGACTAAATTGTGGCAGAAGCCGCTGCAGAGGCGACAGAAGGAGTAGCAATGACTACATCGGGAGGAGCACAGCCTCACCACACGGTTCTCATCACAGCAAACCTTGCTCTCTTACATATGATGATCGGTGACATGTTTTTGGTTGGTTTCTGTTGTTGTTCGCTGGCTTGTTTGTTTTGGCAAACCCAAGCTGTACAGTTTTCCTTTATTCATTACCGTCTTTTCGTTTTCAAATTCAAGCTGTTTCCTTGGAATGAGCTGACGTGTTGATTTGCATTCTTATGTAGTATTTCTTCACTCCTAACACCTACATCCCTCAATGTCTCTGTAAATTGTGTCTTAAGTGATGTCATAGACAGGGTTGTTTAAACCTAGTCAATTTTCATGTCTTCCAGTTTGGTCCCTGAATAGCAACACTTCTCATGGGGACATTTTTCTTTTAATCATACTTCCACTGTTTCATTTTGGTTCTCCTTCCTGATATGCTTTGAAATGCAGCCATCAAACTATGCCAGTTAAACAAGTTAGTCCTTCTTAATTTCCTGAGCTGATTTGATTTCGAGAAACTGAGAATCAAGGGCCTAACCCTTTTAAACCATTGGGATCTGAAATCATTCCATCAAGGTCATTTTCTACTAAGGTTCCATGTGGTGACACAGTCTCTGTAGGGTAGGGACTCTGCGCAGTTGTTTATTCTCAAAATCTGCTATTGTTTTATGGGTCTCAAAAAACTGAAGTCTTGAAGTTAATACAACTAATACAGTGTAGCAGGATATCTTGGGGCCACTTTGCTGGACTTCAGTACAACACCAGTGGACAGTTTCTCATATCTCTCTCAAATCTGAGGATTTCTCTGTTTCTGGGCCTTCCTGATGCTGCAACCCTTTAATTCAGTTCCTCATGTTGTGGTGACCCCCCCCCCAACCATAACACTATTTTTGCTGCTGCTCTGTAACTGTAATTTTGCTACTATTTTGAAGTGCAATGTAAATACATGTATTTTCTCATGTTCTTAGGTTACCCCTGTGAAAGGGTCGTTCCACCACCAAAGGAGTTGCAACCCAAAACCTAAGACCTTAGAAGACTCAGTCCTTGCACCAAAACAAAAAGGCTGCTCTCAACCCCTGAGGCACAGAAGTTAGTAGGTAGACAGGAACCCTCCCTGCTTCAGAGAGCAGGGGCATCCATTTGTTCGGCTCCCAGAGGCCTCAAGCTGCTCACAGTGAAGCCCAGCTCTACAGACCCTTTTATTCCTCCCCCCACTTCCTTGTTCACATGCCCCTTCCTCTCACTTTAGCTTCTAGAGCTTTCTAAGTCATTTTTCTTCGGAAAAAAAAAAACGAAACAAAAGCCCTCTTCTTGTACACAACCCAGGCCACATCTTAGCTCAGGTCCTGTGGAAAGCCACACAAAACACAGTGTACATGAGACCTCATAATGGGACAGGGTTAGAGGATTCGCTCTTAAGGCAACATATGGTAGATGCCCATTTCCTCCGTGTTCTCTCTTGTCCTTCAGTGCAGTTAATGGAGTTTGGGGCCGCCGGTTCAGTAATGCACTACTTAGGACCGGCATTAGCGATTTATCTGGAAACCTCGCACACCCCAGTGAATTCAGAGCAGAGTGTGTCTGTCTTGGTGGTCCTGGATGAGCAGCACAGTGAGAGAAACAGGAAATTGTTGCAGCCTCCACCTGTTTCAGCTTCATTGAAGACCTTTGAACAGTGGTTCTCAACCTTCCTGATGCTGAGACCCTTTAGTACAGTTCCGCATGCTGTGGTGACCCCAAACCATAAAATTATTTTCTTTGCTTCTTCACAGCTGTAATTTTGCTGCCGCTATGAATTGTAATGTGAACACCTGGTAAGCAGGATGCCTGATAGGAAACTCTAAGGGGGTCTCGACTCATAGGCTGAGAACGGCTGCTTTCGACGCTCAGCGGCTCTCTCAACCTCTCTGGCAGAAAGAAGAAACACTGTGGACTGTTACAGTCAGCTGCAGCCGACAACCTGACAGCCTCCTGTTAGGGTCCAAGGACTACTACCCTCTCATCTGCAGCCCCCTCCACAGAGGAGCTCCTACATTCCTGTGTTAAAATATTCTCTCTCTTATAAGCAAGCAGCCATAATCTGCACTGACCCAAGATCGTTTGCCCGCGTGGCTCACTTATTAAACACATTAAATCCACTCACGAGTCCAGGCTTATTAGAAGTCAACTGCGCTGCTGCAAAATAAAATGGCCACACAGCAAAATATAGAGCACTTGCAAGCTGCCCAGGAAGAAATGCCACGTGGCCTCTAGGTGTTAATTAATAATGAGAGCCACAAACCTAGGCCGGACCCATTATTATGAAATCCCCTCCAGATTCTAGACCCCTTCTTTTAAAGTTTCCCAGATCATGCACCAATAACAGAATTTGGAAAAACCAATAAATTACATGCCCACCCATCCCCTTCTGCAGTCAAATATAGAATCTGGAAATCAGGTAGACGGAGAATAATTCATTATTTTTATTACTAGGCTGCAGTGCTTGCCTTACAAGCATTAGGGCCTGAGGTTTACCCCACAACAGCCCAAAACACACACACACATACACACACACACACACACACACACACACACACAAAGCCAGGTACAGAGGTGTATATTTATAGTCTGAGAGTCAGAAAATGGAAATAAGTGGATCCTCAGGACTCAATGGCTGCCCAGTTTAACCTACCTAGCAAGGACCAGGGCAATGAAAGCCTCTGTCTCAAAAAGAAGATGAATAACACCTAAAACACAACTACTGGGTTTGTCCTCTGACCTTGTACCATAGGCGTGTATGCACATACACATACAAAGGCCCTGGCACACACATGAACACACACACACATACACACACACACATATCACCAAAAATATTTTAATTATTGATAAAACTGTTGGCAGAGTCTAACTCAGTCGCTGCCACTGTAGCTCTGCAGCGTTGCATGCAGCAGAATCAGGGTACCCAAATATCACCCTCAAATTAAATCAGTAACCACACAGAGGTAGGGACTTTACCTGTGACCGAAGAGCAGAGGAAAGAGTAGACCACAGCTAATGAGTCACTGCCCCTTCCACCGTAACAAAACAGAAAGTGAAGAAAGAGTCCAGAAGTGCTACTCTACATAGTCTGTGCTTACAAAATGTCCCTATGTGTTCATGTGATCAAATACTTGGTCCAAGCCTTGCTAGAGGCAAGAGTCACTGGGGTGAGTTTGAGTCCAGCCCCACATCCTGCCCACATGTTGTCTGTTCCCTAGTCCACGGAGATGTGAGTAGCAAAGTCTCAGCTGTGTGGCCCTCCCTTGTGTAATGTCGCGCCACCACACTTTCCCCTCCACAGTGAACCAATCTCGTTAAATTGTGAGAAAAAAACAAACCTGTCCTTCTCTGTTCTGCTTCCTGTCAAGTATTTGGTCAAAGCAACAAAAGGAGAAGCAACGTGTCTGGTATGGTGGCACACACCTTTAATCCCAGCACTCAGGGGGCAGGACGGGGTAGAGCTCTGTGAGTTCAAGGCCAGACTGATTTACATAACTAGTCCTGGGACCTACAAGGGCTGCTTTGTGATCCTTGTATCAAAATAATAAAAAAACAAACAAATCAGCCAACCAACCACCCAACAAAAACATGTGCTTGCTTTCCTGTTGCTATGATTAAATACCATGACCAAAGGCAACGTAAGGAAGAAGGCTCATGTTGGCTTATGGTTCCAAGGGGTTGGAGTCCATCATGGCAGAGTGAAAACAAGCAGGAGGCTGGGTGGCAGGAGCAAGAAGCTGAGAGTTCACATTTTGAACTGAAATCACAAAGCAGAGAAAGTGAACTAGGTGATGCAAGGCTTCTAATCTCTAAGTTTGCACCCACTGACAGACTTCCTCCAGCAACGCTGGACCTCCTTTACCTCCCGAACACCAACACCAATAACTAGAGCTCAACACTTCACATGCTTGAGCCTCAGGGAAGCATCTCTCAATCAAACCAGTACAGAATAGTGACATACATCATGGAGACAGAAGGAATTCCTTTCCCAGCAGCCTCACCCCGTGTGCACCAGACACAGACCTCCCAAACCCTGTTTTCCCCAGCCACCTGCTGGGACAGAGCTCACCCCACATGTCATGAGCCATTAGTCTCATTATGGAGTCTCACTTTAGGCCCAGGTGATGAGCTGTGGCAAAGGGTACAGCAAGGGGCCTTCCATCCTATGCAGAGCATCTATGGGGATAGGTACCAGGGAGACCTAGTTGGCATAGGTTTGTTTTAAGTAGCTGAATTTCTCCAAGGTGCATGGCCCTGGACCACTTACTTCTGTCTCCACTTTTGAAATGTCTGAACTCCTGGCCACATTAAGTCAGCTCCTACCTCTTCCCCTATCCAGGCTAAGTAGAGACAGAAGTAAGTGGTATGTCCTCCACTACAGCCGTCCCCTGAGGAGTCAGTTCTACAACTTCTTGGCTGTTATTATGGTGACAGACCAGGTCCCCCTCCTCTGCCACAGATGACAACCCACACAACCTTAACAAGCCTGCCTTGAACCACCACCTTCCATACCACTTTATTCCATATTCCTCAGAGAACCCAAGAATCTCACGTGTCTAGCATCAGATCCATGTACACTGACATTTACATAAAAAACATTTGACATAAACTTTTTGTCCTCCAACTAAAGACAACCCAGTGCGTTAAAGGCCAGGCAATTTTAAAAGCAGACCTTTCTGAACTGGAAAAATGCATGTCTTGGCTGCTGGGAGGCCGAGGAAGAGAGAGAGCCCAAAGGAGCATCCTGGATTGCTTAAAGATAATACAGCTAAAACCACATTTGCACAGCAATTAACCTCACCTCAGAGGCCTGCCCTGTGGCCAGGTACTAGTCAAACTTCCCTAGTCACAGTCAAGCAGGATGCGTGGGAGAATAAATTACACGGGGATGGGAGAATGGAGGTGGGAGTCCAATGAAAACAGTTGGAGTCTGTTAAAAAACATTCAGGTCAGTCAATATGAGACCTGAATTTCAAGAGCAGCTTACTGATGCACCCTGCGTGATTCCTCCTTCTTTCCCACTTCTGGCACATCTAAGAACTGTCCTGTAGACATGGCCCTCATGTCCCCAGATGCAGAGGAATACAGTCCTGTCATTAAAGGGAGGCAAGAGGCAAAGCATTCTGAGGTCTACCTCTCCCTGCGGCCAAGGCTTGAGAAGCTGTAACAGCAGCATTCTGGGCACAACGAGCCTCATGAGGGACAGAGAAAGTCCTGGATCTGAGTGTAGTCACAGTAGAATCCAGGACTGAGGACCAGAATAAGCGGGTCCCTTAATGATGTCAACTTTGCCTAACCTTGGAGCACAGCATTGCGATGACAGGTCTGCCAGGTTCCACAGCTGTGCACAGGGAGTACTTCCTCAGGCAAGCCAGCTCTCAGAATCCTGCAGTCTCAGAACACCTGGGATTCTGAGCCCTCACTCTGGGCCCGCTGAACCCAAATCCAAACTTTAACAAGACCTCTGGAGACTAACTAGCTACAGCCTCCAGGGCTGTGATAGAGAGATGTGGGAGGAAAAAGAGCAGGGAGAAGCAAATGGTAGAATCAAATACAGAGCTTCAGGTAGTACAAGCTGAGCCAGCAGAGCTGGCCTAGTGAGAACAGGAAGCACATTCCGACGGAAGGTCACATCTGAATCATCTCCATCTTTGATTCAAAGAATCCCCAAGTCTTTGTGTGAGTTTGATATGCTAAGATTTTTAGGCAGTGACCAATATATTCTTCTGAGCTCTAGGACAGCATTTTCAGATAGGAGCTCAGCGACAAACTGTCTGCTCTGAGAATACTGATGAACAGAAAAAACTAGAAATCATACTCCATCCAAAGGAGACTGCTCTGGCCACCTTCATGTCAGTACCTCAGGCTGCTCACCCAGCCCCTCCACTGTCTCTGCTAACTGTCCGTGTCCTGATTCCTTTCTGGCTGAGCTGAGGACCACACAGAATCTGCCACGGTGAGACATTTAATCCTAATTAATAACAAGTGAGCTTGTTCATGAACATGTTTATCAATAAGGGTGGAGTGACTCTTTGAAGATGCTCCTGACAGTTAACTCATACAAGCTGTAGGGGTAGTGAGCAGCTTAAAAAAAGCCGACCGGCACACTTCTTTGATCTCTTCTATCTGAAGCATCTCTTGCTATCCTCCTGGGATCATAAACCAAGAGAGCCTTTGTTCTCCATCACTCTGGTAAGGATTCTGAATAGCCCTGCAGAAAAAACCGGCCCTCAGAGAAAAGCCGATGAAGCCAAGATGCACAGTCAGTTCTAGGAAAAGCCGAGCGAGGGTCACATAGAGAAAAAGTCTGACATGCTGACCCTTCTGAGGGCTTTGCCCAAAGCCATCATCTCACAGTGGAGCTCAGCATGTCACAGAGTAGGGAGAAGCTACTCCCTACTCTGCGCTGCCAAGAAGTGTAGGAGAAAACTTGGATCTCTATAATTCAGAACCACATATGCTTTTTATTTTATTCCTGGGAAACATTTTGCTTTTTGTTCTTTTTCATTAAAAAAAAATCTGTATGTGTATTGGTTTGAATGAGAAGGGCCCCCATAGGTTCGTATATTTGAGTGCTTGGTCCCTAGTTGGTGTAAGTCTTCGGAGGATTAGGAGGTGTGGGCTTGGAGGAGGGGGTGCCACTGAATGGTGGGTTTGAGGTTTTAAAGTCCATGCCAGGCCCAGTCTCCCCCCCCCCCAACTCTTTGTCTGCCTGCCTGCCTCCAACTTGTGTCTAAGGTAAGATGTGAGCTCTCAGCTACCACTCCAGCACTCCAGCACCATTCCTGCCTGCCTGTTACTTTGCTCCCTCCTGTGATGGTCATGGACCATGGTAATTCATAACAAACCGAAACTGTAAGCAAACCCACCAATCAAATGCTTTCCTTTTCAAGTTGCCTTGATCATGGTGTCTCTTCACAATAATAGAAAAGTAAATAAGACCATAATCCTGGGGCTGGAGACACAGCTTTGTAGGTAGGAGCATATGCTCTGAAAGCATGGAGACCTGAGTTAGATCCCAGTATTCATGTAAAACGACAGGCCTGGCTACATGTGCTTCAATTCCATCACTGGGGCATGGAGGTAGGCATACCCCCAAAGCCAGCATAACCAAAGCACCACATCTCTGATTCAGTGAGAGACCCTAACTCAAGACAACAGGGTAGGGGGCGGATAAAGGAAGATTCTCCGCATCCTACTCTGATTTCCACATGCACATGTGCCCAGACATTCACATGTGTGCACCACGCATGTATACTGCATGCAACACACACTTGCACGAGAAAAAGAAACATTTGTGCTAACTTTACAAATGAGATTTTAAACATTACTGGAAAGCACACAGGCATTTGCTCCAGAAACCTCAGGAATGAGCAACACCCCGTCTCCATTACCCCTAGGCTTTAGGAAATCATTTAACCTTTCTAAGTTTCACTGTCCTTGGTTTCTGGTTTCTATTTTAATAACTGCTGTCTTCTCAAGTCCACAGATGTTCTGTGAGGCTCAAATAAGATAATGAGTACTTAGTCCTACAATTCGAGATAGCTAAGGACAAAAAAAAAAAAAAAAATGACAGCCTGCCTTCATAAAGCCTGCTCACGGCCTGAGCCCTTCTTCTGAGAGCTGGCCATCAGGGAGCTGACAGATCAGGGGCCTTTAAGACAGGCACACTGAAACAGACCCAGTTCTCATTGTCACTGGTTTGAGTTTAGGCAAATCACTTCGTCTTTCCTAGGCCCAGAGTCTTTGTCTCTAGCATAAGGACAGTCTCCATGTAGACTGCTTGTGCAAATGAAGAGAAATGCATGTGACTTGCCTGGCCCTTCTGAGGCAGTTATCCTTCCTGCTGATATAACTGTAAAGTAAGAGTGAAGCCTCTATTCTCCTACTGAGAGACTATAGAACCTACATGTGCCTTACATCTGGGGTCCAGCTGAATTATCTCCATTAAACGCTAACTGGTCAGGAGAAGGCAGAATGCTGCCTGCTGCCTCTGCCAGGATGGTTAGCTGCAAAAGATCCAGGCCCAGAAGCACTTGAGGTGTCTACCTATTTTAGAAGATCCTGTGTTCTTGACCCTTAGGACTTACAAAGCAGAGAATCCCAAAAGCATACAAGCTGTTCATAGACATCTTGCTGCTTAGCTGTATCATAGGTGGGAAGGAGGCTTAGTCCCGGCAGGAGGTGCAGTGAGAGGCTAACCGATATTATAAACACCGATATTTTGACAAAGCCTCAAGTGGTGACAGGGCACAGCCCTCACTGAGGAGGCTGGTGTTAGAGATCAGTGGTGGTAGCGACAGAGGCACCTCACATGCGGTTGAAGTGGGTAGAGCACTTCCCCACTCTGTTGTAATTCGAAGCGCAACCCTTCAGTGTGCACACTGGAAAGTGAGTCACCAAGCAGAGATGCTGCAGCTGAAAGTAATGCATCACCCAGTGAAGGGCTGACTGAGGAAGAGCTTGGGGGATTTTCCAGGGAAGACTTGGGGGTTAACCCGGTGGTGACAGCTAGCACATGGGGTGACAGAGACAGAGAAGACTGCTCAGAAGCCAAACCATGAGCCTGGCATGCCAACTGTTCAAGCTAACAGATGAGCCTAGTCAGACTCCAGACACAGACTGAACTTGGTTGTTGCTATGGCATAGATGGAAAAGAGTTCCCCAAATTCATACATTGAAGGCATGGTCCCTAGTTGATGGCACTATTGGAGGTGATTGTATAAGGACACTAATGTCACAGATAGATTAATTGATGAACTTAGAGCTGAGTGGGCTCAGACAGTGAGGCATAGCTGGAAGAAGGACATCACTACATGAATAACTGAAGGGCATATCTCAACCCTAGGCACTCCTACCCTTCTCTTTCCTGCTTTCTTGGGATGCTATGTCCTTCTACTGTGACATGTCTGTCTTGCCACAGACCAAAAAGCAATAGAATCAGCTGCCTGTGGACAGAAACCAGGAACTTAAACAAACATGTACTTTAAGTTGATTTGTTCAGACATTTTGTCCTAGGGGTAAAAAGTAAGTTACACAATTATTAAATTTTCTCGAAGATGGGGAACAGTCATTCTTTGAAACCTTCTTTTCTTATTCTCCCCTACAAGGATTTTCATTTATCATTTGAATTGCAGACACTCAAGCATAGAGCAACTGCAAAGTGTCGTGCAAAAGTAAGCTGGGTTTATTGCTGTTGTTATGACTAATGGAACTCTAAAGACCCTTTACAAGGTACAAAGGACAAAACAGTTTTAGAGGCAAGAAGAACTTGGGAATCCATCCTAATGAATAAAATGTCATTTACCATCTTGGCTTTTTTTCTGATCTTTAGAGATTTCATAATCTTTCCTGGCATTTCAGTAAAGCCACAGAACCATACTCTTTTTAAAGCTAATTGCCCGGAAAAAAATTCCTTCTCTCTCCAGTGCAGAATAAAAGTAGCTGGCTATCTAGCAAAGACAGAGTCCTAAATATGAGCCACAGCAGACAAGATGAGTACTAATTTGAGTCCACCATCATTTCTACCCTGATTTTCAGACGAAAGCTTCTATGCCCACAGTTCTGACACTTACTGCCATCTTATCTGTGGGTGGATTTCATGTCATGTATAGCAATGGTTATTTAATATCAATCTTTAAGTCTTACAGACTCCTCATGACTGTAAGTAGGTTGGTTCTCATGAAAATGGGTTGGGAAACCATTGTTCTTTATTCTTTGAGGTGATGGAAGAGTAACAGCTAATGAATGAGAGTTGTCCATCAGTTGGGTGTAACCTGAGTCCCTTCCTAGGAAGGTGTTGATAATTAAAAGGTAAGAAGACATAAACCTAGCCTCAGTTTTCCTGATCATGAGTGCTGCCAGCTGTTTCCAAGAAAATGGGGGCAGCACTGATTGCACGGTGAAGAAAAAGGACCATGAGCTGACAATGTCAAGAAAAGAGGAGTGAATTCAAAAGTTAAGTGTGAATTGAAATTTAAGCAAGATGCAAAAATATGATCCATTCAGTAAGATCCACAGAGAGCAAGGACAGGGCAGAGTCAGTCAGGGAGCACACATCATGGGGGTGTGAAAGACATAATAATCACAGGCCCTGAGCAAAACATGTGCTTGAAGCAGTGATCTAGGCAAGGAGGCCTTTGCTATGGCAAACCTTTCAGTCTACGCATGCCACTGCCCAAACCGGCTACGCTCACTCTATTCATCCCTTTAAAGCAGTTTGTGCACCACTTCAACCAGGAAGCAGCACTGTCCCTTCCAAATGGACTCTGGTACTCACTCTTGTTCTCTTCATGCTGCTTTCTGTCATACCATGACAAGGCCCACAATGGTAATAATTATCTATTTGTTTATCTTTCTTCCACACCACACTGTGAGTTCCTGGAGGACATGGACTTTGGGCTTAATTATTATTTACCACAGTGCCTGTTACACTGAGCATGCCCACGTGGAAGGGAGGAAGTGGGGAGAGAAGGACGCTAGTAAATTCTTCAGCAGTCTAGTTGCTCAGTCCTTACACAAATGCCTTGACTGAACTTACACAGGGATTTTGCAAATGAAACATGCAGTAAACATCCCTCCCCCTCCAGGTCAAGGGCAGAAAGTCAGCAGAGTGTCAGTCAAGTCTCTCTCCCTCAGCTAGAGAGACAGGCCGTGAACAGCTTGCAAGCCTTCGCTGTTTTCAGCGCTGGGGGGATTTGGCTATGGGGCTCTTAACGAGATCAAGCTGAAACGCACAGTTTCATCCTGTCAAAACGCATTGGAAATCTTTCCTGGGTGATTTATCATGGAAATACACATGGCAGAGAAGAGGAAAGGGGGATTAGAGGAAGCACAGAAAGCTACTTGGCCTGCAGTGCTCTTCTGGCACCATGCCCACAGTGGCTGCTGCTGCTGATGGACAAGTCTAGGCCACCACTAGACAGATGGCCACCTCCCGAAAATAAAATATCAAGGCCACTTCAAGAAAAGTGTTAACACACAGCAGCCATAGCCAATAAATCCTGGACAAGTAGGTTCCAGAGAGGGAACTGGATTTATTGCAGCCAGTACCATTCTTCCCATGCAGATCGGCTAAAACATGGAGTGGCTCAGGTCTGCTCCCCAAAGTCAGTAGCAAACCATCACTAATTTAAAGCAACAGTGTCCACAGTTACCCGAAGCTGCTGCTACAGAGAGGATTGGGTAAAGCATAAATATCGAGTATTTGAAACTATCACCCGAACCTTCATATATCTGGTATATTTTCCTTTCTCCCAGCTGTGGGAGCTAATCTCAGGCTGATCCTTTGTGCTGTGGTGTATATATGCCACTGTAGGATCTGGGACTTCCTGTTAAAAGTAGCACTAACAAATGTGGGCTCAGACACAAAGCAGCTGCCATTTGTCAATGTTGTTTTGTGAAAAGGTGCCAGCTTGCACTGCAGGGCCCTTGAGGGCAGAGACTCGTTGTTCCAATGCTGAGAGCCTGCTCCTTGCCAGAGAGGCTGCTGAAAACAAAGAATATAAGGACAGAAGGCAAATGGCTCTGCTCCCAGACCCCTGGAATCTAGAGGGAGAGAGAGAAAGAGCTAGAAAGAAAAGGCCAGAGGAAAAGATCATGGTACAAGTGTGTTGTACTTTGAAAGAAGCAAGCTTAGGGTGTCCTAGAGCAGAGCATATCTAGCCAAGGAAAGGATTCTGGGATGACATGTGTCTCTGACTGTAGGCCTATGTGCAGTTAACCCAAAAGTTTTCTCCTCAGAACTATACAGTGTCAGTGGTGCTTGTGTGTGGGAGCATGTGAGTGTGACAACATTTGAATCCATGTAAGCTTTTCCTTTTCTGTTTTTTGTTTGTTCACATTATCCTAATGAATAGAGGGAATTCTGTGTGTATTGAGGTCTAAAGAATTTAAACATTGTTCATTGACAATGAGGAAAAGAGCACCAAAAGCAATGGGGTTTAATTTATCAAGACTGATGGTATGTGTGGTGTGTGTGCGTGTGTATGCATGAAGGAAAGAGGAAGGAAGGGAGGGAGGGCATGCCAGCCTTGTGCTCATTGGTAATAGAGGATGACCTTGAACTCTTGGTGCTCCTGCCTCCACCCCTAAGTGCTGTGGTTTATGCAGCTCTGGTTATGGAACCCAAGACATCATAGATGCTAGACATAGACTCTACCAACTGAGCTATATCCTCAGCCCATCATTAAAATTAATTTTATAAAACTGTGTTTGTTTCTCAGTTTCTCTCTTAACCAGTCTATCACACAAATAATTGAGACTCCTTTATATTTATTTAGTAATAAGCTTCACAACACAATAACTGAACAGTTATTAATCTATTCTTGAACCCCTAGGCTAATTTGTCTTCCCCCAGTGTATGTCCCAGAGATACTTGCACTTTGCTGCTTTCCTGCTCCAGCTCCTCTCTCCTGATGTCTCTCCTGGACCTCTGCCCATGGCTGAATCCCCTACTCCCCTACTTCTTCCTCTAACTCCTCCTCTCTGGTTGGCAAAGAGCCCAGCCCTACTCTCTCTCCTGCTCAATGAACGGCTATAAGATGCCTTATTGGCATATCAGGGGACTGTTGGGAGAAGTGTTTGCACGACATTGAAACAAGAGCTTTTCAGAACAAGGGCTGCAACCAGACATAGGGGGTACAGAAATCAGCATTTGAATTACATAATAACCTTATACTTACATTTCCCCCTCTCAGTCTAATGAAAGGCTCTCTTATAACAGCAAACTAATGTAAAAATAACAAATGTGAAAATTATTAGGTAAGATTTACATTTGTATATTTGGTACCCTTGGATAAAGTATTCTATTATCTATCAATTTCTATCATCCTAAATAATATAAGTTTAACTGTGAGACTATAACTATCTAGTCTTAAACCCCAACAGAGACTTAAGAAGAAATAAATATTACCTATATATTTAGGAAGTGCAGGCAAGCAGCTTCCAAAAGTATAGAAATGACAGAGATATTTGAATGTCATCCTCAAATTTCTTACACAATATCATCTTCAGCCTGCTGGCTTAGAATATTTGATAGACCTTGCTATGAAGCAGGAATTATAAAAGACTTGCCTACCTTGTCAGCATTTGAATTACAGCCTTCTACCTACAGCCCATGGTTCCTATACCTTTTTGTTTTGTTTTGTTTTTGAGACAGGGTTTTTTCTGTGTAGCCTTGGCCTTCCTGGACTTGCTTTGTAGACCAGGCTGGCCTTGAACTCATAGAGATCTGCCTGCCTCTGTTTTCATGACTACACTTTTAAAGTTACTTTTTAATGATATATTTTTTTTAAAGACAAAGAAAGTAAATATAGTTTCAAGCCCCCCAAATACCAGAGAGCTTCAGTTTATAGCAGTTACATTTCTGGATTTTAGATCAAATGAGAAAATAAAGGAAATCTTATGAGAACTATTTGAAAACAAACAAACAACAACAACAAAAACACACTAAATCCAGAAATGCGCTGTTGCTGAATCGCAGCATTAGTTTGGGACTACAGTCACAAAACACCCAGAAGTGGGTGACTTAGAGCTATGCTTATCCTTTCAGTGCTCTGGGAACAAGAAGTCAGAAACTGAGGCAGCAGGACTGGCTCCTATTCTGCAAGTTGTAGGAGGAATCTCTCTTGCGCGTGTGTCCTGGCTTCTGCCAGTATTCTACCTGAGTTGTCCTCAGGATCCCTTGGTCAGTCCCTGTTCCTGGCTCCCTGGGTTTTCTCACAGTGTGAGCCTCTGTGTTCCATTCCCCTTGTCTTAAAAGAACACTAATCCTTGTACTAGGCCTCATCGTTCTCTAGCCTAAACTCATCTTTCTTGGCTACCCCTTCAAACACCTTATTTCTAAATTAGGCCACAGTCTCAGGCACTGATTTTAGGGTCTTAACTTACCTTTCAGGGAGTTGGGTGTAGACAAAATGTGGCCCATAGCAAATACACCTGACCCCTACCTGCCTTTCAACTACCTCTTTTTACCAAAGATCAGCCATACACCTTCCCAAACTCTATGCCGAGTAATCAGGGAAGAACAAGCAGTAACAGGACCCGGAAGCCTCACTGCCAGCTCTCTCCTTTATCTCATTCCTTATCCTGAACCTGTGGGAGGAACTTCCACAGCAAGGAGAAGCCTAGGAATTTAGCAACAAACAAAAAAGAAAAGTTTCTTTTCTGAGTTTTTAGCTGAAGTCTCCCGTGGGGTACCCACTGTTTTTTACGCCAAAATGTCAAGTGCTTGCATGCTAAGGGTGACAGGCTTGAGTGTTACACATCTAAAATAGTTCTATTGCTCCTTTATTTGTGGTCTGCTTGCTTTTCCCGCAGAAGCTTGGCCCTGTAGAACACTGGGAATGCTGAAAAGCATGTCCTTGTGTTATTCAGCACTATACTTCGGTAGCTGGAGGGTGAATGGAGTGCTAAAGGTAATATATAATTTGCTTTTTAATAAATGGCGGAGGAGCGATAGAGCAATCATGTCTTATGAAGGAAAGACTAATTACAGACATAGCGTGTGTCCGGTTTTACGCTTTCATAACAGCAGGTGTCACTAACACATCTGTGTGTTTGTTTATGATTTGTCCCTCTTGTTCCCACTGTAGCTTGAAATAATGACAGTTGAGGAAACTAAGATTGGTACTAAAGTCATCCCGAAGTGTGATTTACAGCTAGTCCCCTCCCACTTGGCAGCAGCTTGGAGTAGCTGTAGCAGTGAGGAGTCTGGCAGATTTTGCCCTTGAGGTTAAGGTATTAGACAAAATGAAAACTAATCTCACTTCAGTGAAGTGCAGCCCTTAAAAGTTAAATGTTTGAGCAACAATCTGTAAAGCATCTCCCTTTAAAAATTATTTTATTGGAGTAATTAACCATGTTGAAAAGGATGCCATCTTTCCGCTCTTGTACAGGAGCACTATTTTAGTCTCCCTTGATCTCTGGGGCCAAAGAAATCTATACATAGCCATCCTGGTACATACTTCACCCGTTATCTCTATATCTAGATCTGGAGATAGAATATTCGCTGTGAACGCGGTCACACTACATCCACAGGGGGATTGCTTCTTGAAAGCTGACACTGTAAATTCTTTTAGTAGAGTCCAGAGCCAGCCGTGGAAGTGAAGGTTCAGATGTGCTCTTGGCCCCATGGCTGCACATTTATTTCATTTATTTCCTTAACCAGCCGGCAAATCTTTACTGTGTATTTAACACACACACAGAGAGAGAGAGAGAGAGAGAGAGAGAGAGAGAGAGAGAGAGAGATCCACTGATGTGTGAGTTTAACAACAACAAAAAGAAAGGGTCTCTGTCCATTAAGACTTTAAAATGATGGGAGACACGCACCCTGCTGCCCCCAGCAGCGCAGCACGTGGTCCCCAAAATCCAAGCAGTATCTACAATAAGAGAAAGCTGAAATATACATCCTTGCTCACTTCCCACCATACTGATCATTTCCTTCATAAAACACCATTGTTCTCTTACTCCACTGTTATTTTCTTGAACACCTCTCACCTTTTCTGGTTTAAGCCAGAAACTGCCCTGTACATAGAAGCTGGGATGACTGGGGGGCAAGGGCCCACCAAGACCAAGAGCTCAAGAGTTTTGAAACCATCTAAAATGTCACATGACATTAGTCCTTTCCAGGGTTTCTTAACTATGAAGCCTGTCAACTTTCAAAGTGTTTGTAAAAGAACTGTATGGACTTCAATAAAAAAAAAAAAAATCACATCTTTATTTTCATATTAAAATTCCGTATTACATAGAATGTAAATAACAAATATCAGCAGTTAGAGCAATTGCTACCTTTGCCTGCAGAGTAAACTATAGATGTTCTGTGCAATATCAAGGTGCTGCAGACATCTTGAAATCATGCCTATGCATTATTACTACTATGTAATTATGGCAGTTATTAGGCAAATCACTAAACCATATATTTTTAAAACATACATATTAATACATCACACATTTGATTTTTAGTGCTTTGATAATTATACTTCAATGTATAATTATGACAATCCATAATACTACACATTCTACAAACTCAAAATATTTCAAATGTTGCAGCTGTTTCACAAGATTTCAGAAGAATCCAGACATTCACATTCCTGAAAGAATGAGCCAGAAACAAGGTAGCTCCCAGTAAAAAGAGCCTATAAAGAAAACTGCATCTCTGCTGTAACTGTAGAGGAAAATTAAAATAATATTACCATTGATGACAGCTGTCACTGAAGAATTTATGTTCTGGGGCTAGAGAGATGGTTCAGAGCTCTTACTGCTCTTTCAGAGGGTCAGAACTCAGTTCCCAGGACCCAAGTAGGGCAGCTCACAGCCAATTGTATTTCTAGCTCCTGGGGAATCTGAAGACTCAAACCTGCACAGGCACCAGAATCATATAAAGGCACACACGCACACACACTAGGAAAAGGAAAAGACTTTATGACCCACAATCATAAGGTCTATTCACTTTATGGGTACAAAAATACCTTAATGAGAAAGTAAACCAAAGTGTGACCTCGCTGCTTATGTTCTAAGGTGTATGATACAAACGTGTTTTTTTTTTCTCTGGGCAGAAGTATCCAGAACCCTCCTCTAAGGTCTCACATACTATGTTTAAGCAATGAGCTCAAAATAAAAATCATTAAATAATAATGTATCGCAAACAAGAGTAGAAAAGGGAAAAAATGATAAAATATATTTTAACATTGAGCTCCCTGGCATTATCTGATTCAGTCTTATACTAACCACACAAACTGTTTAAAGAGATAAATTAATGGGATTAAAGGTTAACAAGAGTTAGGCTACTAGAATTAACAATTTATACAGTAGCAAATAAAACTTTCAGATACTTAAAAATCTACAACTTGAGGGCTACGGAAATAGTGGGTAAAGTGTTTGCTGCGCAAGTATAAAGATCTGAGTTCAAATTTCGAGTGTGCACCCAGGCATAGCAGCATTCATCTGTGACACCAGCAATGGGAGGTAGAGAGAGGTGGATCATGGGAGCTCATGGACTGAGCCAATCAGTGAGCTCCAGATTTAGTGAGAAAACATGCCTCCAAAAGTGAGGTGGAGTGTGACAGAGGAAGACATGTGACACTGACTTCTGTCCTCCATATGCATGAGCACACACACACAAACACACACACACACGCATGTACACATGCATATATCACACACACACACAAAGACAATTTAAAATTTAAATCATCGCTGGGATATAGACACAAACTAGACTTAAGGTCTAAAGTTTGATTTGTTTTAATCTAATCAGATATGGATGAAAAGATAATTATGATATTGGGAAATATTTCTAAATAATACATGAATCAAAGATAAAACTGTTATGAAAATTAAAATATACTTAAATTAAGTAATACATCATAAAACCTGGGAATGTCAAAGTAGTCATTTGCAGAAATCTATTATTTTGTATGTTTAGCAGAGAAGAAAATGAACAAAGACTTTAACCTTAATACTTAGAAAAAATTAAAACTACAATTTTTTTAGAGAAGACATTCTAGATGTTAATAAACATATGATGTTTGAGGTATCTCATTGGAATATCATAGAATCCCAAGTTCTTCAAAACCTATTTCTGGACGACTGAAAGATGCTTCTGAGAATTAAGCCAAGAACCAAGCCTGAGTATCCATATTAAGATGCCCCAAAGCCCACATAAAAGCTGGAGGCAGTAGTTTATGTGTCTGTAATCCCTGCTCCTCCTCAGGGGTGTGGGAGGCAGAAACAGGAGAATCGGGGAGCTACTGGGCAGCCCAAGAACAAAACAGGAATGAGACCTGGTCTCAAACGCAGTTTAAGATAAGGACTGAGACGCAAAGGTGTCCTCTGTTCCCTCATACATGCCATAATATACCTCACACACACCCATGCACACACAGTAGTACACTGAAACATATAGCTATTTCTGATAAATATCAATATCATGTTTTAAAGGCAATGAGAAAAAATTAAGAGAAAGGATAAATGCAAGAACAGAAATAAGCAATATAGAGAACAAAGACAGAAGCGCCAATAACAACAGACACAAACCTACCTTGGATAATGTTGGTAAAATGGCAAGCTTTTGGTTGGCCTAATCAAGTAAAAGAGACACCCAGCTGTGCCGCAAATGACAGTGGAGCCTGTTATAGAGTAGAAGACCAAGAAGATAGTTTAAAACATATGCCACTGACAAATTCCTCCGAAGAAAAGCAATTCACTATATGAAACTCACAGAGAAATAAAAAGCCTAAATGTTTAAATAATCATTTTAAAAATTGACTTGGTAAAGCTCTACTTCAATGATGTCTGAGGAGAGGCTGGCAACCCTTTCCTGGATATGCAAAAGGTACCGTGAGTTGAATCCAGCCATGTATATAAAAGACATGTCTGAGTCCATTCCAGGAACACAGTTTGATTTAACACCCAATAATGTAACTCACTGCATTAATAGGTTAAAATAGAAAAGTCGTTTCATCAACTCAAAAGATGGGGAACGATCATTCAAAGAAATTTAATCATTTCATACAAGTGTTTAAGCAAGGTAGCAATTCCATTAGCCGACTGAAGAACGCCTACAAAGACACACAGAAAACATTTCAAGTGGAAATATTAGGAGTGTTCTACAGAAAGCACAGAGCAACGTATATCAATAGATAGATACTAGTGTTACATTGCCACTCCAGTAAGAAAATGAGAAGCCACTGTGAGGGCACGAGGGAGGGTTGGTCCACAATCAGAGATCTAACCTGGTATTACATTTTTCACAATTCAAATGCAAAAAGTAACCGTAGAGCTGGGGAATGACTCTGGGTAAAAGCGTTTGCTGCACTCACATAAGGATCTGAGCTCTGATTTTGAAGTTAAATACTTAGAAACTATTAAAACAGAGCAATTTTTTTTTTTTTTTTTTTTTTTTTTTTAGATGAGTCCTTCCCAGCATTCTAATGATGGCATGCACTCAAGCATTTGAGAGTGGGAGCAGGCGGAGCTCGCCAGCCAAGTCTGGCTGCAACAGAGGGCACTAAATGCAGTAAGAGCCCCTGCCGCAAAACTAAGTGAAAACGTTATATGATGATACTCAAAGTCAGCAGCTGGCAGCAGGCACGCCTGCGCGCACACACACACAAACACACACACACTACAACCTTCCCCACTCCCACCCCACCCCACCCCACCCCACCCCCACCCTGCCACCCTGCTCTAACTGCGGGTAAACAACAGCAACCCGCATTACAATATGACAACCAGCACCCTTCAAAATGACTGTGTAAGGACATACACAAGTCAAATAGAAAATGTGTACACTGGAACCTTCCGCTAGCCCCTGCAACCTTGAGCCCACATTGAGAAAGCCATATATATATACATATACATGTATATGTATGTATATGCCTGGTGTAGGTGACAGTTCTTACTCATAGCACTGTCCCACTATAGTTTTAAGGGATGCAGCTCAATAAACAACACTGTGATTTCTGTCTCTACCCAGCCCATACGAGTTCATTGAGCGTTTCAAGCCAACAGGAATTGGGTCTTCAGGGAGAGACCTGCCGCAATCTGGCTGTGTGGCTCCTCTCGCCCAGCAGCAGCTTTTGGTGAAAGCCAAGCGCAGGTTAGACATGATCCAGAAGTACTTAGCTACTTCCTTTCACCTTGAAGACCAGCCATTCCATGTTTACTCCGGCACCAATGCTGTTTAAATCAAATGGAAACTGCACTGAGTAAAACACTTTAATTGTGTTAGGAATAGTTTGCAGCTCAAAGCGATGTTTTGAGGTACAGGCGAAAAATCATTGGCAGAATGCCATTTGTACGTTTTTGTTCACAAAATAGCCGATTTTCTCGTATCCTTTTACTTTCAAATTAATGTTAATATATTTGAAAGTAAGAGCACATTAAGATAAGGAGGTATTATTTGGATGATAAGCTTTGAAAGACTGTTAGATGATCCTAGAACACAGAAGAGGTGTTTGTCTTCTCTTGCTGTTTTCTTCTAGAATAATTTTTTTTTTTTTTTTTATATTTTTGGGGTCACTCATGTATACTATAATATCTGTGAATAGTGACACTTTGACATTTTCCTTTCCAATTTGTATTCCTTTTATCCCCTTTAGCTGTCTTACTGCTCTAGCAAGGATTTCTGCTACTATGTTGAAGGGATACTGAGAGAGTGGGCTCCAACAGCCTTGCCTTGTCCCTGACTTCAGTGGAATTAATTTAAGTTTCTCTTCATTTAGTTTGATATTGGCTATTTGTTTGCTATATATTGCCTTTACTATTTTTAGGTATGTGCTTTGTATTCCTATCTCTCAAAAACTTTTTTTCTTTATTATTATTATTATTTTTTTTTAAATCTTTTATTTATTTTTTATTAATTACACTTTATTCATTTTGTATCCCCCCATAAGCCCCTCCCTCCTCCCCTGCCGATCCCACCCTCCCTCCCCTTTCTGCATGCATGCCACTCCCCAAGTCCACTGATAGGGGAGGTCCTCCTCTCCTTCTTTCTGATCTTAGTCTATCAGTTCTCATCAAAAGTGGCTGCATTGTCCTCTACTGTGGCCTGGTAAGGCTGCTCCCCCCCCAGGGGGAAGTGATCAAAGAGCAGGCCAATCAGATTATGTCAGAGGCAGTCCCTCTTCCCATTACTATGTAACCCACTTGGACACTGAACTGCCATGGGCTACACCTGTGCAGGGGTTCCAGGTCATCTCCACAAATAGTCCTTGGTTGGAGTATGAGTCTCTGGGAAGTTCCCTGTGTTCAAATTATCTTGTTCTGTTGCTCTGCTTGTGGAGTTCCCGTTCCCTCCAGCTCTTACTATTTCCCACTTCTTACATAAAATTCCATTCACTCTGCCCATCAGTTGGCCATCAGGCTCAGCATCTGCTTCCCTAGAACTCATTGGTACAGGAGAAAACTTCCTGAACAGAACACCAACAGCACAGGCTCTAAGAGCAACAATCAATAAATGGGACCTCATGAAATTGAAAAGCTTCTGTAAAGCAAAGGACACCGTCATCAAAACAAAGCGACTGCCTACAGATTGGGAAACAATCATCACCAACCCTCTATCTGACAGAGGACTCATATCCAATATATATAAAGAACTAAACAAGCTGAAAAGCAACAAACCAAGTAATCCACTTAAAAAATGGGGAACAGAGCTAAAGAGAGAATTCTCTGCAGAGGAATATCGAATGGCAGAGAAGCACTTAAAGAAATGCTCAACCTCATTAGCCATTAGGGAAATGCAAATCAAAACAACCCTGAGATTTCACCTTACACCCATCAGAATGGCCGAAATGAAAATCTCAAGGGACAACACATGCTGGAGAGGTTGTGGAGAAAGGGGAACGCTTCTCCACTGCTGGTGGGAATGTAAACTGGTACAACCACTCTGGAAATCAATCTGGCGCTTTCTCAGACAACTAGGAATAGCGCTTCCTCAAGATCCAGCCATACCACTCCTAGGCATATACCCAAAAGAGGCGCAAGTACACAACAAGGACATTTGTTCAACCATGTTTGTAGCAGCTTTATTTGTAATAGCCAGAAGCTGGAAACAACCCAGATGCCCCTCAACTGAAGAATGGATGCAGAAACTGTGGTACATCTATACAATGGAGTATTACTCAGCAATGAAAAATAAGGAAATCATGAAATTTGCAGGTAAATGGTGGGACCTGGAAAGGATCATCCTGAGTGAGTTGACCCAGAAGCAAAAAGACACTCACGGTATATACTCACTCATATAAACATACAATATAGAATAAACCCACTAAAAGCTGTACATCTAAACAAACTAAGCAAAAGAGAGGACCCTAACTAAAATGTTCAATCCCCATCCTGAAAGGCAAAGAGGATGGACATCAGAAGAAAACGAAAATAGGAAACAACCTCGGAACCCGCTACAGAGGGCCTCTGAAAGCCAGAAGAAAACAGGAAACCACCTTGAAACCTGCCACAGAGGGCCTCTGAAAGCTTCTGCAGTATAGAATAATTTATAGAACGCTATGCTCATCTGATCATGAATACAGAGGCCACCTTTATAGGAAAAATGATGCTATTGACCTATGATCAAAAGCAGTGATTAAGCCAGGTGTGGTAGCACACGCTTTCTGGAGACTGAGGGATGAGTATAATGACTTTAAGGACAGCCTGCGGGATACAGCGGAATCCTGACTAGAACAAGAATAATCGATGGTGAATTGTAACTGGTCTAAACATGCTTTTTAGTGGTTTTTCATGCTTTCCCTTATTACCAAAGGTGCGTAAAGCTGAGGCCTTATTCAGACAAGGCTCCAGTTGACCCCAGGCCCAGAAATGGTGCGTCAGGAACCTAACCAATAAGTAGGAGATGTCACCAGTAAGTTACAGTCACGGTGCAGATGATCCTGGTTGAGAGGCAGAGTCAAAGGTCAGGCTGAGAGCTCAGAAAACAAATACAGCCAGAAAGGAAAACAAATGGAAGGTGAGCAGAGCAAGGAACAAAGCTGGGGCATGAAGTTCTGCTCATTTTTATCCGTTCAGAGACTCACGAAGTGTGCTGTGATTCCATGGCTTAAAAGTTTGGAATCTGGTCCTAAAGCATCCCACCGGCTGTCAGATCCTCCACACATTTTAAAAGGATCAACCAAGAGCTGAAATTTGCCAGAAAAAAATAAACAAGAAAACTAAAATGACTTTATAAAACAATGAGCTGAGAAACTGAATGGCATTAGCCAAGGTGGTCAGAGGGTTTTTAGTATAGGACAACCCTTGGCTTCATCAGCACTGTGATACAAACACCCAAGGGACCAGCTACAACTGCCAGGGCTAATCACAAATTAAAATATAATAAGTGAGCTAATCAGGGCTGTTTTGGTTGTGGCAGCAAACACACAGTCTGAAATAGTTTAAGGGGAAAAGGTATTTTGAGAAATCTGTCTCATAGAACCCGTAATAAGACTTAATGGCTGCTCAAGACAGTGACACATTTTCCTGCGGTTCCATTCATGCCTGCTTCATCCTTTGTCTCGGTGCAGATGGACATGAAGGGAAGAAGTCTAGCTGCAACCCCAGAGTTGTTCATTTTTAACCTCTCATTTTCTCAAACTGACTTGTCTTCACTAATCCCAGCTAAATTATGTAGAGAAAGAAGGGACTTTGTGAATCAGGCTGAGGACTGCTTTAGTAGAATATAAGTCTGCAGGAAAGAGAAAGTCGAAAGCTGCAATTCCCAGAAGAAACAGACACTGAACATATGGCAGTGACTATCCACGACACAAAGTAAATTGGCTTCATATCACACTTAACAAACTGGGGCTTGTTCTGCTCTCTCTGTTCCCTGAGCAGACACAATTCCTCAGGCTTGTTCCTAGCTCTGCAACAGAATGTCAGCTGTAGCCTCCCTCACCCCTCTCCCCCTTGTGCCACCTGTGGATCCCACAGATCATCCCTTCCTGGCCTCCCTCCCCCCACTCACACCACTCTGCTGCAGGCCTTCTGCCCTCCATGTCTGTGGAGCACTCCATCTCCCTGGAGTGCTCCATTCTCCATCTCCCTGTCATGCTCCATTATCCTGGAATCCCAGAGACCAGCAGTCATCAGAGACCATCAGGACCCCATCTCTATCTGCAATCCTGGACAACAGTAGCCAACAGGGACTAACAGTTCTCCCTGTATCCCTGGAGGCCTCCTGCCACCCAGGAAAACCAGCAGACTGCTGCCAGCTGGGACCACCGGCTCTACCTAAGTCCTCAGGGACCTGCTACCATCAGGACCCATCAGGCCTGACAACACCAGTGACAGCTAGATGGCAAGAGGCCAGCAGAAGAACACAAGCAACAAAACCCAGGGCCCACCTCTCCTACTGCAGTAAGCCCTGGATATCCTATCTCACCTGAAGAACAAAAAAAAAACTACCTTAAATATGATGTTATGAAAATGAAAGAGGCCTTAAAAGAGGAAAATAAACCCCCCAAAGAAATACAGGAAAATGCAATCAAATAGTTGATGGAAATAAATAAAACTGTCCAAGAGCTGAAAACCAACCAAACAAACAGAACATTACAAACTGAGGAAATCCTAGAAATGGAGAATGCAGGAAAGAGAACAGAAACTACAAACACAAGCATCACCAATGGAATATAAGGGATGGAAGAGAAAATCTCAGGGGCAGAAGACACAATAGAAGAAATTGATACATTGTGCAAAGATAATTCTAAATCTAAAAAGTTTCTAACAGGGGGATCCAAGATGGTGTCATCAGTCACATACTGTGTCTTATCAACAAAGCAGCAGTGACTGCACAGCTACCAACAGACCGAACTATGGGCCCCCAAACACCAGTGACTGTGTTACCCAGGTGAGAGGAAACCTCACAGTGAGAGAAACAACTGGGTCTGACCTCAGGCCAGCCAGCTAAGCCCCTGAAAAATTGCTGCAGTCACTCTGTATCCAGCACCTAGCCTCACACCTTCACGCTGTGCTCACCTGCCCAGACCAAACTGTGAGCCCCAAAACACCAGAGACTGGTGTTGACAGGAAACTCAGTGAGGGAAACAAGCAGATCTGACCCCAGCTAACCCGTGGAAAAGTTCCTAGGTTCCTGAAAGAGCTTGGTCTCCAGCACAGAGCCACACGTCTGCTCGCTGCCCTCACTGTCCCAGACTGAACTGTGGGCCCCAAAACAACAGAGACTGGGTCTCCCAGTCATGAGGAAACTTCACTGTGAGGGAAGCAAACAGGTCTGACCTCAAGGCACCCAGCTAATCCCCAGAAAAGTTTTTGGTTTCCTGCAGGCTCAGAATCTCCAACCTTAAGCCACACGCCTGTGTGCTATGCTCACTGGACAGTGAATACCTTCTGGATACTGGGGCACCTCAGACATATAGATGCCTGGGAGCCACAGGAACAGCCCCAGATGCTGCTCCAAAGCTCAACCTATCTCCCTAAGGAGACCAACCAAACCTCTGGGCTTGATGGTTCTTCAAGAGGGCTGTACCCAGCAAACACAGTGTCTGAGCACAGTGTCTGAGCAGCTGCAGCTCATTAACTTCAAAGCAAGAAAGTCAGTGAAATGGCAGCTGTCTCTGGGACTTCCCTGATGAGAGGAGAGCCTCTGGGCTCCTGAGGAGTCCAGTTATCCCACAGGCTCATACACCTGAAAAGAGCTGCCACAATTGCCTCAGAACCACCTGCTAGTCAGAGACCATACCCACCAATCTGAGGAGGGCTCCTGAGGGAACAACCAGCTTCCTGCCTAGAGGATTTGCCACGCCACCTCTGCACCACAGGACTCCAGGAGGCACCAGAAACTACCAGCCAACACCTGAGGCAACCAGACGGGTAAAAGCCAACATGAAAGCACAATCAAGAAAAGTCAAAGCAATATGGCATCTCCAGAACACAGTAATCCAAGGGCAAGTAGCTCTGGATACCCTAACACAAGTGAAACTCAAGAAAACGACATTAAAACTATGTTTATGAAGATGATAATAGAGGAAATGAATAAAATCTGTAATGAAATACAGAAAGACACAGTCTAACAGATTGTGGCCTTCACAGAGGAAATATTTAAATCACTGAAAGAAATTTTTAAAAATAGAGGAAAGTTCAAACAAACAGGTGAAGGACATAAAAATACAGTTTAATATCTGAAGATGGAAATGGAAACATTAAAGAGAACACAAACTAAAAAATCCTGGAGAGGGAGAACTTAAGGAAGAAAACAGGAACTACAGAGTTGTGCATCTCCAACAGAATACAAGAGATAGAAGAAAGAATCTCAGCGGTAGAAGATACAATGGAAGAAACTGATGAATCAATCAAAAAAAAATGTTAAAGCTAAAAAATTTCTAAAACAAACCATTCAAGAAATCAAGGACACCATGAGAAAAAACAAAACCTAAGATACCAGGAATAAAAGAAAAAAAAAGATTCCCATCTCCAAGGCTCAGAAAATATTTTCAACAAAATCATAGAAGAAAATATTACTCATTTAAAGGAAGATATGTATATAAGCATACAAAAGGCCTACAGAACACCTAATAAATTAGACCAGAAAAGAAAATCCTCCCACCACATAATAATCAAAACACTAAAGATACATAACAAATAAAACATACTAAAAGCTGCAAGGGAAAAAGGCCAAGCAATATATAATGGCAAACCCATCATAATCACACCTGACTTCTCAACAGAGACCATGAAAGCCAGAAGGGCCTAGATGGATCTCATGCAGACCCTAAGAGAACACAAATATCAGCCCAGACTACTAAACCTAGCAAAACTCTCCATCAGCATAGATGGAGAAAACAAGATATTCAATGACAAAAACAAATTTGAACAGTACCTACTAACAAATCCAGCACTACAGAAGATACTAGGAAGGAAGGAAAAATATAACACAAGAAGGCTAACTAGACCCAGGAAAACACAGGAAATAAATAACCTACCTACAGAAAAAAAATGTGGACAAGCACACATCAAAATAAAATGAATTAACAGTCATTAGTCATTAATCTTTCTCAACATCAATGTACTCAACTCTCCAATAAAAAGATACAGACTAACAGAATGGATTTGTAATAGGACCCAATATTCTGCTACATACAAGAAACACACCTAGGTCACAAGGATAGATATTACCTGAGAGTAAAGGGCTGGAAGAAGGTTTTCCAAGGAAATGGACCCAAGAAACAAGCAGGAGTAGACATTCTAATATATAATAAAACAGATTTTCAACCAAAATTAATCAAAAGATTTAAGGAAGGATACTTCATACTCATCAAAGGAAAACTCCATCAAGAAGACATCTCAATTCTGAACATATACGCCCCAAATACAAGGACACACACATTTACAAAAGAAACATTAATAAATCTCAAACCACAATAGATGGCCACACATTAACAGTGGGAGACTTCAATACCCCACTCTCACCAAAGGGTAAATCAATGAATCAGAAACTAAATAGAGGGACAATGACACTAACAGATGTCATGAATCAATGGAACTAAGAGACATTTACAGAATTTTTCACCCAAACACAAAAGAATATACCTTCTTCCTAGCACCTGATAGGTGCTATTGTCCAAAATAGACAATATAGTCTATCACAAAGCGAGCACCAATAGATACCAGAAGCCTATCACACCACAATGGACTAAAGCTGGACCTTAACAACAACAGAAAAAGCAAAAGCCTACACATGCATGGAAACTGAACAACTCTCTCTTCAACATTAGCTGGGTCAGAAAAGAAATAAAGAAAGAAATTAAAGACTTCCTAGAATTCAATGAAAATAAAGTTATAACATACCCAGACTTACGGGACACAATGAAAGCAGTGCTAAGAGGAAAGTTCATAGCACTAAGTGCCTTCATATAGAATTTTGAAACATCTCATACAACCAATTTAATGGCACAACTGAAAACCCTAGGAAAAAAAGAAGTAGACACACCCAAGAGGAGTAGATGTCTGAAAATAATCACTCAGGGCTGAAATCAATAAACAAGAAACAAAAAGTACAATTTAAAGAATCAAAGAAACCAAAAACTGGTTCTTTGAGAAAATCAACAAGATAGACAAATCCTTAGCCAAACTAAAAGGCAGAGAGACACTAACCAAATTAACAAAATCAGAAATGAAAAGGAGGACATAATGACAGACACTGAGGAAATTAAAAAAAAAAAATCATTTGTCTTTCTTCTAAAGCCTATATGCCACAAAAATTTGAAAATCTAAATGAAATGGACAATTTTCTTAATAGACTTCACTTACCAAAGTTGAATCAAAATAAGGTAAAGAAATTAAACAGTCCTATATCCCTAAGAAAATAGAAGCAGTCATCAAAAATCTTCTATTCAAAAAAAGCCCAGGGTCATATTCTTTCAGTGCAGAATTCTACCAGACCTTCAAAGAAGAGCTAATACCAATACTCTTCGAACTATTCTGCAAAACAGAAAAAAAAAAAAAAAAAAAAAAAACAGAAGGAAGATTACCAAACTCATTCTATGAGGCCACAGACAGCTTGATACCTAAACCTCAAAAAGATCCAACAAAGAAAGAATTCCAGACCAATTTCTCTTAAGAACATTGACACAAAAATATTTTTTAAAAAAAATATTCGCAAACCAAATCCAAGAAAATGTCAACGATATCATTCAATGTGACCAAGTAGGTTCACTACACGGAAATCCATCAATGTAATTCATCATATAAACAAACAGAAAAGAAAACACATGATTATCTCCTTAGATGCTGAAAAAGCATTTCACAAAGTCCAACACCCATTCATGTTTAAAGTCTTGGAGAGATCAGGGATACAAGGCACATACCTGAACATAGTAAAAGCAATATACAGAAAGCCTGTAGCCAACATCAAACTAAATGGAGAGAAACTTAAATCAATTCCACTGAAATCAGGGACAAGGTAAGGCTGCCCACTCTCTCCATATCTCTTCAACATAGTACTGGTAGTCCTAGCTAGAGCAAAAAGACAACTAAAGAAGATCAAGGGGATACAAATCAGAAAGGAAGAGGTCAAAGTGTCACTATTCGCAGATGATATGACTGTATATGTGAGTGACCCCAAAAACTCTATCAGGGAACGCCTACAGCTGATAAACACCTTCAGCAAAGTGGCCGGATACAAAATTAGCTCAGAAAAAAAAAAATCAATAGCCCTCCGGTATACAAAAGGCAAACAGGCTGAGAAAGAAATTAGGAAAACAACACCCTTCATAACAGCCACACACACACACACACACCCAAAAAGTTATCCTGGTGTAACTCTAACAAAGCAAGTGAAAGATTTATATGAAAAAAACTTCAAGTATCTGAAGAATGAAATTGAGGAAGATATAAGAAGATGGAACGATCTCCCATGCTCATGGCTTGGTACAATTAACATAGTAAAAATGACCATCCTACCAAAAACAATCTACAGATTCAATGCAATTCCCATCAAAATCCCACCACAATTTTTACAGACCTTGAAAGAACAATTCTCAACTTCATATGGAGAAACAAAAAACCCTGAATAGCTAAAACAATCTTCTACAATAAAAGATCTTCCACAGGTAGCTCCATCCCTGATCTTGATCTGTACTATAGAGCAAGAGTAATAAATACTGCATGGTATTGGCACAGAAACAGACTGGTGGATTAATGGAATTGAATAGAAGACCCAGAAATAAACCTATGGACATCTATGAAATAAACACCTATGGACATCTGATTTTTTACAAAGAAGCCAAAATCATACAATGGAAAAAAGACAGCATCTTCAACAAATGCTGCTGGTCTAATTGGATGTCCACAGGTAGAAAAATGCAAATAGACCCATATCTATCACCCTGCACAAAATTAAAGTCCAAGTGGATTGAAGACCTCAACATAAAACCAAACACACTAAATTGGTTAGAAGAAAAAGTGGGGAAGAAACTTGAACAGAACAGGCTCTAAGATCAACAATCAATAAATGGGACCTCATGAAACTGAAAAGCTTCTGTAAAGCAAAGGACACTGTAAACAAAACAAAAGGGCAGCCTACAGACCGGGAAAAGATCTTTATCAACCCTACTTCCAACAGAGGGATGTATATATAAAGAAGTCAAGAAATTAGATACCAAAAAATTAAATAATCCAATTAAAAATGGGGTACAGAGCTAAACAGAATTTTCGACAGAGGAATATCGAATGGTGGGGAAACACTTAAAGAAATGCTCAACATCCTTAGTCACCAGGGAAATACAAATCAAAATGACTTGGAGATTCCGTCTTATACCCATCAGAATGGCTAAGAGAAAAAACTGAAGTAACAACACACGCTGGAGAGGCTGTGGAGAAAAGGGAACCCTCCTCCATTTCTGGTGAGAGTGCAAACTTGTACAACCTCTTTGGAAATCAGTCTGATGCTTCTCAGAAAATTGGGACTAGTGCTACCTCAAGATCCAGTTATACTACTCCTGAGCATTTCCCCAAAACATGCTCCACCACTCAATAAGGACTTTTGGTCAACTGTGTTCATAGCAGCTTTATTTGTAATAGCCAGATTCTGGAAACAACCCAGATGTCCCTCAACAAAGGAATGGATACAGAAATTACGGAACATTTACACAATGGAATATTACTCAGCTATTAAAAACAAAGAAATCATGAAATTTGCAGGCAAATGGATGGACCTAGAAAAGATCATCCTGAGTCAGGTAACCCAGAAGCAGAAAGACACCCATGGTATATACTCACCTAATAAGCGGATATTAGCCGTATATTATAGGAAAGCCATCTACAGACCTAAAGAAGCTAAACACTAAGGAGAACCCTGGGGAGATGTTTAAAGCTGATTCAGAATGACAAACAGGATAGACACGAGAAGCAGTGGGAGAGAGGGAACAGGATGGGAGCCTACTATAGAGGGTCTGATGACAGGGTCTACCCAACAGGAGATCAAAGCAGATGCTGAGAATCACAACCAAACTGGAAAGAGTTCAAGGAGTCTTATGGAAGAAGGAGGGGAGATAGAAGGACTCAAAGGGGATAGGAGCTCCACAAGGAGAACAACAAAGCTAAAAATTTTGACCCCAAGGGTCCCACAGAGACTGAAGCACCAACCAAGGACCATGCACGGAAAGGACCTAGACCTCCCACTCAGGTGCAGCCTATTGGCAACTCAGTCTCCATGTGGATTCCCAAGTAAGAAGAGCAGGGGCTGCCTCTGTCATGAACTCAGTCAGCTACTCTTTGATCACTTCCCCCTGGCGATGTGGCCTTGCCAGGCCACGGAGGAAGAGGATCCAGGCAGTCCTGATGAGACTTGATAAGCTATGGACAGATGGCAGGGGAGGAGAACTCCCTTTTTCAGTGGACTAGGAGAAGGGAATAGGTAGGAGGGAGAGTGGAACTGGGAGGAGTGGAGGGAGGGGGCTACAATAGGAATATACAATGAATAAATTGTAGAAAATAATAAAAACAAAGAAAAAAAAACTCAGTCTTCTGGTGCCTGTGACCAGAAGGACTGATGTGACTCATCATCAGGGGAAGATGAGACCCAAAAGCTGAACTTCTTGGGGCCACTCCCTTCACCTCCTAGCTCTCTGCCAATCATCTTCAAACCTGAGAGAAGCTGAGTACCCAGCCCAGTGACTCAGCCACATGGGGACCAACTGCTTCTCTCCTTCTACCTCCCTCCCTGCCTGAGGCAACTTTAGATTCAGTACGCCCTCTGTCCCCCAGCTGCTGCTGAGAGGTACCAGGTACCTCTTCCAGGGTTCACAACCCCACCCCTGTACTCTTGTGTGAAGATGTGGCCACGCCAGAGGAGTCCCTCTGGAACAAAGCCAAGCCTTGTTCTGAGGTAATCTCTATCTCAGAGATGTCTTTTTGTGGATTAACCTCACCAAAGCTGCTGATCCCATAATATTGAATTGGGACGCCACGTCCATAATTTTGGGATTCCAGCAAAGGCTGGGAAAATGGGTGCTTCTAAGTCTAAATTTGATCCCCAGACACTTCTCGGGTATCTGCAGAAATTTTCCAAACTATCTGTCCAGGTTTTTTTTTATTTTTAAGTGTGCTTTCCCCCTCCTCCTCCTCTGTTGTCTGCCGTTTTATCATTTTCCCCTAGTTGGGCAGCCTTTTCTGGCCTCAGTGAAAGAAGGTGAGCTTAGTCCTGATGCCACATGAAATGGAAGGGGAGAGGGGAAATGGGGAAAGAGGGTGGGAGCGTAGGAGTGGGAGGAGGGAAGGGAGGTGCTACAATTGGGATGTATGGATGAATGAATTAATGAATTAAAAATGGATGAATGAATGAGTGAAAAAAAACCTGTATTATACCAAATTGTAAAATCCAAAAGAAATGTGTAATTTTCTCATAGGTACTACTTACCAAAGTTAAATCAAGATCCAATATATAAACAATGCAAACAGACATATAACCCCTAGTGAAATAGAAGCAGTCATTAAAAGTCTCACAACAAAAAAAAATAAAAATAAAAAATTTGAAAAAAAGCCAGGAACAGATGGTTTTAGTACAGAATTCTACCAGAGTTTCAGAGAAAATTAACACCAATACTCCTCAAATTATTATTCAAAATAGAAACAGAAGGAACAGGGTCCAATTTATCTTATGAGACCATAATTATCCTGTTACCCAAACCACATTAAGACTCCACAACAACAAAAGAATTACAGACAAATTTCCTTCATGAATATACATGCAAAGGTACTCAAAAAATAATACTTGCAAGTCAAATCAAGTTCAAATGGATCAAAGATCTCAACATAACATCAGATAAACTGAACCAGATAGCAGAGAAAGTAGAGAATAACCTTGCACATACTGGCACAGGACACAACCTCCTGAACAGAACACCAATAGTTTACACACTAACCAAGGGGATCTCATGAAACTAAAAAGTTTATGTAAGTAAAGGACACTGTTAATAGGACAAAGTAGCAGCCTACAGAATGGGAAAAGATTTTTACAGACACCACATCTAATAGAGGAATAATATCTAAAATATATAAAGAAACTAGATTCCAAAAAAAACAAATAATCCAATTTTTAAAATGGGGTTCAGGGGCTGGAGAGATGGTTCAGGGGTAGAGAGCAGTAGCTGCTCTTCCAAAGATTAGAGTTCAATTCCCAACACCATAGCAGCTCAGAATTGTCTGTAACTCAAGTTCCAAGGGATCTGACACCCTCACACAGGCACACATACTGGCAAAACATCAATGCACATATAATAAGAATAAATAAATAACTTTTTAAAATGAAGTACAGATCTAAACAAAGAATTCTCAATAGAGGAAACTCAAATGGTTGAAAAACAAAGAAATATTCAATATCCTTAGCTGTCAGGGAAATAAAACCAAAACTACTTTGAGATTCCATTTTACACCGGTCAGAATAGCTAAAATCAGTAACACAAGTGACAGCACATTCTGGTGAGGATATAGAACAAAGGGAACACTTCTCCATTGCTCATGGGAGTACAAACTTGTACAGCCACTAGGGAAATCAATATGGTGGTTCCTCAGAAATTGGGACCTATCTCAAGACCCAGCTATACCACTCTCTGACACTCCAACTTACCACAAGGACACTTGCTCAACTATGTTCATAAAAGCTTTATTCATAGCAGCCAGAAACTAGAAACAACCCAGATGTCCCTCAGCTGGAAAAGGATAAAGAAAATGTGGTATATTTACACAATGGAGTATTACTTAGCTGTATAAAAAAATGACATGATGAAATTTGTAGGCAAATGGATGGAACTGGAAAAAAATTATCCTGAGTAAGGTGATCCAGACCCAGAAAGACAACTATCATAGGTATTAATTTATAAGTGGGTATTAGCTGTTTCATAAATGATTTTTTAAAAAAAGCTTTGTATCTATAGACCCTAGGAGGTTATGTAAAGAGGAAGGCTCTAGGAGGGGCATGGATCTTCCAGGGAAGGGAAAAAAGAATAGATTTTGTGAGTGGATTGGGGTAGGTGGAGACAGAACAAGAGGGATCAGGTTGGGGGTAGGAATGGGATGGATGGAGAGAATATGAACAGAGACAGGTAGAATTGGGGTACAGCTTGGGTATATGGAAGCCTAGTGCAGTGGAAACTTCCTGGAATCTATGAGGATTATCCTAGTGAGGACTTCTAGCAATTAGGGATATGAAGTCTGGTCATCTCTTGTAGCCAGGCAAAGCTCCCAGTGGCAGGACTGCTTTTCATTTGGTTCAGTTGTTGGCCAAGGGGGTCCTGTGGAGATCCCCAAAGAACCTGTGTTGATGCTAGGACAGAGAGTTGCACTCAGCAAGCTGACAGCAGGGTCCCATTGCTGAGGACAACAGCCACACAGCTCGTTGAACATGGAGAGATCCTGCTAGTGCCTTCATAGAGTCTTCTCCCCTAAGTTCTAGTCTCTTTGGTAGGGGAAGGTACGATGCAGGCTACCAAAAGAGAAACATGGACAGTGACCCAGCTACAAAACCTTTGATGTACAAAATGTTCCATCTGAAAGATTTGCTGAGTCAGTGCTGGTACAGAACTTGTGGGAATGACCAACCAATGTCTATTTTAACTTGAGGCTCACTCCAGGAATGGAAGCCCACACCTGACACTGCTTGGGTGGCCCAGAACCTGAGAACAGGTAACCCAGAGACCTAGGGTAGAACCAACCAATCAAACAAACAAACAAACAACACCAATGAAATGATATTTTGCTATATCGTAGATAGGTGCCTTGTCCGGTCATCATCAGAGACTTCCCATGGTAGATGTGGGCAGATGTAAAGACCTACAGCCAGACATTAGTCTAAATTGGAGGTCTCCGTTAGGTCCCTCCCCTTGAAGCTCAGAAAGTTCCACAGAAAAGAGGACAGAAAAATTGTAAGTGTCAAAGAGGATGGAGGACACCAGGAGAACATAGCCCACTAAATCAACTTAGAAGAGCACCTATGGGCTCACAGAGACTGACACACCAAGCATGGGGTCTTCAGGAGTATGCATCAGGTCCTTTGTATATACGTTGTGGCTGTTAACTTGTTGTGTTTGTGGGACTCCTAACTGTGTGGGTGGGGGTGTGTTTGACTCTTTTGCCTGCTCTTGGGACTCTTTTCCTCCTGTTGGGTTGTCCAGCTTCAGTGTGAGGGCTTTTGCCTTGTCTTATCATATCTTGTTTTGTCGTGTCTGCTTGTTGGCTCTTGGAGGCCTGCTCCTTTCTGAAGGGACATGGAGGAGGATCTGGGGGAAGTGGCAAACTAAATAAATAAGATAAAAATAAAATAAAAAACCGGGAGAAGTGGAGGGAGGGAAAATGTGGTCAGGATGTATTGTATGAAAAAAGAATCTATTTTATAAAGCAATATGGGGTTCAATCATTTACCAAAACCAAATAAAATGACCATCTCTTAGACAAGATACAGGCAAAACTGAAATCTGATCTCTCTCTACTTCTGACTCTTGTCTATGCAGCTTAACAAATCACATTTGTTCAGGCTCATTCATCTACAAACTTTGGCTGGTATCCAGCATCACCAGTATGAGTTCATGGGTCCCAAGGAGCTCCTTATATCTGTGGTCTGTGGTCTTCCACAGCTAACAATCAGCTCCATGATGCGGTGCAACTGCCATTTCCACTCTGGTCATGTTACCATGGGGACCACATCATCACTCTTTGTAGGAACTAGCTATAATGTTTTTGCTAATGGCTCATGGCCTTGATTCTTGGGACAACCGAAGTATTAGGCAGTGAAAGCACTTGCTTCTGAGATTCCTCCCCTTCACCCCAGGGTGAAGGAGAGCAAAGCAGAGAGAAGAGAGTGTGCCCATTGTGCTAGAGAAGACCTTTCTACCAGTCCTGTTGCTAGGTCAGCAACCTTAGATGCTTTTACATGTTGAAGGAGATGCCATAAAGCCATGGCAAAGGCAAAATAATTAAAAGATGTTGATCAAAGAATACCTAATTTCATTTGGATGAAAAGAATGTATTCAAGAGATCAGCACCCTGACTAAAGCCAGTAACAATAAAATAAATTCTGAAAAACCACTTAAAGTGTAAAAGCAAAGGTTCTTATCTCTAAAAGGTAAGTATTTCCTTATAGTTTGAGTATCAAATATCTTCTTTAGGTTTGTGTGTTTAAATACTTGGTCCACAACTTAAGAAGCTATTTTGGGAGGCTGTTGGATCTTGAAGAGGTGACAATCTTTCTCTCCCTTTCCTTGCCATAGAGATGTGACTAAAGATGGAGCCTAGCAGGGAGATGGAGGTACCATGCAGGGGTGAGGAAGGAGAGCAAGTCTTAGGGATTAGAGCATGGTCCATTTCCAACCCAATCCACCCATGTGTGTCTCTGTCTGTCTCTCTGTCTCTCTCTGCCCTTCTGTCTCTTTATCATATCTCTCTCTCTCTCTCTCTCCCTCTCTGTCTCCATCCACTCAGCCAAGAAGATAGATGAGAATGTGACAGCTCACACTCCCATTGCATGACAGCTGTCATGCCTTCCCAGTCATGAAACCGTGAACTGAAACAAATGCTTCTTCTAGTAGGCTGCTTCTGTCACATGTTAGGTTCCAATGAGGAGAAAAGGAAGACGTATGTGAAATGATATACTTTAATTCGTCCTGAGACTCCATATTACCCCTGATGAACACTCACATTTTCATTTGCAAATTAAAAACAACTTTATATTAAAGAAAAAAGAGAGAGAAAGGTATCAGGAGTCCTGGGTTCTATGCGCAACTCAATCACCAGCTCTTTGAAAAGACGCAGCACAATCTTCCCAGGGCCTGTTTCCTCATCAGCACATCAATGGACTTAATGCATCTTGCACTGTGTTCAAATCTGCCTCAGTTAGAATCATGATAAGGTTTTATGTTTCCCACTTGCAAATGTTTTTTTCCCCTAATTGAACCATGGTGAGTAAGATAAAAGACAAGAAAACCAAGCAAGAATAAAAGCAATGCAGGTGTACAGGTGACAGGGTCAAAGGATTAGGGGACCAGAGATGCAAAGAGCAGATTCAGATACTCAGTGAAAGAACACCATGACCTATATAAGAAGAAGCAAGGAAATCTTGTCTGAACTGCATAGTTGATGAGGGTACATCTAACCCAAGCCAGGAAACAATGAGCCCAGTGAAAAGGTTAAAAAAGTTGAGAAGGCATGGATGGAGCCAAAAATCAAATCCCAACGACTATTCCTCTCTACTATGCCTCTATACTCTTTATGCCTTGTGCCTGGACCATGCATTCCAAAGCCACAGTGCACACTGTGGGAAATAAATATGTAATGGAATATAAGTGTTCTTTTATCAGAGGGGTTTCCAGTATCTAAACAGATAATGAAAAAAAAAAGTGTGTGTGTGTGTGTGTGTGTGTGTGTGTGTGTGTGTGTGTTTGCACATGTGCACACTTCCAAAGCACAGGAGGTCTGTCTATAAGACACATAAATCTGAGGGCTCATTTTGCACTGTGCTTTGCTGTTGTTGTCCCATTCAGAGCCTCGGGGCCATACCTCTGCAGCTGGTCTCAAAGCTCTTTGCTCTGACTCCAGGCAGAGCTTAGAAGAAAGCTTACTCGTCACTTTTACAGACATTTGCTGACTACCTACAGGAAGCCAAATATTATGGCAGGAATTTAATAGAAAGATGCTTTGATGGGCTAATTAAAAAGCCAGATATCTTGATGTTAATTTTCTGATTCCATTCCAGTTCCTTGCTGCTAAACAACCCCAAGAACCTTTCTGGAGAGTTATAAAGACAGTGCTCCTGCCTTGGATCCTTGGCGAAATGAAGAAGAATGGATTTCTTATGCCAGCTCTATTGGTAACTTGTTTTGAGCCAAGGTTCACAAAACCATTTTGAGCTCTCAGCTTCCTTCTCTTTCTCATCCACAGAATGCTGGGAGGAGCCAATGAGATGATCACTGTGAAGTCACTTTGAAATATAGTCTGGCTGATGGCAAGCCAGAAGCCTGCAACTGCAAGATGGAGAATTCACTGGAATACAGGCTTCTGATTCAGACAGGCTTCCTCAGCCATCCATGCCTCCATCAGCTGTCACCACATCTTCTCCTCAAGGCTTGTGAATTTAAGACCCGGCATAGGCTCGTCTGGAATTCATATACCCAAGCTCCAAACAGACAAGGACATTCTGAAATTGGAAATACAGGAAGATGGCAGGTGGTGCTGCTGTCCATGAAAAATGAGTTTTAGAGAAACAGCCTTGCTCCTCCCAAAGATGCCTGGGGCTGTGGGTGATTTGTCATGCTTTCACTGAAAAGCCCTCATCCCCATGAACACATTTTGAAGATAGAAATCAATCTTACAACATAACAGGAGGAAAAATCTGTTATAAAAAAAAATGAAGAGGGGGAAAAAAACCCACCTTATTCTAGAATCCTTTATAGTAAATAAATGCATTCCAGAGATGGAAGGCCATATCTATATTTTCCCCTCATTCTTGCCATTTACTGAGCAAATGTTAGAGGGAAGATTGAAGAGGAGGACCCAGCTCTGCCAGCCATTCTATCTCAATAATTTAGGCTGAATGTCATCAGAGAGAGAAAATATTTGTCATTTCACCTGAGAAACTTCTTCACCTTATCTTTGGCATTCAATACTATGTCAGTGTTCATCTACAGTAGAAAATAACTAAAACTCCCCACAAAACTGCTCACAAGAATGTACCATGATACAATGATCATCACTATGCAAAATGGTAGCTACTATTCCCTCAGGTGTGTTGTAAACTTTAAATGACTACAGCAGTATGCAGTGGTTCAGTCAAACCCCCGGGCCCATCTGAGCTGTAGCTCAGACTCTGAGACCAGAGAATGATACAATACAAGGCACTCCAGAAGACGCATTGTAGAATGGATGGCAGTAAAAATCTCACCTGTTTCAGGAGCAGGTAAATTATTAATCTGAGTAGAATTCAGGGAAGGGTGTGGGGCAAAGATAGGAAGTTCAGGGAAGGAGACAAGAGGTGGTCTCAGGAGAAGATCAGAACAAAACTATGTCCCTGAAAACGGGAGTCCAAGGTGAACTTCCACCAACATGCGGAGAAGTCCCCTTTTTTGCACTGGAAAAGTACTCACTCCTTTCCAGTTATATTATTCTAGCCTCTTTCAGAGACCCTACATGCACTCATAAGAGCAGATGAGATTCTGGAAAAGAAGCGCTGACATCTAGAGATAATGCTTTCCACCTGCCTCCAGAGCCCCACACGCCTCATCTTCCAGCCCTCTCCAGAGGAGTCTTGTGAGCAGGGAATGAGGATCTGGCTTAGTAGCAAATCATTTACCTGGCACGTGTAAGGCTTTGGGTTTAATCCTCAATATCACAAGACAGAAAACTAACCAATGAAGAATCATGTGGACAAACTAGTCTTTCCCAGTGTCCTTCTGACTCCTTATGTTAAGAACTCCTTTCCTAAAATGCACAATCCAAGTACGGCTGGTCTGTGCTCACAGTGAGTCAACAGTTCAGTAAAAGCCAAGACAGTGCTAGTCTAGAATGCCACTGATGTATGGCAGGGGTCACAAAGCACACACTGTCTTCCCAAAGGGCCCAATACACACACACCCAAAAAAGACCATGCCAAGGAGGAGCCTAGCTCTGTGCTCTGTACACCATGACAGAAAGATGATAAGACTTGGGATGCCTTTAAGATACAAAACAAAGAAGATGACAGTGGCTGCACATGAAGACGCATGCTGAAGAAATGCCATGGTGAATGCTCTTGAAAAACAGCGGAGAGCCACGGAAGAATACCATGGGAATCACAGGCAAAGACATCTGAAGCTCATTAAGGTCCAAAACCTGGCATGAGCACAGTGGATCTAAGATATCCTCGCCCCTTTAAACCCTATATTACAATTCTCTAATAAGATTCAAAGACAGATTGAGGTATTGTAATCTGAGGACTGGAATCAGATGCAAAGGAAAATAATTGAAGACTGCTATAGCATCCCATAACAGCCATGTTTAATCAGAAACCAGAGAGCAAATTGTGCGTGTGTACACATGTACACACACATATATAAGAAAATGTGCAATGTTCTGTCATACCAACCTTTCCTATGTTCCGCTGCTGGTAGTATCAGTAAGAACTCCAAATGGCTATTAAATGTGCCACTTATAAGCTTCCAAGTCAAGAGGTCATTTTAATAAGGTATTATGAAAAGTAAGTTGAAAGAATTTGAGCTCCCTCTCTGCTACTAGTGAACTTTACATTTTAAAATTATTCCTCACACAGTCAGCAAATATTCTTTAGCTGCCCAAAAGCCAAGAACAAACGCGGGAGAGAACCGAGATGGCTGGATAAGAAAATATGCTCCCTAGTTGGACATCAGAAAGGACATCAGGAAAGGGTACAGTCTGCTGTCCACATTAGCAAGGACAGACCATGGGCTTAATCAGGAATACACTAATGCAGAGGCTAAGTAGAGAGATTCAGTCCAAAGGCCTAATGTAGACAGTTGAAAATAAAAAGTCAGGGTCAGACCCCAGTTTGAATGTCTGCAAGGTATTAGTAGCAAAAGACAGCATCTCCTGACTCTGGTCTAAAGGCCTTATAATGTCAGGTTTGAGTGCAACAGGCCAAAGCCAAAATTCCTAGCAGAAGGGACATAAGCTTTGGACCTTGCTTCAAACTCCATTTCCATCTGCACTCGCTCTTTGAGTCTGTTCCTTTTCTTGATTGTCAAGGTCAAGGCACCATTTGAAGGCCTAGGATCAGTGATAAATCAATGAGGTAAACATCTATGCAAAGCCCTCAGGATAATGCATCATTCTTTTTAGCTCCCATCCTCACTTTTATAGCAATTGTTAACATATGAAGGGAAGAAAGATAAAGCTGATGATATATGAAGGAAAGATCCTGAACTGAAAATTGTGATGTGGCCATCACACAATTAGCTCTGGGGCTTGAGAAATCACCTCACATCCTATCACCGGAAAAATGAACAAAATGACCCTCCTAGTTGTCTTTTGGCAAGAAGGGAATTCAGATTCGAAGATGGGGATGGGTGAAGGAACTAGAAGAAAACTGTCAGAGTATAGAGAGACAGCAGTAACAGCAGAATAACAGTAGTAACAGTAGTAACAGCAGAATGGCTTAACGAGGTTAGAATTGTTAACCAGCTTAGTACGAGAAAATCCAGAGATCAAGCAGAAAGACTTTGGGTTGTACAGAAAAAAGTTGGGGGATATAGAGAGGAAGGGCAGGAGTAAAGAGACAGCACCCTTCTGAGCTACATTTACATATTTTAGATGAGTCTCTTATACATCCAAGACAGACTTTATAACATAGACCACTGACCCTTATTGGACAAGCCAAGGGACTCCATCATGGAGTACCACAATCCCAATATATAGTAAATAGGCAAGAAGGGCACATGTACAAAATGAAAAAGGGGAAATTAGCAGCCAGTTTGGGAGATGTGTTAGGCTCCTTCAATGTAAAATACACAACTATTCTCTTCATATTTAGACAGGTGTCCTCACCTCTGTTTCAAGTACTTTAAATCCCTCTTTCCAGCCAGACAACTGACCTAACCCCTGTTCAAATTAGAAACATACTGTTTAGTATTAAAGGGAGCTGCTTGAGAAATTTATGGGGGATGAAAGGACCTAGCTGGGTTGAAGATGCCACAGATTAAAGTCCTTGAGACTCAAGAATAGATACTCTACAACAAAAACTACATGTCATGAGATGAGAGGGAAATGCCATTTCCCTATTTGCACCTCTCCAGACATAAAAACACATTAGAAATATTGCATTGAAACTATTTCAGAATAGTACCTGAAAAGCAATAAAATGATTTTTTAATACTTCACACACAAAAAACAATTCTTCACATGCATCTTTAATTATGTTCTATCTCTCTGAAATGCCTCCAGACTCAACAGTCTCTCAGGAGCCCCAGTAGAGATGGTTTCAAGGCTATTTCCATCCAGCCCTAGTACTAGCCCAGTCAATGATGCCATATACTCTTCTGCACTTCCAAGGGATTCATACGCACTCTGCTGAACCCATGGTTCTGCTTGGCCAGTTCCTCCTCATCCTGAGATGGCAAGGTTGAGTCCCAAGGTTGGCTTAAGTGCCCTTTCTTACCTATGCCTTCACATACCTCAGCAATAGCTGGCTCCACTGTCATTGTCTGTTGGCTTGTCTGTGTTCTCCACTCACCTGTCAGCTCCTTGAGCATAGAGACTGGTTCTCAAAGTGGCATACTTCCCAATTATTTATTGAAAAAAAATGAATAAATCAATCAAACCACAGCAATGGCTGGGATAAAGAACTACTTGGGTCTACTCACATACAAACTAATAAACTGGGTAAAAGCCTGAAAATGAGTACATTCCCAAGAGTTCACAATGAACCAGCTAGGTGATTGTGGAGCCGGAGATGAGAGCTGCTGAGTGGACAATGTCAGAGGATAAAGGAAAGGTTGCCAAAGTCATATTCAATTTGACTTATATGGAAAAAAGTGGAAGGGGGCCCACCTTTGACAGAGCATACGCAAGTATCCTTTTTATAATGGAGGAAGGGAAGGGGAGGGCCTACAGGTTGTCATTGTCACTTTCTTGTGGATAGAAAGCCAAGGCACAGGGAGGCTCATAACACATCAAACACATAGCAAACCTGGTGTTAAACTTGGTCCTGCTGATTTCAGAGTCCATACCCTTTTCTTCCTTTTTTACTCTGTTCATTGGAACTTTCCAAATTCCAGAGTTTTCAAATTGTTCCTTTCCACATTCTGGGAAACAAGATGCTGTCTGGGAAGCTCAACACCCCAAAGTCAAGATTTTTGAGGTGGAGTGGTAGCCCCGAATCTGTAAGCAGATGCACACGTGCCCACACAAAGGCTCAACAATGAGTCTGTCTTTGAAAATAGTTCAAAGAAAACAGTTACGACTAACAGAAAGGGGTGTGCAGGGAGAAGAGCAGAGGAGAGTCAAGAACGGTTCCTCCATAGTGACTGATGAAACAATGTTGTTTGAAAACATCACGAAGCACACCAGCCTGTTCCCCAAAAACACATCCCCAAAGCAGAGCCATCAGCTGTCATTATCAGCAAGGACACACCCAGTTTTCAGCTCAGGATCTCCTCCCTTCAAAGACAAAGGTATTAAGTGTGGAGAGAACAGCTTAGAGGAAATTAAAATGCATCCAACTCCCAGTCAAATGAAAATGCTACAGGCCCAAGGCCAAAGAATATTCTTGGCCTGGATGGCATTCACCACCCTAAATTTAGCGAAGTGGTGAGTTTTTTAAGGAGCATCTTATTCAACCTTTTGCAAGCCAGATATCTACCCCCTAATATACAGCTTGCTCCTCACTGAAGCTGAACACACTGTCCTTGGCTTCATCATAGGAGAAAGCAATGCCAACAAAAGAGCTGCTTTATCACCTAGCCCTGCCTGTCCAAGCAGCACTTGGATGGGGTTCTTTAAGGCCACTGCCAAAAGGCCTCTTTCCCAGAAAGCCAGTGCACTACATACACACACTCATACAACCCTCACATGCACACACATTATATCCAACACTTATACACACACATTTACACGCACACATGCACTCCCTGAAATTGCAATGTCTTTTCTTAAAATTATTTTATTTTTTGAGATTATAATATAATTACATCATTTGCCCCTTCCCTTTCCTCCCTCCAAACTCTCCCATACATCCCTCCCTGTTCTCTTTCAGATTCATGACCATTTTTCATTAATTATTGTTATAAACATATATATACATATATATATTTCTATGTTTGTAGTACAGCCTGCTCAGTATGTATAATGTCACTTGTCTGTTTGTTCTTGATCTTTATTACCCAAGAACCAGACTTTTGCATTAATCTCTCTAGTTCTCAAAACTGCCATTTTAGAGTGAGAAAATTTTAAGGAGAATTTTCATACCCAATAACATAATCCAGGTCTATGCATATCATCTCATTCTAACATTTACTGGCTTCATTTCACCCTGTGACAACCATGTCTCAGATGCAGCATGGGGGTTCTATGGTAGGAGGCCTTGGAATCCTGGATAGAAAGTCTCACACTCACTCAGGCAAGCCTTGGCAGGTTCCTATGCAGAATAGAGGGGGTGAGATCTACCTTTGCTCAGTAAATGAAGTTAACGTGATTCTTGGGTGAGTATTGATTTGGAGAAGTTTTAGAAACTGAGGAGGGAAATGCACAACTCTTGAGCCATACAGAAGCCAAAGGCTAGAGGCAGTTTTGGAGAATTAGTGACTAAAAATAATGTCAAGGAGGTGGGAGAGATGGTTCAAGGGTGTACTAATAATCCCTGATACCCAGGTAAAAAGCCAGACATTGAGGCACATTTCTAACCTTAGAACTAGGGACAGCGACTGGCAAATCTCCAGATCTCTTGAGCTCACACGCCAGCCAGTGTAGCCAAATGAGTGAGCTCCAGGTTCATTGAGAGGCCCTGTCTCAACAACATAAGGTAGAAAATAATAGAGAAAAGGCACCCATAGTTAACATTTGGTCTCCACAAGCACAAACAGGTACACACATATATACCACACACATAAATATGCACAAACACAAAAGTGGTATTAAGAGTCAAGTGAAACAGCTATCAGGCTAATGAGAGCCACAGTTGGACACACACAATGGTCGATAGAGGATGTGGGGAAAGAAGGAAAAGATGGAGGATTACTCAATTGAGGGTAATGGCTTAGACAGCCAATCATGCTTCATCTATGTTGAAGTCACTTCTGAACTCTTCCATGCCATATTCTAGAACTTACAGCCCTGCCTTGTGTTTGAGAACAACTTTCCCTGTTGTATAAAATACAAGAAAAGAGTAAAAGGAATAAAGACTATATTTAAAATTCCCGCCATTGTTATGCATACACAGCATACCTTGGTTACACCCTGGTGAACAGTATGGCTCACAAAAATGAGCCTCCCTTTTTAGGAAATTTGTAAGAAGGAATATCACTGGTTAGAACCCCTCCAGATACCCTAAAAATATTTGCTCCTGTTTGTCAATTTCTATTTCCAAAGTTTTCTAAGCAAGATAGTCAGTTTGCAAGCCTTTTTCAAATTGGGCTACCCTTCCTAAGAGGATCTTAAACTTCCTGATAAGATTCTGACCCAGAATCCCTCTGCTCATCCCAGCCAAACACTGTCCACCTCTGATGCATTAGCCTCGATACTCCTGGTGTCTGTCTAAACACAGGCAAGCCCTGACTTGGGTTTTCTTGACTCTGCTTCTATAACCTCCCCTCCTATGGCTCATCTCTCTAAGCCAGTGCTGTTCAACCTGTGGGTCACAACCTCAGTTATTTACATCACAATTCATAACAGTAGCAAAAATTAGAGTTATGAAGTTGCAACAAAAATAATCTTTATGATTGGGGGTCACTACAACATGAGGAACTGTATTAAAGGGTTACAGCATTAGGAAGGTCGAGATCCACCATGATAAGCCTTCTCTTGCCATCCTGGTCCCTAGTTTCAGCAGAGTTTACTCAGTCCAACTACCCTTGACTTCTCCGTTGACTTAACTACTTCAGTTTCTCCTAGCCCGTGGCTCTGTTTTCCCCAGACAGTTGAGCTTGCTCTGTTGGATGGTACTTGCTCACACCACCACTGATACACATTCCTGAGTTATTCATTTCTATCTCTTTCTTCTGGCTTTCCTACCTGATTTTAGTTCAGGAATATCTCAATAGGTGGTCAGTGTCAAGCCTATCCCCACAAACAAATCCAGATTTTTCATGTGGTCACAGCTACCAGTCCATTGTGTCCCCTGAAAGCCACTGCTCTCCTTTGCCTTTATTCTAGGCTTTTCTTTCTGTTCATCATATATCTAATCTGTCTCTACTAGGCACTTGCACCTCTATGCTCTGAAGCCAAAACTCTACCTTGATACTACTGTACCCAGTCTTTCCTGGCTTGTCCTTTTTTAAATTTTTTTTTTATTAATTACACTTTATTCACTTTGTATCCCCCCATAAGCCCCTCCCTCCTCCCCTCCCGGTCCTACCCTCCCACCCCCTTCTTCACACATGCCCCTCCCCAATCCTCTGATAGGGGAGGTCTTCCTCTCCTTCCTTCTGATCTTAGTCTATCTAATCTCATCAGGAGTGGCTGCATTGTCATCTTCTGTGGCCTGGTAATGCTGCTCCCCCTCAGGGGGAGGTGACCAAAGAGCAGGCCAATCAGATTATGTCAGAGGCAGTCCCTCTTCCCATTACTACCCACTTGAACACTAAACTGCCATGGGCTACTTCTGTGCAGGGGTTTTAGGTTATCTCCATGCATGGTACTTGGTTGGAGTATGAGTCTCTGGAAAGACCCCTTTGTTCAAATTTCTTGTTCTGTTACTCTCCTTGTGGAGTTCCTATCCTCTCCAGATCTTACTATTTCCCACTTCTTACATAAGATTCCATGCACTCTGCCCAACAGTTGGCCATAAGTCTCAGCATCTGCTTTGATAGTCTGCAGGGCAGAGCCTTTCAGAGGCCCTCTGTGGAGGGTTTCTAGCTTGTTTCCTGTTTTCTTCTTCTGATGGCTTGTACTTTTTAATGTTACACTCAGTGGCAAGTTTAGCATACAGGAAAACCCAAAACAAAGAGATCCTTAGCAGACCATAATGATTTTAAATCAATAAAGTACGGAGTCAGGCCATGACAAAGAGAACTACCAATTAAAAGAGTATGAGCAATGGTTCCAAGATGGCAGCAACAAGCATGCATCGTATCTGAGGGTCACAGGATCCAAAACTCCAAAATTGGTGAATGGAGAGGCAGCTGAAGCCAGAACATCGACATTGAGGCTTCCCAGGTGAGAGGGGAAAACCCATGGGCTGGAACCATTTGGATCCAGGTCACCCGTGGATGTCTCTGGGGACTGAGAGTGGTAAATATTCAACCCCCCTGCACTTCCCCTTGATGGACCTCCCTCCTTGGAGGAGGTGGCCCACAATGCCCGCTGCTCCAAGCACGAACCTCCCTACTTGGTAACTAAGACAGCAGAGGCAGGCCTCCCAGTTCCACAGTGATGGGCAGCTGTACAGGCCTCCCACATCTTCAGGCAGCTACACAGGCTTCCCAGGGCCTCCCAGTGGGTGACTGAACCAGCCTTCCAGGTCTGCAGTGTGGTGGGCAGTTGTACGGGCCTCCAGGACCTCCCAGCAGGCAGCTGTACCAGCCTCCCAGGTCTGCGGCGGTGGCAGCTGGGTGGCAGCTGGCGCGAACAGGAACCTCCGTGCTCCTGACTGAGACAACAGAAGTGGCTACCCCAAGTAAGGGCCTCCCTGCCCAGTGGACAAACAGTGGACACCACTGAGCTGACGGATCTCCTACACTCTCCTTTGCCCCTGCAGGCCTAAATCTGAGAGTAGAGAACAGGGGGAACCCCTGTGCTTTCTGATTAGGCCTGCTAGGGAGTGAGTACACCTTTACATGAGTGTGTGCAGAACCCAAGATCCAGGATTCCTCTATGCCAGCAGCCAGACATTGGATCCCTCCCACCCACATGCCCACTGTGGGCAACATAGAGATTCTTGGGACACTGTTCTCAACATTGAAGCCCTCGTTCGGTGGGTCTACAAGTGCAGTCCAGGCAAACAATTCCTGGAGCCCAGACAGAGCTGAATACGAGGAGGACAGTGCTACAGGCCTGTAGGCCACTGAGGTATTCAGGGAACCTGCACAGTCACAGTAAGCCTGCAAACAGCGCCGGCACCCACATCCCCTCATGCGCTTAAGCCCCACATTCCAGGCATCTACATTAGCACCCTGCCCTTCAAGGCACACTTCCACGCATAGGCCCGTACTTGCTCACCTATACTTGTGCACCTGTGCCTGTGACCTTACTCCCTTAGCAATGGCTGAAACACCAACATACACTCTTCAACCAGTGGACCTCTCTCATCTTCCCTGAAGACTACTCAGACACCAGAGAAAGGCAGATCCAGTCTGAAATACAGACTCCAGGAATAAACAGCAAAGGTTAAGAATAAGCAGATAGCTAGAGGTCAGCATAACACATCCAAAAAATAAATAAATCAGGATATCATGGTTTCACCAACAACCCCCGAAATCAATGGACATTTTAATTCATTGGAAACACAGGATAATTATTTTAAAGCTATGCTTATCCTGTTATTAGAGGCACATAAAGAAGCAATGAACAAATCTCTCAGAGAAATAGCCACACAAATGGAGGCAAATAAAGAGGAAACAAACAAAGCTCACAAAGAAATACAGGCAAATACAGACAAACAAATAGAGGCACAAAGACAGACAAAATTAGTGGCATATAGAGAGGAAACTAACAAAAAAAAAAAAAGGAGCCATTATGGAAAGAAAAGATTACACATTCAAACAGATGATGGAAATGGTGAAAGACATGAAAACAAAATTAGGAGCAATAAAGAAAACATAAACAGAGAAAATCCTGGGGCTGGAGAACTTAGAAAAAAGATCAGGAACCACAAAGTTAAGCATCACCAATAGAATACAAGAGATGGAAGAGAAAATCTCAGGTGCCAAAGATATAATTGCAGAAATTGATACATCTCTCAATGAAAAAGTAAAATTGGAAAGGTTCCAAACACAAAACATCCAAGAAATCAAGGATACCATGAAAAGACAAAATCTAAGAATAATAGGAATAGACAAAAAAAAGAAGGTTCCAGGCTCCAAGGTCCAGAAAATATTTTCAAGAAAATCATAGAAGAAAAATTTCCCAAATAAAAAAAAAATGGCCATAAACATGCAAGAGGCATATAGAACACCAAATAGACTAGACCAGAAAAGAAACTTCTCACATCACAAAATAGTCAAAACACTAAGTCTACAGAACAAAGAAAAAAAATATTAAAGGCAGTAAGGGTTTTGAAAAGGCCAAGTAACATTTAAAGGTAGACCTATCAGAATCACACCAGACTTCTCAACAGAAACTATAAAAGCCAGAAGGGCCTGGGTATATGCCATGCAAACTCTAAGAGACCACAGATGCCAACCCAGAATACTATACCCAGGAAATCTTTCACTCAACATAGATGGAGAAAACAAAATATTCCGTGACAAAACTAAACTTAAACAATATCTACACAGCAAGCCAGCCCTATAGATGATATTAGAAGGAAAACTCCAATCCAATGAAAACAACTACATACAAGAAAACACAGGATATAGATAACTTCACAACAAAAATTTAAAAGAAAACAAGCATTGAAACACAGTAAAACCACCAACTCCACAATAAAAGGAACTAACATTCATTGGTCACCATTATCTATCAACATCAATGGACTCAGCTCTCCAATAAGAAGACACAGACTAACAGAAGGTTGTGGAAACAGGATCCATCATTCTGCTGCATCCAAGAAACACACCTCTCCAACAAAGAGAAACACTATCTCAGAGTAAAGGGCTGGAAAAATATTTTTCAAGCAAATGGACCCAGAAAACAAGCTGGGGTAGCTATCCTAATATCTAATAAAATAGACTTTCAACCAAAATTAATCAAAAAAGATGAGTAGGGGTACTTCATTCTCATCAAAGGAAAAATCCATCAAAATGACATCACAATTCTGAACATCTATGCCCCAAATATAAGAGCACCTACATTTGGAAAGGAAACATTATTAAAGCTTTAATTACACATCTATCCCAACACCTTAAAAGTGGGAGACTTCAACATTCCACTCTCACCTAGGGACAGATCATCTAGACAGAAGCTAAATAGGGAAATAATGACACTTACAGAGGTCTTAAATCAAATGGACCTAATAGATGTCTACAGAATTTTTCACCCAAACTTCTTTTCCATGTGCTTCTTTTCAGCACATGGAATCTTCTCAACAATTGACCATATAGTCGGGCACAAAGCAAGTCTCAACAGATACAAGAAAATCGAAATAATCCCTTGTATCCTATCAGACCACCATGACCTAAAACTAGACCTTAACAACAACAGAAATAACAAAAAGCCTACACACACATGAAAAGTAGACAACTCTCTACTCAGTGACAGCTTAGTCAAAGAAGAAGTGAAAAAAGAAATTAGAGACTTCCTAAAATTCAATGAAAATGAAGGTACAATGTACCCAGACTTATGGGACACAATGAAAGCACCGCTAAGAAGAAAGTTCATACCACTAAGTGCCTCCAGAAAGAAGTTGGAGACATCTCATATGAGCAAATTAACAGCATACCTAAAAGCCCTAGGAAAAAAAAGAAGCAGACACACCTAAAAGGAGTAGGTGATTGGAAATAATCACATTCAGAGCTGAAATCAATGAATTAGAAACAAAGAAAACAATTCAAAGAATCAATGAGACTAAGACCTGGTTCTTTGAGAAAATCAAGAAGATAAACAAATCTTTAGCCAAACTACCTAAAAGGCAGAGAGAAACTATCCAAATCAGCAAAATCAGAAATGAAAGAGGGGATATAACAACAGACACTGAAGAAATCCAAATAATCATGAGGTCTTACTACAACAGCCTATATGCCACAAAATTTGAAAATTTAAATGAAATGGACAATTTTCTTGATAGATTCCATTTACCAAAATTAAATCAAGATCAGCTAAATAGACTGAATAGTCCTATATCCCCCAAGGAAATAGAAGTAGTCATCAAAAGTCTCCCCTTCAAACAAAGCCCAGGGCCAGATTGTTTCAGTACAGAATTATCAGACTTTCAAAGAAGAGCTAACTCCAATTCTCTTCAAACTATTCCACAAAATAGAAATGGAAGGAACATTACCAAACTCATTCTATGAAGCCACAATCACCTTGATACCTAAATCACACAAAGACCAACAAAAAAGAGAACCTCAGACCTTTCTGTCTTATGAACTTTGATGCAAAAATACTCAATAAAATACTTGTAAACCAAAAAAAAAAAAAAAATACTTGTAAACCAAATACTAGAACTCATAAAAGATATCACCCACCATGACCAAGTAGGCTTCATCCCAGGCATTCAGGGGTGATTCAATATATAGAAATCTATCAATGTAATCCACCACATAAACAAACTGAAGGAGAAAAACCACATGATCATCTCCTTATATGCCAAAAAGCATTTGACAAAATCCAACATCCATTCATGTTTAAAGTCTTGGAGAGATCAGGAATACAAGGCACATACCTAAACATAGTAAAGGCAATATACAGCAAAACTATAGCCAACATCAAACCAAATGAAGAGAAACTTAAATCAATCCCACTGAAATCAGGGACAAGGAAAGGCTGCCCACTCTCTCCATATCTCTTCAACATAGTACATGAAATCCTAGCTAGAACAATAAGACAACTAAAGATCAAGGGGATACAAATTGGAAAGGAAGAAGTCAAAGTATCACTGTATGAAGATGATATGATAGTATACATAAGTGATCCAAAAATTCAACCAGAGAACTCCTTCAGCTGATAAACACCTTCAGCAAAGCGGCTGGATACAAAACTAACTCAAAAAAAAAAAAAAAATCAGTAGCCCTCTTGTATTTGAAAAACAAAAGGGCTAAGAAAGAAATTAGGGAAACTACACTCTTCACAACAGCCATTAATAACAAAGTACCTTGGTGTGACTCTAACCAAACAAATGAAAAACTACAAGTCTTTGAAAAAAGAAATTGAAGAAGATATCAGAAGATGGAAAGATCTCCTATGCTCATGGATCGGTAGGATAAACATAGTGAAAATGACCATCCCGCCAAAAGCAATCTACAGCTTCAATGCAGTTCCCATCAAAATACCAACACAATTGTTTACAGACCTTGAAAGAAAAATTCTCAACTTTATATGGAAAAACAAAAAACCCAGCATTGCCAAAATGATCCTGTACAACAACAGACTGTCTGGAGGTATCTCTATCCCTGATCTCAAGCTGTACTACAGAGCAATAGTAATAAAAACTGCATGGTACTGGTATAGAAACAGAATGGTGATCAGTGGGATCGAATAGAAGACCCAGAAATAAACCCACATGCCTACGGATACTTGATTTTTGACAAAGAAGCCAAAACCATACAATAGAAAAAAAGACAGTATCTTTAAGAAATGGTGCTGGTCTAACTGGATGTCTACATGTAGAAAAATGCACAAAGATCCATATTTATCTCCCTGCACGAAACTAAATTTGAAATGGATCAAAGACCTCAATATAAAACCAGACACACTAAATCTGTTAGAAGAAAAAGTGGAGAAGAGCCTTGAACTCATTGGCATAGGAGACAACTTCCTGAACAGAACAACTACAGCACAGGTTCTAAGAGCAACAATCAATAAATGAGAGCTCATGAAAACAAAAAGCTTTTGTAAAGCAAAGGATACTGTCGTCAGAACAAAACAAGAGCCCACAGATTGGTAAGGATCTTCACCAACCGTATATCTGACAGAGGGCTAATATCCAGAATATATAAAGAACTCAAGAAGTTCAAAAGAAACAAATCAAGTAATCCAATTTAAAAAACAGGGTACAGAGCTAAACAGAGAATTCTCTGTAGAGGAATGGCAGAGATAAAGAAATGCTCAACATCCTTAGTCATCAGGGAAATGCAAATCAAAACAACCCTGAGATTTCACCTTACACCCATCAGAATGGCTAAGATCAAAAACTCAAGTGATAATACATGCCCAGAGAGGATGTGGAGAAAGGGGAACCCTCCTCCATTGCTGGTGGGAATGTAAACTTGAACAACCATTTTGGAAATCAATCTGGCGCTTTCTCAGACACTTAGGAATAGTGCTACCTCAAGATCCAGCTATACCACTCCTAGGCATATATCCAAAATATGCTTAAGTACACAAGAACATTTGTTCAACCATGTTTTTAGCAGCTTTATTTGTAATAGCCAGAACCTGGAAAGAACCCAGATGTCTCTCAACTGAGGAAGGGATACAGAAATTATGGTACATATACACAATGTAATACTACACAGCAATTAAAAATAAGGAAATCATGAAATTTGCAGGCAAATGGTGGGATCTAGAAAAGATCATCCTGGGTGAGGTATCTCAGAAGCAGAAAGACACACATGGTATACATTCACTTATAAGTGAATATTAGACATATAATATAGGATAAACATACTAAAATCTGTACATCTAAAGAAGATAAGCAAGAAGGAAGACCCTGAGTAAGATGAACAATCCTCACTGAGAAAAACAAACAAGATTGAAATCAGAAGAGGGAGAACACAGGGAACAGGACAGGAGTCTACCACAAAGGGCCTCTGAAAGACTCTTCCCAGCAGGAAATCAAAGCAGATGCTGAGACTCATAGCCAAACTTTGGGCAGAGTGCAGGGAATCTTACAAAAGGAGATAGAAAGACCTGGAGTAGACAAGAGCTCCACAGAGAGAGCAACAGAATGAAGAAATCTGGGTGTAGGGGTCTTTTCTGAGACTGATACTCCAACCAAGGACCATGCATGGAAATAACCTAGAACCCCTGCAGAGATGTAGCCCATGGCAGCTCAGTCTTCAAGTAGGAATCCTAGTAAAGGGAACAGGAACTGTCTCTGACATGAACTCAGTGGCTGGCTCTTTGATCACCTACCCCTGAGGGGGGAACAGCCTTACCATGCCACAGAGGAAGACAATGAAGCCAGTCCTGATGAGACCTGATAGCCTAGGTTCAGATGGAAGGGGAGGAAGACCTCCCCTATCAGTGGACTTGGGGAGGGGCATGGGAGATGAGGGAGAGTATGATTAGAAAGGAATGAAGGAAGGGGCTACAGCTGGGATACGAAGTGAATAAACTGTAATTAATATAAAAAATAAATAAAAATAATTATAGAATGGTAATAAATGCAATTTCTTAAGATAAGGAAGTACTGGCCAACTGATCAATCAATTAATCAGTGTCTTCCAGAGACATGTAATTTAGCAATCCACAGTGTCCTAGGGAATAAAACCTTGGTGGGCTGCTTTCCTTGGTTTTGCTGGGCCAATGGAACATGTGCACAATCTTCCTGATGTTTAGGGACTTTGCTCATCATAACAGTTCAATTGTCCCTCCCTACCTGATTTTAATAAAAACTCTTCATAGAAAAAAAAAAAAAGTACAAATTCCATGAGAGCCAGGGGTTTACTTTATTCATCACTATGTCCCCAGTACTTCAATCAATGTTTGACATAAAATCTGCTTTAAGAAATAAAATGAAAAGTAAGTTGTGTAGAACTTAGTAAAAAAAAAAATGTTTAAAAGAAAACATTTTCATATTTATTCTCCCGTTAGTTGATTTCTCAATATATTGTTATGCTTATATGAAGTCATAGGTGGTTTCTTAGTCACTGTGACTATGGATTCATTGTCTGGTATCTACTCCCATCTCATTCCTCAATATTTTTAATTCAAACTCTAAAGAAATCATCTTGAAGTTTTCTTCACCTTGATGGATAGCATCTGCCCAACAGTATGGCTAAGTTCCGTAGATGGAGCACTATGAATGTGCCTGTTGAACTTGAAGGCAAGACTGGGAAGGAGACTATTCCCTTGAAGACGGTATGTATGTAGGCAGATTGGTAGATTGAGTGCTCGCTGGATGTGAGATTTCATGTATACTGTTTATTTGGCTCTAAATATTAGCCATCGTGGGCACAGAGGCTCGCTCTATCACATAAGCTCTCCCCTGTAGCCATGGAGTAGCTAACTCCACGTATTCCTCCTGATAGGGGCCGGAGTCTACCTGATGTTTCTCTAAATGCAGGTTGTTTGGTTGTGTTCAGTCAAAACTCCAGCTCAGACAGAGGTTCAGCAAGTGGAGATGATGGCAGAGGTGATCCACTCTGCCTGACATCAGGGCAGAGGGAGATAATGCTTAATGGATAATTCTTCTTTTCAATTCTGCAACTAGTGTAACTTCCTCCAAAAGTTGAACAAAAAAATAGATTTATTTTAGCCTGGAATGGAGGAAGACCAGAGTGCCTTCCTTTAATAGGTCATATTATCATAATTTAAATTAATGTTCTTCCTTGGGTTTTAAAATGATCATTTTTATCCCTTATGATCTTTTTGATAACTTTTTAAAAGGCTGAAATCTAGGATTTCAAAGTCCCTGAGGAAAAAGGTGCTGAGTTTGATTAATTTTATGTCATGCTTTTGGGTGTGCAATATTCTTCAATTTTATTTTAGTAGAGAAAGACACAAAGATCACAGATGTCACCTCCACTCATTAGACAGGCTTTGTCCTGGGATCCCTTAAGGACTTTGCTTTAACTATTTATTGTGAAAGTATCTAAACAACAATTATAATAACCAGTTTCCACCAACAGCACTGTTAATCACTGTAGCTTATCCAAATGGCTAGCTAAGCACATTAATATAAGGAACTCCAGGCACAAGCATATGATAGGAAGGGGGCCTGGGAGAGCCTCTCACCTACCATCTCTCTTCTTCTAGCCCAGCCTATTTGCATCCAGAGTGTACAGCTATCACCAGACTTAACCTTAGGTCTACCTTAGGTCCACCTTAACTTGTTGCCTATGATATGAAAAAAGGACCTTGATATGTTTTTCCAGAAATACATAGGTCAAAAAAACTGCAGCCTAGGAAGCCACCTACTGTACTCATCTTCCAAAGACTCAAATCACCTATACAATTTTCCACATCAAAGAAGGCCATGTACAAAACTCCAATCAAAAACATCTAACTTCTTAGGAACTGTCATCCATTTGACAGCCGGTTAATAAAAATCAAATCGGACTGGCTTCCCCAAGGTCACAGTTAAAACGTGCATCATAGTTGAAAGTCACAGATCTCATAGGCAGCCAGATGACCCTGAATTAGGAACTGTGGAGTCTCAGTGGAGCCCAGTGGTGAGTCACATTAAGGGAATAAGCCAGGGCTTATGCTGAGCTACAGACAGGAAACAGAAACAGAAACGAAGCAGAAATCTCAGCAGTTGCATTGGGTGGGAAGAGGCTAAAGCCTAAACATAAATACATGGTTTGGCAGATTGCTCCTGAGTGGACAGAGACAAAATAAAGTCTGAATTGGGAGAAGAAGGCTAAAAAGAAGGTGGACCAGATGGTAGAGTTCTGTGGACCGCGTGGCAGCTCCTGGTGGACATATAGGATAAAGTGGACTTCACACTGAGTCAAACTCCCAGATAATTTTGTTGAAATGCTTAAGGAATCTGTCCTGTAAATTTCCATTTTGTATTTCCTCTCTCCGCTTCCTTTGTTATTCTTTTATTTTGTTTGTATCCCTCAGACCTGTCAGTATCCTTAATATCCCACAACATAGCAACCTATGCAGCTTTCCACTCAATAAATAAATCACCATTCCCAGAATCTAACATCTGAGATAAGAAACAGACAGGCTTAGATGGAGTATTCTATTATACTGCCCGCTCTATTTCATACACTTCAGGAGACAGCTAAGTAAGCTTTGTACATGCTTTGATTTCCTATACAAGAGCTACCAATGATGCAAGCCAAAAGTGCTAACTTTGGATGTCAGTCGACTGCTGCCTCGGTGTTTGCGGAAATGAGCCTCGAGAATCAGAATAAATGGAAAAGAAAGAAATCCTGACAGAGAAAACAGCTCTTAAATACCATTCTTGAGCAAAGCCATCTTTCCAAGCACATTTCAACCATTTCCACAAGAAAATATATATATATATATATCAATTGTAAAAGAGATAAAGGTCTGCTTGGAGAATCTGTCTCCCTCTCATCACCCTCTCTCCTTGTTTCTTCCATGGCAGATGTTTCAGAGGCATGTTTATAGAATCCCAGTGCTATATAAAGCATGATTTGAAAAACTCTAGTGCTCACTTAAATTCATAGGCTTCCTAATCAAGAAACCCTATTCCAAACCCAATTTGTCCATGTAGCACCTGCAAGAATTCACTCAGATTAAGCTAAGCTTCTGCTCCTCATCTATAAAGCAGAGATGATAACAGCATCGTCAATGGGAGTTTGGGAGGTTATATAAGAACACTTACAAAATACTTAGCCTTTCTTCGCCTACACTAGGAATTCAGTAAGTTCCAAATATTTTTAAATGACACATCCAAAAGAATATTAGAGTTTTTTTATTAGTAGAGGCAAGAATCTGTAACCAAGGCTTTTAACATCTCCTAGAAAATTGTTCCCAAATTGTGTTCAGCAAAATGTTACACTGCCATGAAATATTTCATGAGTCTCAAGCTCTGTGGTCAAATGTATTAGGAAATTGTTTAATAAAACAGCCGAGAGACACACAGGGCATAATCAGGGCCAAGTATCTGAGTCAGAAGCCCATCAATCACAAGCTAAAATTTCATCTTGAAAAGATCACTCTTGCTGGGAGTGAAAGATGGAAGAAAGCAGGCAGGACAAGTGGCAAGGACATGAATTAGGGCTACCACAGCCATCTGGCAGAAAGATGATGGCTTCCTGAAGCAGGTCGTACAAATGGAAATGGTCAGCTTCTAGAGAGAATGGGGAAGATGGCAGGAATATGTCAGAGTCAATGATGCACCCCAGGTGTCTGGCCTAGATGATGGGTTCAGAGGAAACAGACTACAAGAGTCAAAATAGGTTAGGAAAAGAGCAGTTGTGCTTTGTACCAGCTTTATTTGAAAGTGAGAAAGCCCACTTAAACCGACCAGCATCGATGTGCTGTGCTAGCTCACTCACCGGGACAGTGATGTAATAACTGGCAGTCCTTCTGGGTCCTTCTGCTCACTGCCTGTTCCCTTGAATCTGCTGGTGCCGTTGTCCATGAGGAGGAAGACTGAAGTTGCCCCGATGTAAAATCTAACAATAAAAAGTAATAATGCTAACTCCTCCGCTGACCTGTTAGAAGAATATGGTTCCCAAATGGGTCCCCATTACCACCCCTGCATGACCAGAAGAGTTGTGACTGTAAAGGATACACTCTCCCAAAAAATAGGCTCTATAATCAGCAGAAGGTAAAATGCATGTTGATACTTACATTTTGCTTCAAAATGGTGTTTATTCCAAATACCACTATTGAAACCTCTTCTGTATGGCTTAATTTCAAAGATTAGTATTAGGAGAATTTCTTGACAGTCACAAATCCCTTTCCCTATGGGTGTGTGCAGATACACATGAAAGCAAGTATACTCCCTCTTCCTCCTTATTCTCTCTCTTTCTGTCTCTCATTCCTTCTCCCTTGCCCTCTCCTCTTCCCTTCAACCCCTCCCTCCTTCCTTCACCCTTCCCCACCATGCTAGAGAACCACTAAGGTCTGACTTGCTATCCACTGCCACACCACTGGCCTTGGCCTGAGACATGTACACCTCAGCCCTTGACCAAAGCCTCCTTACTCCAGGTTGAGACATTTCTATGAACAAATGCCCTTCTTGGACTCTCAGCTGAGTCTGGGGTGTTTCTATACAGCCAAGGACTAGAGGATGATTCAAGGGAACTCAAATTTCAAGTGTTTTCAGCTTAGTTAGGTTTGTGATAAAGTCCTCTAGGTTTGGCCACTTCCCCCATTTGATGTAGGCAAATCAGAGGAGGAATTCTAGAGTGAGAGAGACCCCTGCCTCCGTGTTCCAGCAATTTTCTAAACTCCTCTTTCTGGATTGGTTTGGAAAGGAGAGAAAGGGGGCATACACACAGCTCTCGCCTCCTTCTATGTCTTCTCTGTGTTCTCTGATACACCCTAGATTGGAAGATGGGGTGCTTTAGCTAGATCAATGCTTCTCAGACTTTAGTGTGTTCCAGAGGGCTGACTGACAATGAGATATCGGAGTCCTACCCCTGGAGTAGGTCTGGGGTAGAGCTAGAAGCTTGCATCTATCTGCTTGCCCAGTGATACTGAAGCCCCGGGTCTGGTGAAATACAAAGTAACTCTTCCCCTCCAATCTTGTGGCTAAACCTCACTGCAAAGAAAGAGATTCTTTTTCTTATGTACATTGAAACTTTTTATGATATGAATTCTCTCTTTCTCTATTAAGTAACTTTATAATAAGATTTCTACAAGTTTAGCCCATTATATGTTTGAGAGGACTTAGATTAGTTTCCTTCATCAAGCTTAAATGCCCAATATTCAATACTATATTTGGTTTTGTGAGAGAGGCTAAATATTTCCCAGTATCTTTTCTTTTAATTTCTTCAGTAACATTTTTGCAGGCAGATGATTATCTTTAGCTGAGCTAGAAGAAAGTCAAAAACTCTGAAAGAAGAAAAAAATATTGCATGAAAATAATTTTCAAAAGCATACCCCTTTCAATGTAGTTTTCTTCCAAGCAAATTAACAAACAAATATTCTTATTTCAGTTATGCTTTCATTTTCCCAGTGTCTCCTGCTTTATACAGGAGTTCAATACTTAAATGTAGATTCTTTTTAGCTGTTTATTTTGGGTGTTATTTTCTACAAAGCTATTCCTCTTAATCACCCTGTTTAGTCCTCTTCATTCCTGAGTCCTGTTCTAAAATGTTTTACTAAAGCAAAATAAAACCTATTTTGCAACAACTTGTATCATGGAAGTTCATTCTCATCTGTCCTGAAGAAAGCAAAGGGAAGGGTCAAGGTTCAACATCAGATTCATGAAAAAGAAAATGTTCAGGAAAAATTTCATGAAAAAAAAATTCTGATGTTATCCAGAATTAGGGGGCATAAAGGATAAGGGAGATGCTCTTCTCAGGGTAGAAGAAGAAGACTAACAAGCAAAAATGTTTGGGAACTCAACAGGAAGGTGGGGGTACAGGGATGCTAACCCTGCTGTGGTGAAGCATACCAAGAAGAAGGGCTCCGGAAGGACCAGAGCAGGAGGTCACATGTAAGGGTCTGAGGTTTTCCTTCTCTACTTCCAGTGTGCTCCTTTTCCCAACTATGACAAAATTTTCCTTTAGGCATTTTATCTTCAGGTAAGCGCTTTAGAGGTCTGTGTCCTTGGTAAATGGGCTCTACTGAGAGAACAAAGGAGTACAGAAGAGAGTCTGTGAGTGTCACCTAGTATAGGTGAGCCCAGGTTTGAAGTCACCCAGATACAAAAAAAAAAAAAAAAAAAAAAAAGCCTGAGCCTACAAAACTGGAAAAATTAAAGCAAAATTTGAAAAGGAACAAAGACAGGTGACCCTATCTCTTCCAAGCTGAGCCTCAGAGCCTTCTAAAGCTGCCACATCTCAGTGACGAGACAAAAGTCCCAGAACTGTGCACAGACCCCAGTCATATTTAAGGCCTAGAGCAATGGTTCTCAACCTTCCAGTTCCTCATGTTGTGGTGAACCCTAATCATAAGATTATTCTGTCACTGCTTCATAAGTGAAATTCTGCTCTTGTTATGAATTGTAATGTCAATATTTTTGGAGATAGAGGTTTTCCAGTGGAGTCACAACCCACAGATTATGGATCTGGATCCTGGAGATGAATGTTTCACAGCCTGTGTAGCCACATATGACAGCCCACATCCACGGAGGCAAAAGAAGTCCCCTCAAGGAGCAAGAACAGTGGCTCCTGTCATAAATTTCTCATTCTATTTCTTCGCTGGGAAAACACTAACTCTCAAAAATTGCCAAGATGGGCAACAACAGGCATGTTTTTTTTTTTCTTTAAAGGCCTTAAATTTATATAGTTAACAGCCAAAATTGTACTTAGCCTTCAGGCAGGACATGGACAAGAACATCCAGCCTTCAACCGCTGCACAAACTTCCCTAAAGCTTTCAAAGAGAAGCAACGGGAGCAAATGCCAGCACACATGAGCTAAAGACCAGCCTCAGTAGGAAAGGATCCCATTGGAGGCCACTAGCCCATCCCAACAGAGGACCATCACCATATCCTGCAGATGAGCACAGAATCCTGCCCAGGACCTGGGGTCCTGCCATGCTCTACTGATGCCAACTCCTTGTCCAGAGAAGATCACCTGTGACTAGAAGCATAGCCGCGAAATTGTCATCAGCAAAGACTAATGTGTCAATAGGCGACACTTCGCATATGTATCTAACATTAAGGAGCCAGGTAGCCTCAGAAATATCACCTTCCCAAGCTTCAGACTGCTCACATGAAAAGCCAGAGGCTCAGTTAAACTCTTGCTGCTGCTTGCTTGTCCTCCCAACACTAACATGGCAAGAGACAAATAATTATTTCAGGAGCTTTCTCATGACTGATGGGTTCTACACTGCCTACCATTGCTCTTATTTAATGAAGACTGGTCGCTCTGCAAAAGCTGGCCAGCATGGGAAGAGTGGCCAAGCCTACTGTCTGTCAGTCAGGGAGGATCTTTTGAGACTGAAGCACATTCCTCATTCCCTTTTCTATGCTCATGGAAACTTCCCCAAAGACAGGCAAGCAAAAGGCAGAAGCCGCCTCTCCCCTCACCTCAGATGACCTGTCATTGTGGCAACTGCTCTTCATGTTCACACAAGACTTAACAAGGCTTGTCCTCCTTCAGTGGAGCTGCAGCCTAGAGGCAGGGCTGTCTTCAGTTTGCCAAGGAGAAAATGGACAAAGGCTCAGAAGAAAGAACCAGTGCTCTGGAGCTCTGACAGGCAGGGAGAACAATGAAGAGCTCTTGTAGGTGTCACAGGACCTTCCTTTTAAATTTTTCATTCATTCTGGGAAGAATTGAATCTGCTCCCAAGAGACCGCTTTCCCTTCTTCCTTCCCAAGTTCCTGTTTTCCTGGAAGCTGCTAAGGATGTTCGTGGATTTGCCTCATGTCTGATTTTTTTTCTGCTGGCATTACTCCAAACCACTGATCCAAGTATCTCACAAAAGATAAAAAGGCAGCAGTTAAATGTCATAACGTACAGCGGTCACCTCTTACGTGTCAGGCATGTGATGGTGTGTCCTCATGGTGTCCTCACAACAGGACAAACTTGCAGTGTTAGACTGCTCTTCTCCTCCTTTTATAGATGATGACCTTCTGATGCCATGCATTCTGCACATATAAAGTTCGTCTTGGTCTATATGTGTGAGGCTCTAACAAAATACCAGAGACTGGGTGTTAGGGTTAACTTTGTTAACCTGATTGGGGTGATAGGTGCCTAGAGCATTCATAAGGCATGCCTTTGGGTACAGATGTGAGTTTCCAGAGAAAATGGATTGAGGAGAGAAGATCTTCCCTGAATGTGAATAGCATCCTTCTATGGGCCAGGGTCCCAGACTGAATGAAAAGGGAAAAGGGAAAGTGAGCTGAGCACCAGCATTCATCTTTCTTTGCTTCCTGACTGGGGACACTAAGCAATCATTAGCCTTACACTCCCGCTGCCACAGCCCTGCGTCACTCTCATGGCCAAGCCTATCCTATCAGGAGAGACTCTGTCCTGGCTTTCCGTCAGTAGCTGTGATAAAACACTCTTTCAAAGGTAACTGGGCAGAGGGGGCTGGTATTTCAGCTTATAACTCCAGGTCCTAGTCCATCACTGAGGGGGTCAAGGCAAGAAGTCAAGGTGGGAACTCAAGGCAGGCCTACTTGCTATTCCACACAGTGTTATCTCTGGCCAAAGAACTTGGAGCCACGGAAGCACAGCTGAAAGCACGATAATGTTACTTGCTGATGTGATCACACCGAGCTTGCTTTCTTACACACCCAAGGGCCACCTGGCCAGGAAATGGTGCCACCCACTGTGGCCTCCTACATCAACTAGCAATCAAGACAATCCCCTACAGACATACAGTGAAATTGGATCTGGCCAATTCCTCAGTTGGGATCCCCTTCTCCCATGGCCCTAGGTTTTGTCCATCTGACGGTTAAAGCTAATTAAGGCAGGCTGTGCTCTCAAACTACGAGCCAACAGAAATTCTCTAAGTTGCTTCTTGTCAGGTGTTTGGTCATAGCAATAAACAAACAAACATAACGAATACAGTGAGTGATAAAGAATCCATTTCTTACAGTTCTGGAATCCAGAAAGTCTAAGACTAAGGCAGGGGACGTTTAGTTTCCTCCTGAGGACGTCTCTGCTTCCAACATGCCACCTCGGTTTGTTGAAGAAAAACAAGACTCTTCCATCACTCAGTAAATTGTGATTTCTGAGGTTCTATGGCGGGAACTGGGGCAAAGAGCATACGTGTTGCATACACACACACACACACACACACACACACACACACACACTTTTTTCAATAATTCCCAGGAATCACAGAGAGGCACCCATATTCCAAACCTGCCTCCCTTCAAAGAAATGTGATCATTCCAAACTTCTGAGACTCCAGGGCCATATAAAAATGGATACATCTTATGCTACCAGTTATCACTGGGCCTAAACATGCCAAAAAGCATTTAACTGACAGACACGCACATGGCAGGCCACAAACTTTGGTACTGAAGAGATTAGAGAAAGAATTAGGTCAATATGAATCACACCGAGAGAAAAATCTCTAGGGTATTAGATCTGGAGAATATTACTATCTCGTATTATTAGAACACCTTTCTGGCCATGCTAGCCAGGACCATATCAGCGTTTCCATTAGAAATCTTATTTTCAAGGGTTTATGACTTGCTGTAAAAATTCAATTGCAGCTGAAGAACAGCATACTAGGTTGGCAGAGCAGAAAGCAGTTCAATTCAGAGAAAAGATTAAAAGTTAAGAAGAAACAAACAGGAGAAAAAGGAAACAGGTTGTTTGAAAAGAGGACAGCTGGACTTGCCCCTCTTATGCCCTTGTGCGAATTAAAGATGGCTTTATTTTGAACTTGATTTTTCACAGGTTATTAACTCCCAGGTGGAAAGAAGTCCTGAGGGGTGTGAAAGGCAAATGATGCATTCACCACTTGGAAAGGCAGCATGCACAGAACCTGGTTCCGCCAGACCCTGCAGGAATCCCACCTCTCAGCTCTCGAGGGACACACATTGAATCTTTAATGGTTTGGCAGAAGGCGGATGTGATGGTCAGCTTTGCAGGTGTCCATTTGACTGGGCTAAAGGATGGCGGATGACAGCTGGGTAAACATAACGTGGGCATGTCTGTGAGGGTCTCTAGAAGAGAGTGGAATTGAGTCAGTCACCTGAGTAAGGAGGGTCTACCCTGCTCCCATCACTGTGGGCACGGAACATACAAGCTGCTGAGGGAAGCGCAGAGGAGGGGTGAGGTCACTCTCTCTCCTTGAGCTGGAGAATCCATCTTGGGCTCTTGGGTGGGATAGCTCCAAGTTCCCTATCCTCCACTTTCTCTCCGGCCTTCCTCCTCAGACTGCAAGTCACTCCATCAACACCTCTCTTCCTAGTCTTTTAGATCCAGTTGGAATTACTCTTCTGGCTTTCTGGGTACCCCAGTTTTCAAACTATGTATCATAGGACTTCTCAGGCTGTTCAACCTTCACAACAACAATAACACACATGTGCAGGCATGCATGCAAGCATGCACACACGCACGCACACGCACATGCACCCATCGGTTGGGTTCTCTTTCTCTACCTTTCTCTGGATTACCCTAACTAACTAGTAGGGTGCCAAAGATACCCAGCAAGTTTATATCCTCTGATGAATAAACGGTATATTATGTTCCAATTAGTCATTCTCTAAAAATAAAGCAACTATCTATGTCTCTCTCTGTTACCCAGGAGAGTATATTTTGAGACTTGCACCCAAGGTTTCTATACATCTGTCACTATTCATCTAGCTATAGCTTCAGCATAATGTAGCCCAACAGAGATTTGTCATTTTGCCAGCACTGCCCTCTGGGTCACACAGCCCAAGTAAAAGATGCTTCTTTTAGTTCAGAAATACCATCTTCCAAATGTTGGAAGTACGTGCTTGAAATACACAGTTTGCTGAAGCCTACCATGCACTGTCTGGGGATGGGTACCTGTTTCCAGTTTTTAATAAGTCTTCAGAGCAGAGCCTGCAGGGAAATAATAAAAGACAACAAGCAGACTTTCTCCTTGGGAGGGAGGCCAGGCACAGCACTCTAGCCAGAAAGAGAAAGCAGGAAGTACACGTGGGACAGAGATGTCTTGCTAAGTTATCTCACGGCAGCCGGGATTTCTTTAAGGAAGGAGTGATGGCAAGTATACCATCCGTGTTGCTGCCACAGCAGTGAGATCCTGCATTTGGGAGAGTGATGTCAAAGTACATCATGTGATACTCCAGTACAAGGACTGGGTGAAATAATAAAATGAAATTTATCAGTGCTGTGCATGCCAGCTGCACTTTCTAGACATCATTTCTTACAAACATAAAAGGCACAAGACCCAAGTGTGCTTATCCATATCTACTGAAGCAGCGAGTTATGGCCAACCAGCTTACCCACAGTTAAACCACAGAGGCAAGGCTGAACCACACCTTTGTTAGGTAAAAGTCTCTATCTTTCCACGTCCATTCCCAGCATCTGTTGGACAACCAGGTTAATGAAGAGAATGTTAATGATTAGGAATAGACTTGGAACTTCAACCTTGATGGTGCTTGAGGTATGACTCGGGAGAAGTCTGTTGACTTTTCACACAAAGAAAGGGAGGTTTAACACTAATTCTTCAAACCTAGACAAGCCAAGTATGAAAAATAAATTTCATAATTGTCTTTTAAAAGATATTTTTAATGAATTAAAAATGGAACTACCATATAATCATCTATATCACTCCTGAGCATAAACCCAATGAACCCAAAGCCAAGCCACACAGATACTGGCGCATCTATATTAATTGCTGCAGTACCCACAATAGACAAATATGGCACCAGCCAAGAGATCTAATAGCAAGGGAACAAATGAAAAATATCACACACACACACACACACAATGGAATTTTATTCAGTTGTAAGGAAGAAAACGATGACATTCCCGGAAAAAATGGATAGAACTAGGGATCATTACATTAAGGGAAATAAGCCAAACTCAGAAAGACAAATACTGAATGTTTTCTCTCATATGCAATATATATATATATATACAGAAGTAGAACAAGGACTATGAGAGGAGATGGAGAGATCTGCCAGGAGCAGAGAGGAAAGAACACATATGATTGAAAGAGATACCCCCATAGTCTTGGCATCTGAATACTTGGCCCCTAGTTGGTGGCACTGTTGGGAGAGGCTTGCGAAATATGGCTATGTTAAAGGAAGCATGGCAACTGGGGGAGTTCGAGAGTTTAAAGAGTCATCTATTTCTAGCTCAAGGTTTGCTTTGTGCCAAGTGGTCAAGATGTTTAAGATGTTTGTTCAAGATGAGAGCCCCAGCTCCTGCCTACACGCCTTCATTCCACTGCCATAGACCTTAACCATCTGTAACCATAAGCCCAAATAAACTCTTCCTTTAGAGTTGCCTTGGTCATGGTATTTTACTCACTGTGCGAAGTAGAACAAGGTATGAAAACATCGTAATGAAATCTATTTTTGGTACCCTAATCAAAAAGAAATATTTGTTAAGGCATTTCCTCCTCTTTTCTGATTTTAGATATGAATAGTCTCATTGTGAACTGAAGAGGACTCCCTTCTCTGAGAGGCAGTGTGGGTAATCAGTCCCTCACCTCTCAGCCTCCTGCTATGCTCTGTTGCAGGGAACCTCACAAACGTCTCATACCCGGCCTGCCAGCCCATGTCCCGTATCCCATATCTCTGTTAACGGGGCTTCACGGGGAGTCCAGAAGGCTGGGACAGGGCCTCTGGCTCCTTCCTGTTTGCTCAGCAATTGTTTCCGAGTCCAAACGTCCCCACATTCCCAGACCCCACATTGTTCACACCCCTCTGGCGTCTCGGATATCAGCACCAGACAGCTGTCTGCGGCCTCTTCCTCTGTCTACACTCTAGTAACCGCAGCAACCTTCCCAGCTGCAGAGACACAAGCTGAGCATCCCTTATCTGAAATGCTTCCGCCCAGAAGTGTTTTGAATTTCAGATTTTTTTCCAATTGTGGAATATTTGCACACACTTGAGAAACCTTAGAGAATGGAACCCAAGCTTAAACACAAAATTCATTTGTATTTCATCTTTCCTTGTATGTGCAGCCTGAACGTCATTTCTTATAACATTTTTAGTGTGCCGGTATTTTGGAGGGTTGTTTGTTTGTTTGTTTGTCTTGGGGGTGGGGTGGATGGGAGGGAGGGTTGAGATAGAGTTTCTCTGTGCAGCCCTGGTAGTCCTGGAATTGCTCTGTAGTACCCAGGCTTGCCTCAAACTCACAAAGATCTGCCTGCCTCTGCCTCCCCAAGTGCTGGGATTCCAGGCTTTCACCGCCATGCCCAGCTTTTAAAATGCTGACATCCTGGCCCCACTGATAAGAAAGAATGCTGAGGCATGGATCCCAGTAATTGTTGGGGTAGAGGAGCTTCTTGTCATTTCGTTGTTGGTTTTATGTGGTTTTTGTTTGTTTGTTTGTTTGTTTGTTTGGGGTTTTACCTTTTTGGTGGGGAGGGGGGTTAAAGACATGTGCCACCACACCTGGCTATGACAGCATTTTGAACTCAATTTACCACAGAAGTCTCAATGTGGAATTTTCTGCTGGCGATGTCATGTTGGTGCTCAAAGAGTTCCTGGTTTGAAACTGGGCATGGCAGTGTATGCCTACAGCATGCACACGGGATACTGAGCAAGGAGAAGGCCACAAGTTCCTAAATTCCAGACAGGACAAAACTACCTACAAATCTAAAAAAGTTAGATTTCAGGTTTTCCAATTAGGGACATTCATGCTGCAGTTGGTTTTTCCTGGAACTGCTTGCTATTCCAATGAGTCGTCAGTTCCCGCTTTGCCTTTCAATATCCAAATGCCATTTAATAAATCCTTTCTTTGCACTCCCCCTTATAATAACTGGCCTGCTTCCTCTTCCCAAAGGATTCCACAGTAATACAAAACTCTCTAAAAGAAGCTTCTCTGATACCCTGTTGTAGTTTAATTCTCCGAGATACATGAGCATTCTTTTCTGTTCTATGTCATATTACCAATTAACCTATGCTGTCCCTAACGATTACTTATGGTATGACTCTGAGTACAGTTACTTAATCTTTGTAAGACTCAACCTTTTCATTTCTTCACTAGAGTATAAGTATCTTTCCAGTGATGTGTCTGTGTGGACAAATGAAATGAGCAATAAATAGGCACTAAGCAGTCCCTGGGGCAGAGAGGTGCTGTGGCAAGCATATTCTGCCTGCTTGGCATCCTTTTATATAAGAAATTATCACCTCAGCTCCACAGAAATCCTAATAAACTGTCTTCATGCTTTGAAAAGTCAATCCTTCAACTCGAGGAGGACATTTGGCTTGAACATGCCTATTCAGTGTCATCGATCTCTCCGGCCACAAAGATTAGTTCAGGGTTAGGAGCTGTGCTTCAAGTCAGGCTAATCCAAATAACCAGTCACGATGACTATTCTTAGGATTAGATAAATTTAAACTCTTTCTTTCTCTTATCCCTAAACCTTAAAATCATTCAAGTCCATCATTCCAGGAATCATCTTTGCCACTATGAAAGTAAGCAATCCAGTCTGGTTTTAAATATAAAAAGGCTGCTTTCTGAAATGCCTTCAGCCCCATGCCAACTGAAATATGTGCTCACTCTGCCATTGTGTGAAAGACTGCAAGAGACTCTAGATCCTACCAAAGACAGCATATACTTCACCAAAGACGGGAGACAGATGGCCTGCAGACACACGAACAAAGGCTTGGGGAAATGCAAACCATAACCACAGTGAAATACCACTTCTCATCAACTATAAAGGTGATAACTGAAATGAACAGGCAGATGATAAGTTCTGGTAAGAATGTAAAGAAACCTGGACTCGTGCACATTGCTGGTGGGAGTGTGAAGTGACACTCTCGCACTCCAAAAGACAATTTGACGATTCCAGAAAGAGGTAGTAGTTGCTCTTTGTGAGTATATAGTCAGGAAACAGTTCACCTTAAATGGTTAACTTTATGTCATATTAATTGCATCTTAATAGGTTACAGAATGGACAGAAGGAAAGAACAAAAGAGAAAGAAGTAGTCATGGTAATACAATTGATCATTTAGGGCCTGAGTCAAACCTTCATTAAAGTTGATATCTGATTAATGAGTGGTTAAATAAACAAACTGAGTAAATCTCAGGCTCCCTTCAGCCATCCTCCTCAAGAAGGGCAATCCTGGTTCTTACAACCTTCTGAATTATTGCTTTAAAAATCCTTTCTGAGCAGTAGCTGAAGGAGAATACAATATATCTTACTAAATTCCAGCAGAAATGTCAAAATAGAATTCTCCATTTTATCAACAAGGGAGCCCCTTAGGGGTCGCTTTCACTCATGAGTGGATGCAGAGCAAAGACTTCAGTTTAAATCCTTAGTTTCTGATGTTCCTATCTCTCCATCATCACCTCAGGGCTTCTTGGGGATTATGTGTTAGAAAAAGGCTGACCACACCTTAGTATTGTAAACTAGGCTTTAGTTAGTGGTTGTCCTGCTTTGTATCCTATTGCTCTGTTACACATCATGACCAAAAACGACCTGGGGAGAAAAGGGTTTATTTCATCTTACACTTGCAGGTAACAGTCCATCACTGAGGGGTGTTAGAACAGGAGCACAAGGCAGGAATCTGGAGGCAGGAGCTGATGCAGAGGTCATGGAGGAGTGCTGCTTACTGGTTTGATACCTGTGATTTGTTCAGCGAGCTTTTTTACATACCACTGGACCACCTGTCCAAAGGTGGCATTGCTCCCAGTGAGCTGGGCCCTCCCATATCAATTATCGATAAAGAAAATACCTGACAGACTTGGCTACAAGAAATTTGATGGGAACAGTTTCTCACATCCCCCAGATGACTGTAGCTTAGGTCAAGTTGGAAAAAAAAAAAAAACTAACCAGGACATTAGTATATAATCTATATATAATATAATATATGATACAATCTAAATGGCTCTAAATGGAAGGAACTAACTGCCAACATGAAAATTTGATGTGATTCTGTTGGGTATCCATTTGGATATCAGATACTCCTATAGTTGGTGACTTTAATCTGTTTGCTAATTTTCTTTTATCCTCGTGTGTGTATGTGTATGTGTGTGTGTTATGTGTGGTACATGTACATGAATATGCTTCTGCACTTACCCATTCTCAGGCATGCAGAGGCCACAACAGAATGTCTGAAGTCTTCCTCTAGTGCTCCCTGCCTTATCACCTTGAGATGGGGTCTCTCACTAAACCAGAAGCCCCCTGTTTTTGCCAGACTGTCTGATTGTCAAGCTCTCGGAATCTGTGTGTCTCTACTCCCCAGTCCTGAGATTACAGTTCTGCAAAGCCATGCCCAGCTTTTAACATGGTTGCTGGAGAGTCAAACCCAGACCGTTATGATGATGGGGCAAGCAGCCATGCACTGTGCCATCTCTCTAGCCCCAGTTTGCAAATTCACTACAAAAGTTTGAGCTTTGTTTACTTCCATTACCCCCAGTGCCTAGCTTAGCCACACAAAGATTGGCAGGAGCTTGGGAATGCTGAGAGTCTACGAGATTGGCACGTAACTAAGCTGTGTATCTTCTGAGAAGTCCCATGCTTTAGCCCATCCCTCTGTCCCAGCCTCGTGGTTTTGAGAGAAGCAGAGTATACAGAAAGGATTCTTCCAAAGGCTGGTTTTGTGCAGCCAATGAGACTTTGTTCTCCTCTGAGTCACATCTAGTCATGTGAATGTTCACAAGACAGAAAGAGAAACTGAGGCACAGGGCACAGGCAGGCTGAAAACATAGAGATCCTTGCAAACATGCCTGCTCAGCTTTGGCATGAGAACTAGTTCTTATAAACCAGAGCCTCACTTGTTGACATTTTGAAAATTACATCTTTAGGCAACATTTCCTAAGTTTTAACCTCCATTGGAAGTTTAAACATTGATTGTTAGTAAATAAAATGAAACCTGATGGAGCCCTTCCCTTTGCTCTACCAGTCGGCTGTTCAGTTACAACGCTGCACATGACTGGCTTCCAGCCATTGCTCTGAACGTTGGCTTCAACCCCACTGTCTCTTTCTACACACATGAGTCTGGTCTTAGAGCATACCAGAAGCTCCTAGGGCCAAAGAGGTTCAATGGTTCGACAAGCATTTCTGCCTCACACTGCACTGGATACCACAGCAGGTGCTGGAGATACAAGGGTAGATAAGATGAAGTGTTTGCCCTCAGGGAGCTCCAGCCGAGACACAAACAACCTCAGTTGTGAATGTTTTAATGGAGGTAGGTGTCCACAGAGATGGAGAGAAAGAAACAGATCAAACTTGCATAGCCTGATGGCGTTCTGAGATGTCCACAGACTACAGGCCTAAATCCTCGGTCTTTGCTATCTTTTTTTCACTGCCTCAGAAACCTTATGTGGTATTGACAACTGTGCTTTATGAACAATGATAAGGAGAAATATTTAACTTTTTGTTAATAGTTGCTAGTCAGAGAACTCCTTCCTAGGGAAAAACCTAATTTTGTTGAAAAGTACTTAGTATTGTTTTTGCATCGCTATGATCAACTACCTGACAAAAACAACTTAAGAAAGATAACAAAATGGTTCACCAGTTGAGAGTACTTGTTGCTTTTCTAAAGGACCAGAGTTTGGTTCCCAGCACCCATATCAGGTGGTTTACAATTGCCTGTAAGTCCAGCCCCAGTGGACCTGATATCCTCTTTTGGCCTCCATGAACAGAATACTCCCATATGGCGCGCACACACACACACACACACACACACACACACACACACACATAAAGGTAAAACACTTTAAAACCAACTTCAAGAAGAAAGGTTTGTTTCTTCATGGTAGGGAAGGCGTGGTGCAGAAGAATGGGGTGATTTACCACATCGCATCCACGGTCGGGACGTAAGGAGATGGGTGCTACAGTCTTTGTGCTGTTGCTTTTATTCAGTGCAGCTCCCAGGCCATGGCTCAGTGATGCCCACATTTCAGGTTCATCTTTCCACCTCAATTAACCAAATCTAGAAAATCCCTTGCTGACCCACCCTGGTTTGCCTCCCAGGTGATGCTAAAGCCTGTCAAGTTGACAATATCAATTACTACATTTATCCAGTCTTAGATGGGCCTCCAATATTGGGCACTGTGAACCAAGAGTCTGAGAAGAGATGGAAGGTGGAATTCAGATGAGAAACTTACAAGAGCCTGCTCAACAAGGTAACTTGAATGGTTTATTTTATAAAATCTGTTGAGACATGCTCTATTTTCCCAGAAGACTTGTGAACTTGTGTCAAAAAAGATTTTTATTAACACATATTTATTATAGATATTAATAGGATTCAGTGTAATATTCCATGCATGCATATAATTTGCATAATCATAACCAACACTCTTCTTCCACTTGCACCCTCTTGCCCTGCACACTTCCTAGTCCTCTCCACTCACTATTCTATTTTCAGGTCATCCTATGTTTCCCTTACATATGTAGCAGTATTCACAAGGACCAAGACTTGCTATCAGCCAAGATGCCCATCGACAGGTAAATAGATAAATCTGCTATACACACACACACACACACACACACACACAAAATGAAGGGTTTTTTTTGCCATAAAGAATATCTTCTTTATAAATTTCTCCATTTTGGGGGAAACAAAACAGTAGGTGGAAATGGAAGACATCATGTGAAACAAACAGGCACAGAAAGACAAATATCAAATATTCTGAACAGAACTCCGACAGCAAGCATTAAAGTCAGGGCCAGGAAGATCCTCAGCATGTAAAAGGCTTGCACCTATCGAGCCGATTCTTGTCCCCAGAACCCACAGGGGAAGAAGAGAACTGAGTACAAGTTACCCTCTGACCTCATTGAACTCATATGTACACACATGAGCACACACAAGCACACTTTAAGAAACAATCCATATTCATCTTCTCATAAAATGTAATTAAATCAAGTTAAAAAGCTTATGTGGAGCTAAGAACCCGATCAACAGAACACAAGGACAACCCACAGGAGGGGATATTTGACAGCTCTTATCTAGCAGAGGATTAATATTCAGAATGCATAAAGAATTCAGAAATAAGAATGTTGAAAAGAGAGCAAGAGTTGAGCAGGAAGCCTAGCTCTGACCCCATGTCCTCCATTTTCCCAGCAATGGGACTCTTTGGATAACTATTAATTATGCTGAGGAGTGGGCTTGGACTCTAAGCCTTAGAGAAATTCACATGTCACTCCTGAAGGAAATTCATCTATGTTACTTCAGGGCATAAAGGAGAAAGACCTGGTGACAAATGCAGCATGCTGCTTTCTCCACGTTCCTATGCACATGTCCTCAGCCCTACACCAGGCTGCTGCCCTGGCTAACCCTGACCTGTCTGATCATGTCACACATGTTTTTCATTCCTCTGAAACCAGCAGAAATGTGTCCAGGGGAAAAAATTCTGAATGTGAATGTAGATGCCCTCCCAAGTTCTTTAAGTGTAAATCCTGCAGTCTCTTTCAATGTGACCTTTCCACTTTGGAAGGATGTTATTAATTTGCAACTCAAGATAGTCTCTATGCCTTCACTGAAATTAAGAGCATCAACTGTGCCATTTCGGAACTGTTCATCGGTGTTCCTGAAACTTCAATATTGAGATGCTAGCTCATTTAACACGAAGAAAACAAAGTCTGTAGCAGCCACACTGTCAAGAAATTGAGTTATGGCTCTAGCTCACCGGAGAGCTGAAACTCAAAGGGTGATTTTTTAAAGCAGTAGCTGACAGTCATGAAATACTTGAATTACTTTGTGCTACACAATGGAGAGAGTCTCAGAGTGGCTCTGAAGGGAGCAAGGGAAAGCGGGGATTAGAAGTGATGAATTCTGTAAATTCATCTTAGAGTACGAATAGCAGAAATCATTATGATGACATATACTCCAAACCAAGGCATTTGCCGTTGAATAAAGTAATTATTATTCATTACTCTCTGCAAGGATTATGAAAATTAGTTTATGATCAGGCTCTCATGTATTTGCAGCCATGATTATAAGGGCAGATTTGTCATTCAAATAAGCAGATAATCTTCCTGTGTAATGAGCCTCTCTTCTCATAGATCAAAATGCATTGTTGGAATCTCAAATAAGTCATGCTCCAGACACCATTTGTTACGTCAAAGTTTATTCAATGTGATTAAATGTAAAAAAAATAATAATAACAAAGCACCTATTCTGCTTCATCCTTTTCTCTCCTGTTGAGTTTTTTTCCATGTGAATTTATTTCAAGCAATTCTGATAATGCTGATTGGAGAGCTCAGAGTTGACTTTCCCCACTCATCTTGCTAGACATGATTAGCGACTGTATTCATCTTCATGCAACACAGACTTCGTATGGTGGAGTAGAAGTCTGAACCCTTAGTCTATCAATTATATCAGGAAAAAAGTGTTAGTCTCTCACAACCAAGGCGCCTCTCCTGCCAAATGGGTGTAGGGTGGTTTAAATGGTATAATGATCCTCTTCAGTTGAGCATCACCCAGTCTAGGTGTTCACACAGCTGTATCCTGAATGGTGACTAACTTGTTAACAATAGAATGCACCTGGGTCTCTTTGCTTGGTAGGGTTCCTGACATGGCAAGGGCATAGCCAGCGGCCTAACAAAAGTTGTAAGAAGTCTTTAGCTGATACCTTATTCCTTTGTATTCTTAGAGGACCCAAGTGCGGACACTCAGTTTTGTGTCATGACCTAGCCACTTTGTAAATGTCTGAGTCTCCTAGTTGGATTATCGTTAAACTGTCTTTTACCACTGAATGCTTTAAAAATAAAAACAAAGGTCTTAACATCCCATCATCAAACTCAATTGATACATAAATTTATACATAATAACTTTTTATTTTAAATTGTAACCTGGACATTTCATAAGGATTTTTTTTAGTCCTTGTGTTTTATTGCAGAACAAATAACAGTGGCTTAGATGAAATAGATATTTACTTCTTTTACAGCAAAGATCTAGACTGATGATCCATGAACCAGCAGTGTAAATAACTCTGTTGCTCTCTTCTTGCTTCTAGCTGACCCAAAAAGGATTGCCCTATCCATGTTGTTGAAATGAGCTCACCAACAGAAAAAAAAAAAAAAAAAAGAATAGGGAAGAAGTGAAATCCGGAGAGATTCTTTTTAAACATATGACAGTTGACTTAAACAGCACTGATTTTCAGAGTCCACTAAACAATACTTTGTCAGTGATCATACCTCACTCTAAGAGAAACAGCAAGAAAGAATCTCTAGCTAGTGGTGGGTAGAAAGAAAAGAATACACGCACACGCCTGAACTGAAACTTGACTAATCTATTATAAGGAGGAATAAGAAAAAAAGTGAATCTCTGGGGCAATAGTAATCTCTGCCATAGAATTCCATTCTAAAATTAGAAGGTTTCAGATCAAATTTCAGATTACTGACTGCTTTAGTAAAAGACAAAAATTTAACAATGCAAGGCTTAGATTTCAATGTAACAATCAGATGGCTGTGAATAACAGCTGCTCCTTCAAGGAACACATGCCACTTCTTTGTTCGGTCATAGTTCTCATCAGGCTCTTATCTCCTACCTACATTCTGTCTCCACTATTTATCCATATTGTTAGTCCAGTCTTCATGGGCATGTGGGTTCTCACTTGAAGCATCCACCACAGTGCTGGCCACCACCTCCTATGACTCGCGTGTTCCAGGCTCTTTTCCTACATCATGGCATATTATGCTCAGAGCAATTTTGCAAGGCAACTTTCTTTCCTCTGTGATACAGCTAAATAAACCAAGGCTCCGCAGGATTGAACAACTTAAATTTATCTAAAAACCAACAGATAGAAACAAACAATTCTTGGCTTATCTGACTCAGCTGTCCATGCTAGGATGTGGGGGAATGAGAGGCCAGAGAAAAATTTAGCATGTTTCAATCTACCATTTTCTTTGATAAAACAATTTTCTTATTTCTTGATCATGGCATCTTTAATCATCTGAACAAAAAATACTCAAATGTGGTTAACTTAACTACCAGCTTAGAGTAGAAGTATTAGGGGAAATTCCTACCCTCTGAAAAGTTCTAGAGCTCCCACTGAGCCTCCAAACGAGCACCCACCCTCAGTGGTCTCATCACCCTGCATTGTCCGTGCTACTGCCTCCCTCTTCCAAGTTCCTTTTTATTCTCACCCTTGAGTTACTTTGCTTTGATCCAACTCCAGCCTCCTCCATGATGTCACTCCTAACTAAGGTAAGTCCTCTCCATTGACTATCCTCATCTTTTGGGGCCTTCAGTTCTCATTGATGACTCTCAGCACTCTGATTCTAAGTGTGCTTCCAATCTCTCTAAGTAGGCAACAAGCCTGCAAGACATAACCAACACAGCAAAGCCCTAGTAAATTAGGTTACAAGTTTCTCGTTTTCAAAAACTCAAATGGAACACTTCATATTTCTGTCCTTGAAGCTTGTCATTTCTCATTTTCCTGTGACAAGTTCACAATCACTGTGAATAGGAAAGAGTATAAAAGAAGTAAAGAATGTGTTGCCTGAGAGTTCAGAGATCCAGTTTGTAGTTTCTGCTCTTTTCATTCATTCATTTTTACAAATTTAACTGGGTATACACTATGGGCAAGGCCTTGAAATTGGCACCAGAAACCCTAGGATGAACAAAATGAGGTTATAGCCTCCATAAGGTCTTCAAAAAGCAAGAAAATAACTATAAAGTCAAAGAGTTTTATTAGAAGTTGAAGCATGGGCAAGTACCAAAAACAAGCCATGTGAAAGAGACACCACTTTTTTTCTTTTGCACTCCCACCAGCAATAGAGGAGGGTTCCCCTTTCTCCGCATCCTCTCCAGCATGTGTTGTCATTTCAGTTAGCCATTCTGATGGGTGTAAGGCGAAATCTCAGGGTCGTTTTGATTTGCATTTTCCTGATGACTAAGGTTTTTGAGCATTTCTTTAAGTGTTTCTCTGCCATTTGATATTCTTCTATTGAGAATTCAGTTTAGCCCTGTACGCAATTTTAATTGGATTATTTGGTTTGTTGGTGTCTAATTTCTTGAGTTCTTTATATATTTTGGATATTAGCCCTCTGTTACATGTAGGGTTGGTGAAGATCTTTTTCCAGTCTATAGGCTGTCCTTTTGTTCTGTTTACAGTGTCCTTTGCTTTACAGAAGCTTTTTAGTTTCATGAAGTCCCATTTATTAACCATAGATCTTAGAGCCTGAGCTATCAGTGTTCTGTTCAGGAAATTGTCTCCTGTACCAATGAGTTCAAGGCTCTTCCCCACTTTTTCTTCCAACAGATTTAGTGTATCTTGTTTTATGTTGAGATCTTTGATCCACTTGGACTTTAATTTTGTGCAGGGTAATAGATATAGGTCTATTTGCATTTTTCTACATGTGGACATCCAGTTAGACCAGCACCATTTGTTTTAGATGTTATCTTTTTTCCATTGTTTGGTATAGAGGGTCCTCTGAAAGGCTCTACCCAATAGGGGATGGAAGCAGATGCCAAACTTAGGACACAGTGCAGGGAGTCTTATGGAAGATGGGGGGTTAGAAGAACAAGGAGGGGACATGAACCCCACAACGAGACCAACAAAGCTAAAAATTCTGAGCCTAGGGGGTCTTACAGAGACTGATGCACCAATCCAGGACCATGCATGGAGATGACTTACACCTCTGCTCAGATATAGCCGATTGGCAGCTCAGTCGCCATATGGGTCTCCAAGTGAGGGGAGCAAGGGCTGCCTCTGACATGAACTTGGTTGCCTGCTCTTTGATCACTTGCTCCTAGCAATGTGGTCTTGCCAGGCCACAGAGGAAGAGGATCCAGGCAGTCCTGATAAGACTTGATAAGCTATGGGCAGATGGCAGAGGAGGAAAACTCCATCTTTCAGTGGACTAGGAGAAGGGAATGGGGAAAGAGGGAGGGAGGGTGGGACTGGGAGAAGCTGAAGGAAGGGGCTTCAGTCGGGATATATAATGAATAAATTGTGAAAAAAATAAAATTAAAACAAGAGAAAGAAACACCACTTCCCTGTTCCCAAGTGTTCTCACGAGGCAAGACAAACATAATTGTTCTACCTTTGCCTGGCTTTTGCAATCAAATGAAGCCAAGTTCTGGATTCGTAAGATATCATTATGGAAATTTTCAGTTTTGTTCTCCCACTAGTCTTGACAACCATCATTAATCTTCTTAGTTCTTACTCATGTTAAAAAAAAAAAAAGTGATTCACAGCTACATAACAATTAGTGATAAAGTTAATTGGAATCCAAGTTTCTTAACTCCTCTTTTTCAGACACTACTCACTGCTTGACATGAAATATCACTGGTGAGAAGTCAGTGGAAGCAGGTACTCGTTAGCGAGGGGTGAAGAATCCCACTTCCAGAGGGTACACATCTCTTCAGAACAAGCTGGAGTCAGACCCTTTCAGTCTGGTGGGCAGTGGCTACCACTGTGTGTGACTTTTCACAGGGTTGTGAGTACTTAGGAAGACAATGACAAGAGAGTCTGAAGATGCAAGAGGAAGAATCGTGATAGGGGGTGTGCGTGGCCTCCATGAATTTCTACAGGTATTCCTCAAAACAGCCCCGTGACACATACTAACAGTTATCTGCATTTGACAGAGGAAGAAACAAGACATCTTTGATGGAAAACTCTACAGTTAACATTGTCATCCTTTGACTCACCCACCCCACTTGAGTGAGTTACTTCAGGAAAGGAGGAGGGAATTATTCAAAGTGATGTCTCTACTAACATTCTCCTAAAAATGAGGCATAAGAAGAAAGCCACTATAGAACACTATAGCAAATGCAGTCACAGCACCCAGTGCCCCAGAATGAAAGCCAGCAAGGACCCTAAGTAGCTGGCACCGCATTGCACACAGCAGAACAGAAGCATAGGCTTGTCTCCTGCCAGTCACGACTGACTCCCAGGAAGGGGGAAAAACATGAGGTTCTTGGGTGCCAATTATGTATTGTTGAAAACTAACAATGGCATTCACTCAAAAACTAAAACGACCATGAGTCAGTTCTGACAAGTATAAAAAGCCCTGCTTAGCACAAGACTTGAAGAATTTTCTAATCTAATCCAATCTCTATATCATTTAGATCAAAACTGGATACTGCTCATTGTTCTGTGACTCATTCAAAGAGTGTTTGGAGCAAACTTTATTTTACTTGTTTTTCTTCAATAAACTATGAATCTTAAGTCTATCACCTGGAGCCTGTTTTTCACAGATAAAAGTTAGATGGGGAAGGGAAATTGTAAAGACAAGGCTCTATCTTCACCTTTCCTTTAAGCAAGAAAACTCAAGAGTTTCAAGAAATTATGTAATTTGTACTGTGTAATAAATAAAATAAAAAGCAGGAAGCTTTCCCCACTGGAGCTATGAGAGATTTAATTACTATCCTTGTAGGTAGCAGGGGAAACTTCCAGCACCTTTTCTTATCGCATAGATCATGTGCTCATTATGGTCCTATCTTCTCAAGAGATACCAAGCCATCCATAGCAATACACTGAGTAGGGCTATCTATCTGTGTTATGCTCCAGAGAAACCAAGATGTCTAAACTCATGCTTTCCTAAACATCAGCTCTCTCCCTCAACATCATAGAACATCCAGCTCAGATGTATTCAAAGTACATGTCCTCTCTACAGAGATATCTATAGTAAAACAGAATCACAGACCAAATAATCATGACATGTGACTTCTGTAGTAGAAGGTACGTAGAGAAGTAGGGAAGAAAGAAAGAACAACTACTAGTAAGTTAGAAGACTTGGAATCAGGGAAAAAGTTGGGACAGCCTCTCTGCTTATTCAGGGATTACTTCCCTACCTTATATGAGTAATTCTTGAGCTAGGTTGCAAAGAATAGGCAAGAATTGTTTGCTTAGTTTGTCTCCTTGCTCCTCTATATCACCTAGCACTGCGCTATACTCATTCTGCCTATGAAAGGAAGGGAAGGAGGGATTTATTTTACAGGCATGAAAAAGTCTAGCACACATCCGTTGACTTTCCTGGTCCCGCTTTCTACAGCAGCAAGATCCTGGCCCCTTTGCAAGGTTTATTGGTTCAGGAATGGGCTGTTTACACAAGGACAGGAATGCCCATTCTTTGGAATCTGGGATCAGAACCCAGAAAGAGAGTCTTGTCCTGTCTGGGTGAGCCTTAGAGAGTCAGAGAGTCTGTGTCTCTGCCATGTGAACAGGAAGCAAACGAAACTCATGAAGTGTGTAAACAGAAGAAAAAAAAAAAAAAGAAAGAAATGAGGAGTGATGAGAGACCAGAAATGCAGTCTAAATTCCTCCTGCCTCATGGGTCCTCTCCTGATATTCAGTCATATCCTGCCTTTATGTTCCTGGAATCCCTGTTTTGTTTTGTTTTGTTTTCCGGTAAATTTTCCACTTTTTATTTAAACTAGATTTACTTATTTTCTGATTTTTGGACCAAAATCACTTTATCTAGTGATAAGGGAGGCTTGGGTGGAGGAAATTCCAGGCAGAAGTTTCACATAAATAGCCCAGTGGTCTGAAGAAACTCAGCTGCTTGAACAGGTGGAAGTGTGGTCCTCTATGATGTAAAGGATCTTTAGATGCCTTCAAACCCCAAGATAAAAGGATGATACATGACAGCGATACACCGTCTTCCTCTGAACATTTCTACGTTAGGCATGTATCTCATCAAAATGTCTGAGAGGCTGTTCAAGTCCCACCTAGCATAGAAGCAAAGCAGAAAGCTTTTAGATACATGTATAGAACAGACCTTGGGAACTAATTAAGTTTAGAAACTTATAACGAGTCAGGCTGGAGAGACGGCTCAGAGGTCAAGAGCACATACTACTCTTGCAGAGAACTCTCTTTCCAATTCCAGTATTCACGACAAGTGGCTCACAACCACCTATAACTCCAGTTCCATGAAATCCAATGCCCTCTTCTGGCCTCCATGTAAACCTGACTCATGAGCACATGCCCACACGCAGACATTCACGCATACACATAAATACCATTTAAAGTTAAGGAAAGAAGGCATCAGAAACATACAACGGACATTATCACTGAACAGATAGACTGATACACCCAGGTAGGGCTGTTTTGGTTTGTTGGTTTGTTTGTTTTCTCACTTCCCGTGAGGTGTAATGTTGACAGACTCAGGAATAGTTGACATCTGCCCACACACTAACTCTGTGTCTGGTGATCAGAGGATCACAGTCTCCATATGCATAGTGATTAAATTTCATTTATTCAAGCATGCATTTCTCTATTAACACCAGTATTCATTTCCCACCATGCTTTCTTTTATCTCTTTCATCATGTCAGAAGTCACTAACATAGCTCTTGACAAATTTTCAGCCCACTGTCTACTATGGCATATTTTTATACACTAATGTACAAGAAAGTCTATGTCCTAATGTTTCCTACATATTCATACCATGGAGCCACAGTATGGCCCACTTCTGGAATTACAACATTGAGAGAGTACCACCTATTGAACAGACATACCGGATAAGTCTTCTTATCATGACAAAGGGTGTTACAGAATGAGCCTGCTCTTTGCAAAGAATTGAACTCTGGGTTCCTTTAACCTGCTTGCTTCTGCAGTACAATTAAAATATGACGTGATCTCTTTCCCGAACATCATTCACAGACACTCTCCTAGGAATAAAATTATTGTTATGTGATGGGTTTGACCTATATTGAACTTAATATCTCTGGAAAAATATTTCTAAATCACAGCTCTGGGAAGTTCTTCAAGGAAGCCAAGAGTAGAAGCTGCCTTTTTTGCTTCTTAACACCAGGGATGTGAGTCAACCACAGTCCCTCTAGGTTCGTGCATCTTGCTGTTAGCTGCATCCATGTGACCGCAGACATAAATACTGAGAACACACTCAAGAGCATGCCTAGCACGTGAGTAAAACCATCTCCAATTCTGAGTCCAGGAGGCGGTTATTGATCTGCCTTATGATATTTCCCTACCTGGTTTTCTGAGGATTTCCAAAATAGCTCACTTTAAAGGAATTAGAGGCTCAAGTATTTTTTTTCCTTTGTCCTTTGACCAATTAAAGAAAAAAAAAAAGCCTAACCGTTTCTAACATTTTACAAAGGATGAATTGTGATACACAAGAAACATTAGCATTTTCTGTGATTGTGAGGCAAAAGAAAACTGCTCTAAAATCTTGAGAAATCCACAGTTCTTTGGCCATGGAGGCCATTTTGCTCCATCAAGAATCAGAGCATGTATTAGAGCTGTGGGACTTTGATCAACCAAATAATCAGAGCGTGTGCTAACTATGGAGCCAGTGGGAAGGAGCTGCTTATAGATGTTTTTCTTTCTGTGTTTGCCCATTTGGGTACCCAACTTAAAAAAAAAAAAAACTATCTTCTAGTTCTAGTACCTCCTGGCTCTATGACCTTGGAAACATCTAAGTTCCAATGCAGAATGGTGCATCTCTGCATAGGTCAGGTACCAATACAGAACAGTGCATCTCTGAATAGGTCAGGTACCAGTGCAGAATGGTGATTCTCTGTGTAAGTCAGGGACCAATGGCTGACACCTCCACTGGGTACTGGGGATACCAGTAGACACCCCAGCCCTTTACTCCTTTAATTATTTTCTCTATCACCGAGACTACAAATGCAGTGCTGTTTTCTGAGTCTCTTTGTGGCCAGGGCCCTGTCACTCTCAGAGAGAATGCTAGAGAAGTTTATTCTTTAAAAGATGGAAATACAGAAGTAAACCACTCTCTCTCCACCCTGACATTTTTTTTTTTTAGACTTTTTTCATGGGAGTTTGATGCTTGGACATTGCCACACGGAGATACGGCAGAAAAGAAAGTGAGGAAGAAAGCACTATTTTTGTGGAAGCAACACCAAGCCCACGAGCTAACAACTTCCTGCAGATTTCTTAAGGAAATGATGCAAACTGTGGGTAGTAGTTCCTCTTATTTCCAACCAGTGCATCACAGCAATCCCCTATTGAATGTGAGTCCCTGGTGATAGTCTATCTTTAGAGTAACAAACAGGGTAGAATTTATAAAAGAGCTTTTGTATCTGTGCTCAACACCCTCAGTATTTTTCCCCTTGGCTAGCTTCTTATGAAGAAGTAGTATAGTCATACAGTTCATGGTGTTCGTCGCACTGATAAATTTTGAAATATTGTGTTTCTTTTTGCATAGGAAGGTGGAGCGTCCCTCAGCAATGGTAGAGGGTCTTTGACAGAGCAGAGACCATCCCCTTGTGACAAACACGTATGGGCCCAGGCAAGTGATAGAAAAAACTGATAGGACAAAGGAACCAACATAGGAGTTAGCTCAGAGCCGTGGTCAGGCAGGTAAATGTCTGCTGGATGAGATCTGGGAAGCCTTGACAGAAAGCTTTCCAGTAATTTTCCAACTCATCTATCCCCAGGAATTTCCACTGGACTTTAAGCATTTCTGTGGCCAGAATTTTCTTGATGTGTTCTGAGAGAGGTATCGCACAAGCCTGAGAACTTGAAAGCCCTGAAGAGACAGAAGGCAGAACAGATACTTCTGGAAATCACTGAGGACAGTAAAAAAGGAACATAAGTTTTACAGCTAAAGGCCTGGGCTTGAGTGTGTGTTCTAGCACCTAATGCCCAGTGTCTTAAAAGAGTCACTGGGGTGCTCTGCAAATTATTTATACAACGCCCTGCCCTGGCTTGCTTTCCTTCATGACGGGTAGAGAAAACCAATAAGATCATATAGCCATGTCTTCATAAACTGTAGAATACTGTGTAAGTAGAGAAGCTGTAAAGCTTAATGATGAGGTTCAGGTGATAGCCAAAGGGCACAAGAATGTGGGAGCTGGGCAGAATACTAGGTGCAAAGAGCCCCTGCTGAATGTCACAATAAGGCAGGTCTTTCCTGGTTCCTTTTCTCTGGGTCTAGCTATGGAGTCTATGGTGGAGTTAAGACCATGGCTTCAGACTTAGTAACCAGCTATTTGATAGTTACCTTAATGTCGCTGCTGTTAGAAACCCCTCCAGCTCTGGGTTCCTTTCTCCCCGTGTCTGGTCTGGGGTTTTTCCAAGGCATCAAAGCTCCCCTGAAAACACTGTCCTCTCTCATCCTTCCTCTTGTCCAATAGAGGAGCCTGATGTGTGAGGCCCAGGGGAATACAGAAAGAAATCAGGCTGCAAGTCTGCAAACATGCAACATTTGTTGAGTGAGGCTCCCATTAGCTATAAATTGCCTTTGTCTCAGTACACTTTGTGCTGCTGTAACAGAGCGCAGGGGAGTGAATAATTTATGAAGATTCGTTTTGGTAACAGAGGCTAAAAGCATGCGATTAAGGGGCTACACCTTGCAAGGGCCTTCATGCTGCATCTCTTCCCAGTTACAAATCCACTTTCACAGCTGTGGATACTGTAGCTCAGTTGGTAGAGCACTTTGCAGCAGGCACAAAGCCCTGGGTTCCATCCTCCCTTTGCATAAGCTGAGTATGGCGGGGCTTGAGAGGTAAAGGCTGGAGGATGGGGAGTTCAAGCTCATTCATTCTCTGCAGTGGAATGAATTTGAGGATAGCCCAGGCTCACAAGGCCTTGCCTCAAATGAATAAATAAACAGCTCATTTCCATGATAATGACATTAATCCAGGCATGAGAACAAAGCCCTGGAGATCCGGTCTCCTTTTACCGAACTCCACAGGGTCCAGGTTTCCAGCACATGGATTTCGGGAGATTAAACAGACCACAGTATTCCTCTGCAGCACGAAGGTAGTCCCCAGTCTTCCTGGAGACTCAGTTTCCCTTTCTGCCATATGCTGATTATGCCTGTTCCACTTCCCTTCCAGGAGCAAAAGGCAAAGTAAGCTGAATTCTGAAGAACAGTGTACAAATGCAGGATTTCTCCAGGGCGCTGTACAGCTGAGGGGAAGGTGGGGCCTCTGAGGCCAGACACACCTAGGCTATGCCCAGCCCTGCTATCTCCTGCTACATGATTCGTAGAGAACCCCTTGTCAATACAAACTCGGTGCCCTTTTCTAAAAAAAAAGTAGGGTCCCTAACACTCACTACAGATTGTTTGTTTTAGTGACTATATTAAATAAGAAATCCTGGCCCCTCATTAAGCAAACACTACTCTAACTGTTGCTCGTAATCCTGCCTGTGTTATTTTTGTTTTGTTTTTCTTTGCTTTTAAGTCCATGTCACAGTCTGAAATCAAGAGTGAAGCACAGAAACGATCTCGGCATGTACTCCCAGCCATCCCTGAACATCTTCTCCAGAACATCAAATGGCCTCTTAGGGTTCTGTTGAGATTTACTGCTGAGGTACAAGGAGGAGGCCAAAGCCTTAAAGTTCACCACACCAGCATCCAGACTCCTGTCCACCACGGCCAGCTCAGGTCCTTGGGTTACCCAGCAAACTCTGTGCTCTGGAACAGAGCAGCTCTGAGGCAGAACACGGACTACTGGAGCCCAACATTTCACCCACCAGCGTCAGAGAAGTACACCAAGATCCCACAGTATCCTGGCACAGGTGCCTGGTGAAGGCTCTTCAAGCCAAGCCTCAACCCCTCTCGTTCTGTAAGCTGCTGTCTCCCTCCTAAGCACTCTGTCTCAGCTTCACATAAAGCCAGAGGTCAGTCTTACCAAACTTATAGCCCTGCAGGGTACTCATTACCAAAGAGGCAGAAGCTGATTTTCCTTTTGCTTACACAATGGGTTTTGATGAAAGGATCAGTAAAGAAATTCAACACAGGGGTCTTTCCTGAGACTCATACTCCAACCAAGGACCAGGCATGGAGATAACCCAGAACCCCTGCACAGATGTAGCCCATGGCAGTTCAGTGTCCAAGTGGGTTCCATAGTAATGGGAACAGGGACTGCCTCTGACATGAACTGATTGGCCTGTTCTCTGATCACCTCCCCCTGAGGGGGAGCAGCCTTACCAGGCCACAGAGGAAGACAATGCAGCCACTCCTGATGAGACCTAACAGACTAGGATCAGAAGGAAGAAAAAGAAACCCTCCCCTACCAGTGGACATGGGGAAGGGCATGAATGGAGAAAGGGGAGGAAGAGAAGGATTGGGAGGGGAGGAGGGAAGGAACTAGAGGGGGGATACAAAGTGAATAAAGTATAATTTAAAATAAAATTAAATTAAAATTAAAAAAAAAGAAATGCACATGAAAATAACAGATCTAGATGATCATATCCAACTTTTCCATTTAACCAGTCATCTGCTTGTCCTGATCATAAACAATCACAGGACCTTTGGAGCACAGTGCTTGATGCTGCCAGATGCTGCTGGTGTCCCTCATATTGTACCATTATCTTCTTCAATTTCCCGTAGCTGGACCAAGAGGACTCAAAGTTGAATGAAGGCATCCATTGTGTCCATTGTGTCACAGCAAGTGAACTGTGTTGCTTATGACGTCAAGTAGATGTCTGATAAGCCATCAGCAGGGTGATGAATTGACAAGAGACAGATTTGGAGGTTCCTTCCAAAGCTCATTACATCTGGTCCCTACCACTTGTCAGGAGCCGTTCTGTTAAAGGCGCTCATCAGGCAGGTGGGCCTTCTGGAAGGGGATCCAGTATTTTGCAAGGTCTGCACCATGATACAGCCCAGAATCGCTTCCAGTCTCTGACACTCATTCTCTGTGCATTGCTGCATCTCTCTATAATCTGGGATGGTGTGAATCACCACTTTCTGGCTACTTACCCACTCTGATTGAACAAACTTCCTACGGAATCTTATTGAAGATGTACTGCTGTTCAGATTAATTAATTCCTGATTCTGAAATTCCGGATTTGGTTCAAACAATTTTAAAAGTTACATTGTTTTAGAACAACTTTTTAAACAATTTTAGAAAGTTTGTTGATGGCTGCAATAAATACCTTTGTGGCCCTTGTCACCTTGTGGCATCATATACTGTCATTTTAAATTTACTTTGTTTCTTAAAATGAAAGTCAGATAAAAACTGTCTTGAACACACTATAAAATTAGAGATAGCTGAAAAATGTGTAACCAGGTCAGTCCTAATTGAAAAGACATATATTCTTGTAACTTTTAGACCCTGTTAACCTTTAGGCCTTGTCAACCTTTGCTTTTCTGAACTCACTCTGAACTTAAATAATGAATACATAAATAAGAAATGGCTAGTAACCTATTGTATTTTAGAATTCATCTGTTTTTGTGATTAATTGCCTTTTTGACTGTGAGGTAATTTCTTTTCTGGGAGCTTTGTCTCAGAGGTTTAAAGCTATACAATGAACCTTGGCAGAACCCCGTTGGTAGAATCCTATTGAATGGAAGCCTGTTGGAATTCACTTCATCCATGAGTTGTAAATATGTATATAGATACGTGTTTACATCTAAATATGTCTGTCTGTTTTTTGTACATATGTTATATGAGTATATGTCAATTGTCTTCCTGTGTAAAAGGAGCTCCTTTTGTATTGTCCATTGAATGTATGTATGAATATGCAAAGGTCTCTATGTCTGATTGTTTGTCTATATGTACATATGGGCTGATACTAACCCTAAACCTTCTGCAGTTTCTGCAGAGGGGACGCTAGCAGAAATCATCATCATCATCATATGTAAGATGTGGGAATTTGTTGAGGTTAAAATTCTTAACTTCATCTACCTTTTCCCTGAGCATGTGTGTATGAATGCTCTTTACTTACTTTCTCTCCTCGTTTCTTTTTCTTACTGATTTGCAAACAAGTTAACAGGTTCACGATCCAACTATCAGCTGCAGATAAGCAGGAAAGCGTTTAGCTTGTGGAGGCCTCTATAGTGGCCTTCTCCTCTGCAGGAGCTAATCTCAGATCAAATAACTCCCTTTTTTTCCATACAGAATATTTCACTGAATTTTATTGGTTTGGATATATTTTAAAGTATATGAACATCGGTGTATAAAATTATACAATAAAGGTAGAAGAGGATGTTGGATCCTTGGAACTGAGATTATGGAGAGTTGTGAACCATCATGTGGGTGCTCATAATTAAACCTAGGTCCTCTGGAAAAGCAGGCAGTTCTTAATCGTTGAACCCTCTGATTCATGATTTTAAATATGCTCAATGGTCTTTAGTAATAAAGGGGAAAAAACAGCCTAATTTTCAAAGTTCAAAATCAAGGTTTGTTACACTGTGTCTTAACATGAACACAGCCACACTGTCTACCATCCATCAAGTCCTATTTATGTTAAGTAGTATATGACTATGATTCTTTTTCAGAGATGATCACAGGGATTTCTTCATTTCAGGGAATTTTACAATAGATTGTCTTGAATCAAATCAGCATGCAAGCCACTTTTGCCTTTTCTAGAAACTGGAGTTCTTTTCTGAAGATTTGTGTATCAAATACTGCTTTACTTTAAGTAGTCTGTTTGTCTGTCTGTCTGTTTGTTTGTTTGTTTGTTTGTTGTTTATAGCCAAAATATGCTCAAGTACACAACAAGGACATTTTTCTCAACCATGTTCGCAGCAGCTTTATTCGTAATTGCCAGAATCTGGACACAATCCAGATGTCCCTCAAAGGAGGAATGGATACAGAAACTGTGGTACATTTACACAAGGGAATACTACTCAGCAATTAAAAACAAGGAAATCATGAAATTTTCGGGCAAATGGTGGGAACTAGAAAAGATCATCCTGAGTGAGGTATCCCAGAAGCAGAAAGACACACATGGTATATACTCATTTATAAGTGGATATTAGACATTTAATATAGGATAATTATACTAAAATCTGTACACCTAAAGAATCTAAGCAAGAAGGAAAACCCTGGGTAAGATGCTCAGTCCTCATTCAGAAAGACAAATGGGATAGACATCGGAAGAAAGAGAAAACAGGAAACGGGACAGGAGCCTACCACAAAGGGCCTCTGAAAGACTCTACCCAGCAGGGTATCAAAACGTATGCTGAGACTCATAGCCAAACTTTGGTCAGGGGGCGGAGAATCTTATGAAAGAAATGGGGGTAGTAAGACCTGGAGGGGACAGGAACTCCACAAGGAGAGCAACAGAAGCAAAAAATATGGACCCAGGGGTCTTTTCTGAGACTGATACTCCAACCAAGGACTATGCATGGAGATAGCCTAGAACCCCTGCACAGATGTAGCCCATAGCAGCTCAGTATCCAAGTGGGTTCCCTAGTAAGGGGAACAGGGGCTGTCTCTGACATGAACTCAATGGCTGGCTCTTTGATCACTTCCCCCTCAGAGGGGGGGGGGCAGCCTTACCAGGCCACAGAGGAAGACAATGCAGCCAGTCCTGATGAGACCTGATAGGCTAGGGTAAGAAGGAAGGAGAAGAGGACCTTCCCTATCAGTGGACTAGGGGAGGGGCATGGGAGGAGAAGAGGGAGGGAGGGCAGGCTTGGGAGGGGTTGAGGGAGTTGGCTATAGCTAGGATACCAAGTGAATAAATTGTAATAAATAAAAAGAAATAAAAGTATTGTGAGCCAGGCTATAGATAGATAGATAGATAGATAGATAGATAGATAGATAGATAGATAGGAACCCCTTTTCTACAACCTTTGCAGTTTTGGCTAGAAGCCTCCTTTTACATCCTGGCTGCAGGAAAAAATGGTGACCAGTTAAAAGTTTTCCTCCTTAGTAGCAATGTAGCCAAACCCTAGACCTAGAGAAGGAATCCTGGGCTCCCTCCCCTATTTCTTTTTATTTCAATCATCTTCCATGATAGCTTGCCTGAGCCATCAGCTCAGTGACCATAGAGATAAAGCTAATGGGAGATTCCACATCCCATCCCAGTTCCGACCCTGGGCTCTGGAACCTTGCCAAAGCAAAGTGAGATTTTGACAGACTCTAGAAGACTTTAACAACCACTATCTCTGGTCCCTAACACTAGAAACTTTTTCTTTGTAAAAGTCTATTAGAGTTAGAAATAATTGTAGCAACCTTACTTTGGAGATATTTACATACTTATTGGACACATACATTGTATATATTTACATAGTAGAGTTATATTGAGATATTTATTCAGGTACTGTCTTTCACCTAATCTAAGCCATCCATTCTAACTCATGAGTTTATTCTTCTTGTCTTCTCTAAAACAAACGAACAAAGCCTCTGCCTCTTGCTAAACCCACTTTGTTTTCCTCAAGCCTTCCCAATACTCATTTAAGAAGCACTCAGAAATATTCATTATGTGTTCATAGCGTGTCAGGCGTAGCAGCAAGTTTCAGAACATGGCGAACAACAGAACAAACATCATTCCGTTTTTGTTTTTGGTCTTTTTGTTTGTTTGTTTGTTTGTTTTTGTTTTTTGTTTTTTGTTTTTTTCAAAATTTCATAGTCACTAAAGCATTTTAAAAACCTAATAAAAGGGGGCTGGAGAAACGACCCAGCAGTTAAGAGCACTGGTACTCTTGCCAATGGCCTGGGCTGGATTCCCAGCACCTACAGGAAGACTTAACAACTGTCTGTAACTCCAGTTCCAGGGGATCTGATACCCTTCTCTGGCCTCCGCCGGCACTGCATGCAGGTGATACAGACCTATATGCAGACAAGACACTCATACACATAAAATCAAATAAATTTAATAAATTAAAATAAAGTTTGTAAAAGCCGTAAGAAGGAGTCACAGCCACAGGCAAAGGGTAGAATAAGAAAGGTGCTCACTAGTCTTACATAAACTTGACACACATAATGTGGTTATCTGAAAGGAGGGAGCCTCAGTTGAGAAAACGCCTCTGTAATGTCCAGCTGTAAGGCATGTTCTCAATTAGTGATCAATGCGGGGGGGGGGGGGCCCAACCCATCCCTGGCCTACTGGTCCTAGGTGCTACGAGAAAGCAGGCTGAACAAGCCATGAGAAATAAACCAGTAAGCAGCGTCCTTCCATGGCCTCTGCATCAGCTCCTGCTCCAGGTTCCTGTCCTGTTTGGGTTCCTGTCCTGACTTCCTTCAATGATGAACAGTGATATGGAAGTGCAAGCCAAATAAACCCTTTCCTCCTCAACTTTCTTTTTGGTCATGGTGTTTTGCTACAGCAATAGAAACCCTAACTAAGACAGCACATAACTGTAGGAACTCTTTACTGTTAGGTTCTCACGCTGGAAGCTTAGGGGATGTCCAACCTGGGGCCTGTGGGCTGCAGACAACTGAAGATGGCTGTGAATGCAGCTCAATACAAAACTGTAAACTTACTTAAAACATTATAAGATAATGCTTTTGGTAACTCAATTGTGCATTCTTAGGCATGAACTTTGTAGGAGACATGTCTTAATATTGCCAAGTCAAAGGTTGGGGACAGCAGCCATGTTAGCATACTCTAGCCTTACCAGTCAACAGACTCTTCTTTCTTTCTTTTATGTTTAATTTTATGAGCAAAGTTTTCAGAATCTTGTTTCTGAGATTCTTGTGTATTCTGTTCTAAACCCCTGAGCCCTTTTTTGCACTCACATCTACAATATTTTGACATAGTTTGCACCTGGGAATGGATCTTAAGGGTTTGTTTAACCATAAACGTTTCAGGCTTACTTCTCTTCAGGGAGAAAGAACTCAGAACTCACTGTGTATTTTACCTTTCAACTAGGAAATTAGTGCGCAAACTTGAAACTAACAGTAACTGTTTCTTCCCCTGAGATGTAGGCAGGTTTCTGCAAGTCTAGATGCCTAAGCTTACTGGTTTTAAAGGTACAGGGGGAAAATCCCTTCTCAGAAAAAGATCTCCGGAGAGAGGATAAGGAATGGCCAAAGAGGATAGCAGTCAAGAGCTGAATTCAAGGTCAAGCTCTGACATTTGCCGGCTGGATTTTTTTTAAGACCAAGGTATAATCCCACCATTAAGGAGCAAGCATGTAACAGAGATGACAGGTGGATACATCATGTAAGACAAGCATTTTGTATTACAGTGGATTTGAGCCTACGAGAGGGGGCAAGGGAGAAAAGAAAGTGGCACAGTCTGGGCATTTGTGTCGCCTCATTATGGGGTTTTTATTTTCTGTCCTTTGTATATGCAAATATTTATCACCATTATAAGTTAAATATTTTAAAAATGTAATTTCATCATTTCCTCCTCTCTTCCCTCTCTTACTTCCAAATGCATGGCTTCCTCTTCTTTAACTATTGTTGTTACATATAGATCTACGTGATTAAACATGTAAATACAACCTGCTGAGTCCGTGCAATTTTGCCTTCATAGATATGTTCCTAGGGCTGACCATTTGGTGTTGGATAACCAACCAGGAGCCTGGTTCCCTCCTCTCGGCAGTTGTTTTTTACCTGCAGCTCTTCATCTGGGAGCGGGGCCCTGTGAGATTTCTATCTATGGAAACCCTATCAACTGTTGTTGGAAACATTCAGGTCTTGTTTAGACAGCAATGCTGTCGAGACTTCTTGCTGTAGCTTCCCTGTCAAAGGATTTTGTGATGAATCCAAATGCCCAGGATGGTTATATTAGGAGTGGGACTTGGAGGTGTTCACAGGTGATGGCTGGACTAGTACCTCTCACAGAAGGAAACAAAGAATGCTAGTTATCCCTTCCATCACATGAGGATCTATCAAAAGAGCGCTCTCTGTACCAGCAGGGAGATCTTCACCAGACACCAAGCCTGCTAGTATCTTGCTCTTGAACTGCCCAGCAGCCAAAACGGAAAGAAGCAAATCTCAGCCACCTGGCTTATTTCACTTAACGGCTCAAATAAACCTGAGACAGGAAGACACAAGAAGGAGGGTACTCCAATGGAGTTGTAGGGAAATATTTAAAATCAGCCACGGGTAGGAGAAAAAAGAGCAACTGAGGCAGGGAGGCCCTTGGAACTGTGCTGTTTCTTTGGATTGAAAGACTGGATTCAGTTTGTGGAGATTTGTTTACTATGAAGATAAAAGATGCTTAAGCGAATGAGAGGTAGAGGACTCATCTACACCATGGTCAGGAGGTCTATTCCATTTGGGACATTTAGTAACCCACATAAGTCCTATTTTTTTACATTCCGTTATCCTGGGTTTTATAAAAAAGGTTCCATTACCCCTTCTTGTGTCTCATCATGCAGGTTATCTCTCTCTATCTCTCTCTCTCTCTCTCTCTCTCTCTCTCTCTCACACACACACACACACCTACTTTCTCGTCTTTGGCCACTGTTCCCTTTCCTCCTTTACTGTCTTCTTGCCTTGTCTTCTTCCCATCCTACTGTCTAGTTTTCAGTTCAGTGCACTTGAACTCTCCAAGGGGGGAGGGGGGTCTGTTACTAAGACCCGCCCAGCACAGAGCAGCCCTACTGAGCAGAGCTCTCATGCCAGGCTAGATGCAGGATGTAGGTCAGTGGTGCCCGTGCTCATTCTTGCCTTAGCTACAGAGAGCAGCGGGGCCACACAGCTCAAAGCACACTAGCCTCAGCACAAATGCTTTGTGCTGCAGCATCTTCGCTGAGTGCCTCAAGCAACGGTCTTTCTACTGAGGTAGAAAGGCGGTTCTGCTTGGAACTGCATGCTGCTCATCTGGGTGGAAAAATAAGGTTGGAACAGGATATAAACTGTGTATGAAACTGACCTGGGCCCTGGAGGGTCTTCTGTTCAAGTATAACAGAAGGTAAAAAGCGATCCACAGATACAGCACTTTGAATAAACTTAAATCCAATACTGACATTCCCTTCAACATGAGACAAGAAAACTCCAGCTTAGTTAATACAAGGGATTGTCTTATATTTGTGGTGCACAGGGCAGTGAGGGCTTTCAGGACCACTTCATCTACACAGGGAGTTAATGAAAGCCTGATGTCTGCCATTTCTTTCACAGTATTTGTGCCAGGTGAAGAGCACAACAACCTTTACCATCTGTGTTCAGCTCTAACCTCCTCCAGGGCACTGAGCAACGGCCTCTGAAGCAGAAGGACGGTCCTGAGGGAAGATGCAGAAACTGAGGGCAAACCTCTGCTTCCTTTTTGACCTGGGGATGGCAGAGCCAGAAGAGGATCTCAGCTCTTAAGCCGACATCCACTGTCCTCTACCACATGGGTCTTGTCTGCCCCATTAGAGAGCATGGTTATGAAAAGGCCAAATGTGATGCAGCTCGAAGGAGGCTGGGGTAGCAAACAGCTGGCTGTTCAGAAGGCAATGGAGCAAACAAGGCAGAGAGCAAGGCCTTCTCAGAAAGGCAGCATGCCGGGGCTGAGAGCCCACCGCTGACTGAGGGACAGGGGAAGCAGAGAGGAGCTGGCTTCGGGGAGACATAAGAAGGCAGTAAGGCAGGAGTGTATATTTCAGGACTGATTTGGAAGAAAGGACACAGCAGTATTTCAACTGAGACTGTAGAGCAAACCAAAAACCAGATCCCAGGCTGGAACAGTGGCAGAAGCAATTTTGGATTCTGAATCTATTTCCCTACAGAACAAGAAAATTATACAAAGCCACAGAGAAAAGCCTTCAATTGCAGGACAAGGATGAGATACTATCCCATAGGTCCTCCCTTCCACGTGGGCAAGGCCACAGTTGGAGGAAAGGGGTCCAAGAACCTGGGTCAGGCACTTCCACCTTGAATCATTTCAGATCTCCAGCCATGCCCTTATAACATCTCAGAGCCACGGTGTCCTCCTGGAGAGAGGGGGAATGATGATACCCTCCTCACGCATGCTGCAGTCACCAGAGGCCTCTGTAGACTCTCCGTAGTCCGACATAGGAGAACAAGGATGCTGCGTGCCATGTGATCCCACATAGACCACACTCTAAGACAAGAAAATAAAAGGCCCGCAGCTACTGGGAGGAAGAATGAATGTGCAGAGCACACAGGAGTCCCAGGGCAGTGGAAATATTCCATGTGACACTGTCTTGGTGCATACATGCCAATACTCATTCCTCCAAACCCAAACTAGAGTGTATGGTACAAAGAGGGAGCCCTGTGCCTGCTAGGGACCCCAAGAAGTCACAATGGGGTCTTGTGGCTTGCCAATTGTAGCTAAGCACAGTTCTGTGGGGCATGTAGATAATCAGGGAGGTTATGTATGCATAAGAACAGATATTGTGTGAAAGGTTCCTATCCCTTCGGCTCAATTTTGTTATGCACCTAAATCTGCTAAAAATAAGTTTGTTAAGAAAAACCAAGTCAGATCAAAGTTGTTGCCAGCAAACTCATAAGCGTGGTAGACTATGCCACACTGTGCTTGAATTCGTATAAGGACACAGCTGTCCCTCGTGGTCCCATTCCAACATGGCACAGGATTTAGGCTACGGGCCACTTTCACTAGCTTCCCCTTATGGCTTCTCCAACAAAACATGGTTCCTTAGCTTCTTTAGGTGAAAGAAACAGGTGTACATAATCCCAGATATTAGGAAGCCAGACCTCTGTTCCTTCTGCCATGTGCTTGCTGACTGCTGAGAGATGGATTCTGTCTACACTGAGCAGTGCTGAGCCCATGCTTACCTCAATGTTTCCCAGGGATCGCAGGATAGGCCATCCTTCTTTGCTTGTCTGTCACAGTATCCTGCCTCCAAACCCTCCAAATGACAACTGCTACAGAGTCCACACACACACACCCTCCTATTTTCTCTGTCTGTGCTCACAAACATGTCCAGGTAGAAAAGCTACCAGACCATTCATGAACGGACAGTTTTCTACTCTGAGACCTTTAGGACCATCACCTCGTTAGAAGTCCTCTAATGGGAATCACCACTCTTAAGCATTAGTTATATGCCAACTATTTTATGCACTGTATCACAGAATTCTCATTCTAGCCTTTGACTGGAATTTCCCACTTTCCAAACAAGAAATTGAGGCTCGGGATGAGTTTCTAGTTAGTACAAAGAAGCAAAACTCAAAGTCAGTCTTATTCTGTGGTCCATACTGATGCTCCATTCTCAATGTTTTCTGGAAGGAGACATTGGTTTCTGGCCCCACTTTCTTCCTAACCATATGACATATGACAGTGACAACTCCTCCTGGTGATTCTTTCCTCTGGTCCAGTCTTCCCTAGTCTTCATCAGCAAGGGAGGCACAAGCCACCAGCTCATATCTTTCTGGAATCCATTGTAGTTCTTCATCTATCACACCCATCTTCAAGGCCTCCAACTACCCGGCTGACAGATTCTTGAATTCCTTAGCCTCTGGGTTTCCCTACGGGATCAACCACGGGGATCCACAGGGACCTAGGGATTCTACAGAGCACTCATTATTCTAAAGAGCCTAAAGCGTGTCCATAAATTTTCAGGGCCCCATACGCCTCACCCTCATCTCTACCTCTCCAAGCTCTGAGCTCCCAAGCCTGGCTCCCATCTCCTCTCCAGTGTTGCTGGTCCAATCTTATATCCCTGGGGTCCATGTGCCCATACCCAATTCATTCACTACCCATTCCAGCAGCAAATTCAGCCCTCACTACAGCTAAATAATACTCTCTTCCTCAGAAAGTCCCGGCATCCTGAAAATTTGGAAAAGAGTACTAAAATGACTGAGAATTTCTCAATATAAAAGTCAGACATGGCTATAAATCCCAGCAGGCTCCTCTCTTCTGCTGTGATCTCACACTCTGTTTGCTGTCAGCATACTTTTTTGTGGGCGGCACTGCCCATGGCAGGAACCCCATGTTTCCTTATCCTCACCTTTTATAGATGATTTGATTCTTCACTGGGAAGATGATAATAATGTAATGTGAATACCCTTGCTTTTCTAGCTCTGCTTAAAATATCTCTGAGAATTCCTGTCCTCTCTATCTAAGTGTCATGTTCTTTTGCCAAGACAGTACTTTCCCTTGCTCTTCGTCCCCTTCACTCACTTCTGACATGCTCATTTTCTCTGCAGTCTCATCCCTCACTCATTTCCAGTCTTTCCATTGATTCTTCTCTCCACAGGCTCCTTGCTCTGTGTCTATAAACCATACTGTCTCTCTGTGCCAAATCAGCATTCAGGTAAAGGTTCCCTGTGTTGTCCCAGTCATTTCTGATCACTATGAAACAGACCTTGTGTTTGGTGGTGAGATGAAGAGAAATAGGAATACAATGCTCATGGACCTCATATCCAGTGGAGGGAAATCAGGTAATATGAATACCTTCTAGCTGAGGGGTGAACTCAGTATTGTTAGCATAGCAATGGAAAGACATCTACTGTGCAGTGGGGGCATGTGCTCACCTGTATCAAAACTGGAAGCCTGGTCACACTGTCCGGATTCCCTTGTCTTGACGATTCCAAGGTTAGGGACAATGGGATGGCTAGCAGGTAAAAGCATTGACCTTGCAAGCCTGATTCACCCAAGGTCAATCCCTGCATCCCGAGGTGCAGGAAGAGAACTGACTCCTGAGAGCTGTCCCCTGACTGCCACTTGCACGCTTTGTCACATGCATATCCACTCGTGTTACAGACGCAAACACACACACACACACACACACACATATACACACCGTACATACACATACCAACAATTAATCAATTATCTTTTTTCATTTTAATATTCCAAGTTACATTCTAAACCACTCCTTACCCGTTCAGTCCCAGATTACGGCTACATTCTCCTAAACAGCACCCTGATTTAAACATCTTTCAGTCTGACCTCTCACACCCTGCAGCTAAACATATACTTCACAAGAAACACTCCACTCAACAACGCCAAGATGCAAAAGTATTTCATCAGAACTGTGGAAGGAAATAAGCTGCTTGCAAGTAAACAACTCACACCACTGCAATCCATACCACTTCCTTAGTATTTATTCTTTTGCCTCTCATTACTTGTTTTTCTATGCTTGCATATTTTCTTTTCTAAATTATATTTTGGGGGAGGAAATGCTGAAGATGCAGAAGTTCTGCAGCTTAGCTGTTGAGTCATACAATGCTTCAGTTCTTTAGTAGACTAGAATATAAAAAGCAAGAGATAAAGAAACACTTGTGGTTAAAAACAACAGATCCTGATGAAACGCATGTGATACCTAAATATTTCTTAAATCAAAAAGAAAGGAATCCAAAACCTACTAAAGAATGATCAAAGAATGTGAATGGGAAACACAAGATGATAGGTAGGTAGGTATGTAAGTAGGTAAGTGGATGGATGGATGGATGGATGGATGGATGGATGGATGAATGGATGGACGGACGGATAGACTAAATTCTTTGGGCTGAGGTGATGCTGCCATGCAAGTATTAGGACTGGAGTTTGGATCGCATGAATTCACTTAAATCCAGGAAAAGGATGGTGGCCCGTCTGTAATCCCAGCCTCAGAAGGCAAAGACAGGGGGTCTCCAAAGCAAGCTGGCTAGTAAGACTAGCCTTAGAGGAGAATTCTGGATTTGTTTTGAGAGAGACTGCTTCAAAGAAAACAGTGGAATACCACTGTGGAAGATCCTTGATGCCAACCTCAAGCCTGTACTCGAATATATGCACATATGCCCACATAACACATGTGCCTACAATCACGCGAATATGTACACACACATATTCAGAAAAAAATTAAAATAGCAATAAGCTATGTAGGGTCACTGGTAATCAGATAAATGAAAATTAGACATAACTTTTAAAAATGTGACATAGTCTTATACAGATTGAGCAAAACTGAAATAAAATGACAATAAAATAAAATAACAAGCACACACACATTAAGTGCTTGTTGTGGGCCAGGTTTTCTTCTAGAGGCCTTAGCGCACACGTAACAGTCGAGATAACCCTGTGGAGTTGTTCTCTCTCCTTAGGTTTGGGGTTGCTGCTGCTGTTTGAGTTTGGGAACCTTTGGGAGGATTAGTTTCTTTTCTTTTTTCTTTCTTTTCTTTTTTCTTTCTTTGTTTTGGGTTTTGGGGAGGATTAAGGGTTTTTGTTTGTTTTTGGTTTGGTTTGGTTTATGTTTTTTTCCAAAATAGGATTTATGTGTGTAACAGCCCTGGCTATTCTAGAGCTCACTCTGTGGACCAGGCTAGGATTAGTACCACCACTGCTTCGAGACTACTGACGTTTTACACCAATGGATAAGTCTAATTAATGGACTTCCCCAGACTCACAGGACTAGCCGCTTCTAAAGATAGAACCTGAACTTAGATACCTAGACGACAAAACTGTATACTCACTTATAAGTGGATATTAAACATATAATATAGGATAATCATACTAAAATCTGTACACCTAAGGAAGAGCTAATCAAGAAGGAGGACCCTGGGTAAGATGCTCCATCTTCATTCAGAAAGACAAGCAGGATGGACATCGGAAGAGGGAGAAAACAGGGAACAGGATGGGAGCCTATCACAAAGGGCCTCTGAAGGACTCTACCCAGCAGGGTATCAAAACAAATGCTGAGACTCAAAACAAATGGCCAAACTTTGGGCAGAGTGCAGGGAATCTAATGAAAGAAGGGGGAGTTAGAAAGACATGGAGAGGACAAGAGCTCCACAGGGAGAGCAAAAAACCAAAAAAATCTAGGCCCAGGGGTCTTTTCTGAGACTGATACTCCAACCAAGAACCATGCATGGAGATAACCTAAAACCCCTCCACAGATGTAGCCCATGGCAGCTCAGTCTCCAAGAGGGTTCCCCAGTAATAGGATCAGGGACTGTCTCTGACATGAACTCATGGGCTGGCTCTTTGATCACCTCCACTTGAGAGAGGAGTAGCCTTACCAGGCCACAGAGGAAGACAAAGAAGCCAGTCCTGATGAGACTTGATAGACTAGGGTCAGATGGGAGGGAAGGAGGATCTCCCCTATCATTGGCCTGGGGGAGGGCATGAGAGAAGAAAAGGGAGGAAGGGTGGGATTGGGAGGGGTTGGGGAGGGGGCTACAGCTGGGATACAAAGCGAATAAACTGTAATTTTAAATAGCTTTAGAGAGCTTTTCTTTTTTTAAACAAGTAAACAACATTTTATTTAATGTTCCAATTGAAATAGAATTTACATCACTTCCCCCTCCTTTTCCCTCCTCCAACCCCTTCCATGCCTCCACTTTCAAACTGATAGCCTCTTTTTCTTTGATGATGATGACGATGACTGTATTCATGTTTGTGTGTGTACACACACACACACACACACACACACATAAAACCTGCTGAGTCTGTTTTTGATATTTGTTTATATGATTTACAGGCTGACCACTCTGCATTGAACAACCAATAAGGGGCTCATCCCCGGAAGACACTAATCCTCCTCTCCCAGCATTCATTAGCTGCCCATAGTTCCTTGTCTGGGGGTGGGGTCCTGTGACATTTTCCCCCTTCCACGTGTCCACTGATGCTGCTATTGTTCCTTTCTTGTTTATGCAGACAATTCTAAGAGAGACTGTTTCACAGCAGACTTCCTGATATTCTGGCTCTTACAATCTGTCTCCTCTCCCTCAGTGCTCCCTGAGCCATACATGAAAGAGCTGTGCCAAGAAGGCACCTGTTGCGGCTGGCTCCCCATGATCCATTGATCTCTGCATTGTGTCCAGCTGGGGTTTTCTGTGATGCTCTCTATTTCCTGTAAAGAGAAGCCTCTTTGATGAAAGGTCGTAGCTATACTTAACTATGGGTATAAGAAATTTTGCTTAACAGGCTAAGACATGAGATGAAAAGAAACTAGAAATTTGGCAAAAATAACAGCCAATAAATGCTAAAAATGGGTTTGTTTGTACAAAAATTCTACCAAATGTTGGCAAGTGTTGGTTAAAATATGTACCTTCATATGCTATTTGAAAGTCATATGGTATAACTGTTCTGAAAGGCAATTTGATAAATTTCATTAATTGTTTAAATTTACCATAGATTAATATATTTTTGAACATATTACTCCTTTTAGAAACCTCTAGGTATATATAAAAGAATCTGCCACAAAAGCACTTAGTTTATATTATTTATAACTATAATTGGGAATAGAAATTCAGCTACTGGTATGCCCTTACAAAGAAATACAGTCAGGCCAATCAATATGACGTTCCAGAGCATCTCTATAAGACAGAAAATGCTAACCACACATTTCAGTGAAATAAAGGTCAGCAGAAATAATGAATGCTTTGTTTTCATTTTTATTAGGAAAACATATAAACAGAATTGACTGGATATTTATGTAACAGGTAGATACATGGCTAGTTAGCTGTAAGCACCTAGCTGTTTAGAAACTTAGAACTAGCTAGAGAGAGAAAGCTACAGCTATGTTGATGTCATATTATGAGAATGTTCAATGTTTTAGTCCCATATGATTGAATTAGGAAGATGCTGCTATTTTTGCTGCCTCCTGGTCCTCCGCTGCCACCTCCTCCTCTTACTCTTCTTCCTCTTTCACCCTTATGGGGTTTTGTTTGCTTGTTTTTGTTTTTACTGTATTTCTAATTGGCTGGTTTTCTACTTGTAATAAGAAGGAAACCCAGCACGGCAGTTTCTATATATAGACCCACAAGGTAATGAAGGGGGTTTGGTGCTTGGAAAGTAGCATTTCCGCCTTAGTTCATGGGCAGTAGCAGCAACTGTTGTTGTAAGGGAGACAACAGCCAAGAAGAATGCTTACCTCCCCATAAAGCAGCCACAGAAAGAAACCATCCCTCCTCAAAGGCATCGAGCCAGCAATCTCCTCCGGGTCCCTTCCTTCTCACCAGGGGGAGCTACAAGTAAGAAAAGTCACTTGCCCTCAAGTATTCTCCACCAACCCTGCTCCTCACCCTAGCTATCATAGACCTCTAGTGATAAACTTTATCTGCAGAAACCAAGGAAATGAAATAGGTCAAGACATTTAGTGCCAGGTATAGTGGCACTCATCTTTAATCCCAGCACTTGAGAGACAGAGGCAAGCAGATCTCTGAGTTCTAGGTCAGCCTGGTCTACACAGTGAGTCCCAGGACAGCCAGGGCCACAGAGAGACTGTGTCTCAAGATGTTTGTGTGGGGGAGGGGTAGCACTTCTGCTTGAATACCTTTATTTATGTGTATTGGGGCGGGAGGCTGGGTCCCTCTGTCCCTCTGTTCTCTACCCTGCAGCAAAGGATGTCCCCCACAGCCTCCTGAACCCACAGACTCAGGATTCACCTTACACGCTCAGGAGAGAAAAGCCAGCGAGCACAAGTGTGACCCAGGCACCCTTCCTAGTCACACCCTTGTGATCCATTCTGTGACTCAGAGGATGGGAGGCACAGTAGGACAGAACAGGACTTTCCAGAAAGGTCTTCATCTAACCAGTGTGCAGTCTTTCCATGCTGCTGCATGTGTGGTCCCAACAGCACCAGCCTGCAAGCCCTCTAGTTGGTGAATGCTGTCAGCAGACTCTGCGATTAGCAAGGGTCACCCCCATGGACTCCAAGGAGCCTCCCCTGGCCCAGAGATGCTCCCACCACCAATTTTGGTTCTCTCTCAATCTACCCCCAACCTCTGCTCTCCCCACACCCCTTACCATCCACACCCTCTCTCACATCCACTTCCCTCCCTCCATCTACTTCATCTATTTTCCCCTCTGAGTGAGAGTCCCTTGGGACCTCCTTGTTATTTAGCTTCTTTGGGTCTGTAGATTTTAGTATGTTTATCTTATATTATACGGCTAATAGCCACTTATAAGTGAGTATACACCATGCATGTCTTTCTGGGTCTGAGTTACCTCAGGATGATATTTTCTAGTTCCATCCATTTGCCTGCAGATTGCACGATGTCTTTGTTTTAAATAGGTGAGTAGTATTCCATTGTGTAAGTATACTACATCTATTCATCAGTTGAAGGACATCTGGTTTGTTTCTAGTTTCTGGCTATTATGAATAAAGCTGCTATAAACATAGTTGAGCAAGTAAGGAGCCTGAAGTCACCAGCTCCAATAGTCAGGTGGGACTTCCAGTGGAGGGAAGGGAACACCAACCCATCTAGAAAACCTTCAGCCCAAAACTGGTCTATAATAAGTGTAGGGACAAAGATGGAGCAGAGATTGAGGGAATGGCAAACCAATGACTGGCCCAACTTGAGACCCATCCCATGGGAGAGAGCCAACCCCTGTCATTATTAACGATACTCTGCTATGATTGCAGACAGGAACAATAACAGTCCTCTGAGAGGCTGCATCCAGAAGCTGATGGAAACACATGCACAGACCCATAGCCAAACAACAGGCCAAGATCAGGGAGTTCTACAGAAGAGTGGGAGGAAAGGTAGAGGGAGCCAGAAGGGTCAAGGACACCACAAGAAGACCTACAGAGTCAACTGACCTGGGCCATGGGGGCTCAGAGAGACTCAACCACCAACCAAAGAGCATGCATGGACCTAGACCCCTACACATATGTATAGGGGCAGCATGGGCAGCATGTGGGTCTCCTAACAATGGGAGCAGGGCTGACTCGGACTCTGTTGCCTGTCTTTGGATCCCTTTCACCTAGCTGGGCTGCCTTGTCAGTGCCCAGTGGAAGAGGATGCGCTTAGTCCTGCTGCTGTGACTTGAGATACCAGGGTGGGTTGGTACCCCTTGAGGACCCTCCACTTCTCTGAGAAGAGAAAAGGAAATGGGAGGAAGGGACATGAGGGTGGAACTAGGAGGAGAGGGGAGAGAGAGCTACGATCAGGCTGTAAAGAAATGAAAGAAAGAAAGAAAGAAAGAAAGAAAGAAAGAAAGAAAGAAAGAAAGAAAGAAAGAAAGAAAGAAAGAAAGAAAGAAAGAAAAAGAAAGGAAGGAAGGAAGGAAGGAAGGAAGGAAGGAAGGAAGGAAGGAAGGAAGGAAGGAAGGAAGGAAGGATAGAGAGGGAGAAGAAAGAGAGAGGAAGGGAGGAAGGGAGGAAGGAGGGAGGGAGGGAGGAAGAAAGGAAAGGTGAATCTCCTTATTTCAGCTTCTTTAATGTCTTCTTCAGAATGTTGCATAGGAGGCTTTAGACAGCTGTTATCTGTTTGCCTCAGAGAAGTATCAGCCTTTAGTCTAGCCTAACAACATGGTATGGACACCCTAAGACCAAATAGTCTTATCCCAGGATCAAAATGAGAGGGGTGAGAAATAGCCTCCATATTGTTTAAAATGGTATTTGAAAAAAGCAAAGGAGGCTGTATGTAGGGGAGGTATTAAACAGAGCTGAGAAACTAGAAATCGCCTCTTTTTACCAGCACAGTCATTCTATGCTGGAAGCCTATTAAGAAGGTATTTCGGTCTGTGATATAAAGTAACAATGTTTGCATAAGAACAGGTAGAGAACAGAAGTCAGATCCTATCTCCTCAGGACTATGTGAGACCAAGCTCAGATACATTAAGAGAATGCCATTTGGGATCTGGTTTTAATTGGATTTTTCCAATTTTTTATATATTCTAATGAGCATGGGAAAGTTTAGTGTTTCAGATACAGCCTCTATTCAGAGGATGCAAGCACTTTTTTTCTCTTTGGGTTGCCAAGTCAGGGAGTAAGGTAAAGAAGACTTTTGTATGAATCTCCATCAGCTAAGAAATTTCCTAGCCTTGAGTCTTCAGGAGGCACCTTCTAAGTGTTCAGTTTTGTGGAGGCACAAGTTAGAAAAGGGAGCTCAATGGCCTTCAGCAGAACACCCACTGTAGCTCAGTGGGTCAGCAATGAATACAGACCTTCAAATCTGTATGTGGCTAGAGATCATTTGGCTGCAAACCAGAAGGGCAGGGGGTTCAGCTGACCAGCGGCCTCCTCACAGAGCGCATCACTTCAGAGACTCCGGACGTATAAAGTACACTGACAGGGATGGATGCCTGTCTCCTAAACAGTAACACTGAGTAGACACAGCACTGACCGTCTCTGGCACCTGTATTGGTCAGTGAGGACTGTATGAGAAAAACTTACCAAAAAGTTATTTTCTTACAGCTCTGGAGGCTCAAAGTCCAAGCTCAAGATGGCAGGAGGGTAGATTCTCTATTCTTTCTCTCTCTCTTCCTTACAGACAGCTGCCTTAACACTGAGTCCTCTGTCCTTGTCCACGTCTAGATTTTTCTTCCTTGTGATAGGACACATGTTGGGTGAGGTCTCACCCTCATGACTTTATTCAACTTAATTACCTCCTTAAAGACCCTATCTCAAATGCAAGGCACATTCTGAAGTCCTGAGGATTCAATTTTCAAAGTATGTATTTGAGGAGAAGGACGCACAATGCAGCCCTTATGTTAGATTTCCCATCTTGGTAAGAAATGCCTGAAGAAAATAAGGAGCAGAGATTCATTTTAGTTCACAGAGACAGAGGTTCAATCCACAGTGGGCTGACTTCCTCATGTCTGGCCTGTGGCAAAGCCAAACATGACAGTAGACTATAAAAGAGCAAAGCTGTTCATATTCTTGTGGCCAAGAAGCAGAAAGAAGGAGGCGAGAATCAGGAAAGTGACAGCATTTGCAGACTCACTCCCAGTGACTTCCTGCCTTTCCTAGGCTCTCTGAGAGGCAGCCAGGGACCTATCCTTCAACACACAAGCCTGCAGGAGACATTCCGTACCCAAACCACCACAGCCCATAAGGGTATATGAAAGAACAGGTTGGGCGGACACATACTTCCTCAAAGTCTCCCTGATTCTATTAGAGAATCGGGCTAACACAGTTCCTAGCTACAGTCTGGACTGCATTCGGACAGTCCAAACGAAGTTTCCTTGGGGAAGGTAGTTGTCCTCTCTGGGCCACAGTTTCTCACATGTAAACCCTAATACACAAAATTTCACATAAAAATTAAATGGGTTTACACATATAAAGAGCTCATGCTAACACCTTCCTTACATGAGGTAAATGTTGTTGTTTGATTTGGAGGGTTTTTTTCAGACAGTATCTCATTCTGTAGTCTGGGCTGGCCTGGGATTCACTATGTAGCCCAAGCTGGTCTTGAACTCACAATAAATCTCCTAGCTGGGCCTCCTGAGTACTGGGACTACAAACATAAGCTACCATACCCAGTTCAGTATCATGAATAAATCCATCCCGGGTGGGGACCTGTTGAATCCATACCCAAAGCATTGCTGAAAGCACCTCAAATATACACGTTGTATTCAAACCCTAGTGAGTCTGATTGTAACCTGCTAGCTAGAAAATTTCAGGGCAGAGGGTGGGGCGTGAAACCTTTACCCTCATCCATTTACTAGAAATTTCAGAGCCCTTACTCTTTCTCCTTGAGCCCTATTTTTACTTTATACTCAGTGGGTTCGCACTGAGTATAAATTTACACTGAGTGTAAATCCCCTTTGTTCAGGTTAAATTCATAGGCAAATTAAGGGAATGTCTTCCCTGTTGTTTCTCTCTCTCTCTCTCTCTCTCTCTCTCCTTCCCCCTCTCCCTCCCTCCTTCTTTCTCTTTTTTCACCAGAGGATGAGGGGATAAAGGCCTAAACTAACCCTGAGAAGATGAAGGCAGTCCAGGGACCCTTCTTTTCCAAGAGGACTTCGCCTTTCCTGTAGACCATCAGTTTGTTTGTCAAAGGAGACCTAAGGTCCGCTGGAAATATATACGAGGGAAGCTACACAAGCAAGTGACATTTTTTGCCCTGATTAACTATTTTTAGTCATTAAAGGGTACCTGGCCTCTGTCGCTACAGAGCCTACCCCAAAGCTGATGGACCTCTTGGATCTCAGCAAAATGTTCTCACTGACATCCCACCAAGTGTAAGTGGGCTGACATCCTGTAGCCACTAGATAAATTCTCGAAATTCATGAGGAGACAACTAACGTCCAAGGCTAACAAGGTCACCATTAGCATCTGAAACCTGCAACAGAGAGAGTTCCCTGCTCTGCTGTAACCCATCTACATGATGTACTTGAAGTGTATCCGGTTATAATTTTCTTTGTTGTGCTACTATAAAAAAAAAAATTCATGCAACCATTGCCATGTTGGAACACAGTATTTGAGGCAATCTGAATTTGTCTTCCTGGACCATGGTCACTCATATTTGGCTCCAGAATGAGTCATCTCTTTTTTTTTATCTTGAGATTAGAACTGTGGTTTTGCACTGACATCATACTTATAGGAATCAGGCATAGAGGAAGCAATGATTATGGTTAGTGGCTGAGGATGGATGGTCAGAGATGGTCTCTAAACATAAAACAAGAGATCAGAGAGAGACTCGGTAAAACACTGGGCTAGAAGTTGCCTCCATGTGACATCATAAATGTGAAAACATCAATATCAAATAACATTGCAAGGAGAGAATGCCTGGAAGAACACGAGAAATCGCTCAGGGAGTGATCAGACAGCTGGGAAGTGTGGAGAAACAGAAGGGTGACTCAGCAGAAAGAGGTAAACAGCTCACGCAAGCTTCACTGTGCCAAGTTTCTATGGGGGCAGAGGAAACAGAAGCCTGCCTCATCCAAAAGCTAAGCCAGGAGGCCCTGGTGGAGAGGCTTCCCATGTTTCCTTCCATGTGTGGACTCTAGAGGGGTGGGGGATGATAAATAGATAGTTATGAATGCAGAAAGAAAGGGGCATAAGGGAGTCAGAAAAAAAGTTATGGTGGAGAAAGACAATGTCTAGTGCTGTATGGTATCTTACATACGAGGAAGTGTGTGTGTGTGTATGTGTGTGTGTGTGTGTGTGTGTGTACAATACAGAGATAGCCAGTTATAAAGCATGGTTACATTATATATATAATATATATATATTCATATGAATATATATTCATATATCCATATATATATAATGTAACCATGCTATATATATATGTATATATATGTATATATATATATATATATATATATGACATGAAATCTTAAAAACTGTGGGAAAAGGAAACCAGTGAGGGGTGGGAGAAGAAACGGGGGGAAGAGGATGATGAATATGACCCAAGTACAATGATATATATATATGCAGGAGATTGTCATAATGTAACTCATTATTTTGTATACTAACTAAAAAAAATATTTTTAAAGAGTAGTAAGAGAAAAACAATATCTTCGCAACAGAGCAAGCAGTTAAGGAAAAAACAGGTTATGCAGGTGATGGAGTAGCATCATTGGGACAGGGCAGGAGAGGCGGGAAAAGAGACTCGACCCACAACCACCCTTTGCAGGGATGCCGCTGTCCGTCCTGCAGGAAGAGTTTTCCCTTCAGCAACTGAGCAGCGTGCTTCCTCACTTAATGCTGGTCCCCAACCTCAGTCGCACTCACTGCTTGATTTCCTAGTCTCTGCTGCAGCTACTGAGAGCATAATTCACCACTGCAGAAAGGTTTATTGGACAGCACTGTCTTCAAGAATATTATTTAAGAGAGCTGGCGGCAGACAGGTTTGGAACAAAGCAATTCTATAGCCATTGTTTAGGAGGTTAGAAATCACAGGTGTGACAGTTATTTAACGTATGATTATTTTTGCCTTTGTCAAGAAAGCACCTAAACACTGTGAAGAAGATGCAGCTTAGACCGCCTTGTAGTGGGTATCACCAGCTTAACATATACTTGAGGGTTGCATGCGTCCCTGTAATGTAGCCATGATTCACGACCCGGCCGTCTGTGTACTGTGAATATCATTTTGTATTCTTTGTGTGTGTACAATCCTGCATAGCTGTCTCACTTCTCAAGAGCTCGTGAGTCGTAATCTTAAACGCAGAGAAGAGTGCTTCATTGTGGTGCTGCGAGTTGAATCAAGGGCCTGTGAATGCCAGGCAAGTACTTGACTGAGCTGTATCCCTATGCCAAGATTTATATATTAACCATTTCATTCCCAGTACCCAAGGCCAGGGTGTCACACATAGAATAACACAGAAGACATTGGGGTTAATGACCTCCACGGTTCTCTTTTGGAATGTCATCACTCCCATCCCTAGACTGTTTACCACAGTCCTCTGCTCTTGATTCCCACACACTCTCCCCCAAATACCCCAGGATTTATATGCCCCATGAATTTCAAAATTACTACTTCCCATCACCCTGAATTTTGTTAGCAAGCTTTTGCTCCTGCTGCAGGAATCACCTTAAATTTCTGTTATCCGCCTTGTCTGAGCTGCAGTGCCTGCATGAGTCCCCAGGCTCTTCTGTGGCACCCTTCTGTATGAGGTAAAAACTTGGTTGTCTATATCTCCTCTAGATCACATGCTCTGAAACGGTTACTTTCTCAAGGATACATCTCCAGAAGTGAGCACCAAGTCTGGGACGCTAGACTACATGGTGTTTGTGAAATTAAGGAATGGTTTAACAGTGAGCCATATTGTGTAAGTACAGTTGAAGGGTTACATGGGTCTACTCACAATCCCACCAAGGGTACATATTCTGGCCTCTCTTCCTGCTTCCTATATAAAATCCAAGCAAATAAGGATGATGAATCCCAAACCTGAGGCAAAGACAGGTGCCTGGCAGGCAGAAAAAAACATGTATATAAATGGTCGTCTATATGTTCAATGTTCTAGTGTTTAAGCTACGTGTTCAGTTTGGGAGACTTGCCTTGTTAGTGTTTGATTCATAGCACATACACATTGCATAGGACATACATGAAATGATGATATTTCCAGAGTTTATTCTTCTCCAGCAACAACTTGAACTGTTGTGTTTTGTTTTGTTTATTTCATTTCAAAATTTTGCTTCTGTGTCACATTTCACGAATACCACAGCCTTTGTTTTCTTCCAGGTGTAAAAGCAAGGAGCAGTTACACTAAGCACAACAGTCGTGTGCTCTGTCTGTCCTTCTCTAGGTATAAGGAAATGAATGCCAATTTCTCTGCCTGACCCTTTGGGCATCATCAAGAGATAGTGTTCCGTTCCAGCCAAGGTGCTCATGACGACACTGCAGCCTGCCAAAGCAATGCCCTTCGCCTAAAAGCACATTCTTCACAGCTCAATATTGCTGTCTCCCACCAAAAGAAAATCAATATAAGGCAGCAGAAGAGACCTGAGGCCCAGAACTGGTATTCTTGTCAATTCATTACAATCTCTTTGGTGCCTGCCCTTGCTGGGTATCAGTGGCATCTGATCACAGCCAAAGCCAAAACCTACAGCTGCTGATCCCGAGGTCCTTACTTTCTTATGTGGAGAGACAGGCATGTCATCCAAGACGCGGAACTAGCCGGGGTGGGGGAAGCCATAACTCTAAATTGTGGGTGGGGGGAGGGTGAAATAGAAAGAGCTCCAGTGGAAGAAGCAGCTCCTTGAAAGAAGATAAGCAAAGGCCAAGATCTGAATATAAACTTACTGTGACATGGTATATGGTTTTACTTAGTTTTAACTTCTAGACTGCCCCAAGTCTCTCTGTCTCTCTGTTTCTGTGTGTGTGTGTGTGTGTGTGTGTGTGTGTGTGTGTGTGTGTATGTGTATCTGTTTAAGAAAGTTGCCATCAGGATAGCATACAGGTAATTTTGAGAAGTTTACCAACCATTAACCCTCAACTGTGATCCCCTAGGGAGCTGGAACTTGGGATATGCAAGTTAGGTTTGTTTTTTTAATTTTTAAAAACTTCATGTACATGGGTGTTCTGCCTTCATGTATGTCTGTGCCCTGCATGCAATTGCCAGTGCTGGTGGGGGCCAGAAGAGGGCACCAGAGGCTCTGCATGCAGGTAATTATAAGCTGTCATGTGGGTGCTGGGAATCAAACATCCATCCTCAGAAAGAACAACTAGGGCTCTTAACTTCTGAGCTTTTTTTCAGCCCCAATCCACGTTACATTTCTTTAAAAATATGTATATTCATAGCCAGACATGTTAACTCACACCTATGATCTAGCACCCAAGAAGCAGAGGCAGAAAAACTGCTAGGTGTTCAGATTTTTCTGGACATCATAACCTGTCTCAAAATAAATAAACAAGCAAACAAAAGAAGTTCTGTGGGACTTAATTATGTTTGACCTGGATCAATCTTCAGAAATCATGCTATATCTTCTAAGCACTTTAAAATTATTAAAGTGGCAGGTGGTAGTCTGGAACCACTAAGAAATAAAGGTAAAACAATTTAAACACTAGGATTTTTTTTTCAGTAAAGATATTTGTAACAACAACAACAACAACATAAGCCAGATACTGGACATTGTCTAAAACTACATCATAGAATCTTCTCATGAATGTCGTCTTCCCTATGGTCTTCCTGGACCCCATTTCCCTCCATAGATCCAAGTATTCCTGTTTCCAATAAGGTTTTTGTGTGACTCACTTGACCAGGAGTAGTTTAGAAATTGCTCTCCTTGATTCCTAGTCTTTTCAAAGAGAAGACAGACCCCTGCAATTACTTGATTCTCCTTCCGAATGGCTAATTTTCCTATGGTCTCTTTTGGGTCTCTCCCATTTCCATTCTGGTACCAAGCCTTGCCGATGCTGATGGAGGTGGTAATTAGATGTGATTTAAGTGCTGCATAATTTGTCCATAGCTCTGAAATGCCAGCTTAAAATCAAGGGAGTTTGGTCAAGAGGAAAAAAATTTCCCTCTCTCTCTCTCTCTCTCTCTCTCTCTCTCTTTCTCTTCAGAAAAGGAGAGGAAAAGGGAACAGGTGGCACTAGGCCACCTGCTTTATGGGGGGCTAATTAGGATTCTGGCTTTGCAGAGAACATTTTTAGAAAAAGCATTTGCAAGGGTTGCTGAAAAGTAGAGTGAGAAAAGCTGCAAAGGCTGAGCAGACAGAGTGCTCCAGCTACATCAGGGCCGGCACAACCTCACAGAAAAGAATTTCCCCAAAAGACCCAGCCAGAGGAAATCCTGAGAGGAGGAAGTAGCCAGCAAGTAAACCGGGATGACCCAACTCTGATATATTGACACTCTGACCTACTGACACTATGCAGTGCTGTTTATCTCCATTGCATAAGAATTCAGCAGGAAGAATTCAGAACAAGAATTAAGGACCAAGATGTTTTGAGAAAGGGAAGACTTTCTGCTTTCTCAATCATGGTAGTTTCTTACCATCTGTACCCTACAAAGAAGAAGAGATAAATATTCAGGAAAAAAGAAACAGGATTTAAAGGACAGAAGGAAGAAGAGAAGGCAAACAAAAAGTCCATGGAACTGCACAGAAGGTATCATTTCTGAACATGCATCATGAATTTAGGTCAGCAAAAATGGCTTCCTATGAAAATGTATTTGTGCTGTATGACTTCAATAAACACTACTCACTTATAACTTAATGTTCCAGCTTTAATAGTTTTTGTAATGTGAACTAAATTAGTCAATTCATCGAATATTTGCCCGCATCTATTATAATCACTGTAATTACCTTCATCTGTCTACTAAAGGACAATTTCTACTTTGTATTATTATCTTTACACCAAAATAGCACCACAAAAATTAGAAATTATATTCAGACAAATTAGTTCCCTCCCAGAATTTCAGTTTCTCATATGAAAAGTTTAGTGACAGCTTCCAAGTTTGCTTAGAACATTTTATATTTAACTAACTCAAAATCTGGCCTGAAATGTTGAGTGGGTAATAATCAATAGAACATAATCTCATAAATTTAAACTTTATTAACGTCAAATTTACCATGTTTATCTTTTCTATATCTATAAAAATGAAGTTTTCTAGAAAATTATTAATATAAATTCTAATGTGCCAAGGAGCTTCCTAATGCTGTCTTTGAGTATCTGAGCGTTTCCAAACCAAGAACTTCAAAATGCATGTCTAACTCTATAAGTCATACACTGTTGTAAGAGTCCTCTTGACCTTGTAAACAGGAGGAGGAGGAGAAGGGAGAGAAGGAGGAAGAGCTTCAGCTGCTCCTTTCTATTGCTGACGTAAAACACTCTGACAAAGAGCAGCCAAGGGGAGAGAGGGCTCCTTTCAGCTGGCAGGTCTGTGTCCATCACTGAAAGAAGTCAGGCCGCTGTAACACAGATGGACTCATGGAGACAGTGACAGTAGCCACGAGACCTGCACAGGTGCACGCCAGACACATTTCCAACATGGAGGAGTTGAACACAAAGTCCCACCCCTAACCAAGAAAGTAGCTGAGAAAGGGAAAATTAGTTCGCTCCAGTGAAGTATCTCTAGGTATATCAACTACACTACAAAGGCCCCATGTCCAGGAGTAGTTGGCCTTCAGAAAATGGATTCTGTGGATTTGGGGGTTTGTTTGTGTGTCCACATGAGTGTGCATGGCTGTGTAGGGGGGTGTTGTGTCTGTATGCATGTTTGCTTGTTTTGCAGGCACATTATGTGAATGGGAGTAGAAGACTGACATTGAGCATCTTTCCCAATTACCTTCTAACTTTGTTTACTGAGGCAAGTTTTCTCTCTGAATCCTAAGCTCACCCATCCAGCTAGGACCCAGGGATCCTCTGTCTCCACGCCCAGGCACTGATGTTTCAGTCGGGCTGTCATACCCACCCAGCTTTTTACGTGAGTTCTGGGAATCTGCACTGAATTCTTTATACTTACTAGCAAGTGCATTATCTACTGGGCCATCCCATTTCCAATGCTCCTTTAAGCTCTTTTAAACTATACACCTAACGGTGGTGCTATTTACCCACCATATTTGAAAAAAAAATATTTAAAAATAAGTTTGTTAGAAAAAAATTGAAACTTAATGCATTAAAATAATTACTTCCCACATCCCAACTCAAAATAGATTGTTTTCAGTCCATTATGAGTGGTTTTAGGAGACTGTTCATGAACAATATGGCCCTACCCTGAGACATCCTGGTAGTTCCTGTTCTGTTCTATATAGCAATTAGCATGCCTCTTGGAAAAAACACAGGCAACAACTTGGGGGCCATGAGTAATCAAGGAGTCCGTTTTCATTTCCAAAGTATTAAAGACAGAAACCCAGGGGCTTAAGCAGAAACTAGAAAATAGCAGAGGAGATCTTGATCGTGTTTTGAAAATTCCAATTTCATTTTCGAGTGCAGAATGTGCCCTGGAGCAGGACTCAGCAAAGCAACCCATAGCAACTGTCCTTAATTACTTCTTTCCTGGGCTGCTTCTAACATTAGCAATCTGGAGGAGAGCTCCATAAACCTGACTGGAAATCACTCAAAACCATTCTCTAATTATTTATTTGAGAAGTAGGCAGAGGTTATACTGTGTAATGAGACTTCCCTAAATAACTATTCATGAGAATAGGGTTCTTAACGCTGCAATCCTCCCAGGACCGATGGGATTTCAGAGTCTGTCATGGCCCAAATATCTTGTTTCCCTTGTGGATTCCATGACCTGGTTCTCCTCTGTTCTATTTACCTAGATGGAGTATTATTGCTATCCTTTATGCCCTAAGACAGTCAGACATAAAATAGCCTGCCTTATTACTTCCAGTATTGTGACTGTATCTGCCAGAATTTGTGTCCTGATTTGTAGCCTGAAAAATTGGAGAATCCTAACGCCTGAACGTGCTATCATTTGCCCTCAACATGTTCATGTGCTCTGTCTAGCCATGTCAGGCACTACAGTATCAAGGGCAGGGGAAAGAAGCTCATGGAGATGTGAGGCAAAGAGCGAAGAGAAGAATGAGCTAACTTACCCTGGACACTAGACTTTTTCTTAACTCTAAAGATTTCATAAAACACAGGGAAAATGGGGTAGGGGCTTTATCTAGAGAGGAAGAAGGAAGAGAGATGAAGACACTAAGGATGATTGGAAAAGCCATAGGGAAACACGGGTATGTACTTACAACACATGTATAATCTATGAAATGTATGTGAATGCATATATAAAGTTTAAATAAAATCTCATCACCTAGAGTGATACTGCTCTGTCCTCCCCCCACCAAAAAAAAAAAAAAAAAAAGCCACATACTATCTAACAAAAACCCCGTGGCCAGTGGCCTTGGGGGGCTCCCCGAACTTGAAAGTAAGATGCTATTACTGAAGACACTCAACACACGTTAGACACAAGACTTGGTGGAATCAAGCTGGAACTGGCCCGGAGGCCTCCTCCCCAAGGACAATCTTTCATACTATCTCAAGGAGCTATGCAACCTGCCAGGGTAGAAAAGCAACCATTCCTCTTACCCAGCTGCAAAGCCTGTGCATCCCAGAAATGACCAGGACGGCAAGACGTGCCCCAAGGCTGAAAATAGTGGCATTTCTGTCTCAGGGGTAAGCAATAGCCGCCCCTTCCGACGTAAGGCCTCCTCAGTGGGAAGGAATTAATGTCTGGTACAGTAAACCTAGCCATATATCTGTGGCTGGCTCCCAGAGGAGAACCACTTTCCTAAACCAGTATAATTTCCAATTGCTTTCCAAATACCTAACCTATATCCATAGGTAAGTGCAGCTCTCACCTCTCATCAAAAAGGCTTTTTGCAGCAGATGGAAATCATCATGAAAATACACAGTCTGTCAAAATGCACAAAAGCAACTGACCACACAACCCCTAAGGCTGTGTGAACGCCTAGAAGGAGCAGGAGGAAAGAGCACAAGAGTCGGAGGATCAGGATGTCTACTGTGAGACAGTATCTTCTGTATGTGATGGAAAAGCCTGCACCCACGAAACCTTAACAACATGGCTGCCGAAACAAGACCTGCACAGTGACAACAGCTGACATCGAAGCATGACTGAAGGAACTCTCACAAAGCATGAAGACCTACAGGAAACGAACATCTACTCCGGGACAGGCAATCCGTCTTTTCCAGGAATGAGCCTCCAAATAGGTTATCCATCCTAAGTGGCAAGCCCCAAATACATATACTCATGAGCAACAGTAAATTTACTTAGCTGGTTGTAGTTTTATATATGTGTGTGTGTACATACACATGCATACCATACACACACACACACACACACACACACAAACATGTAACGATAACAATTTTAAAAATAGGTCATGAAATTGAAGAGAAATAGAAAAATTTGAATGGAAGAGAGGGTGGGGTAGAAATTGCGCAGTTACCACATTCATGTATTGTAGTGGTAGTTTTGGTTTCTTTAAACATTCAGTTATTCTGTGTAAATATATGGCTGTTTTAGATTGTCCACAGCAACAGACTCATTGCCTCATGTGGGCTCTGAGAGGAGCATGACCTTCGCCAGCTTCAGATAGTTTAAGTCTGGGGACTCTGAGAGGGAATAAATATCAGAGCCTGGAGAAGGGCAGGGGGCTCTCCAAGGAAGAAGGCAGCAGCTGTTCCTGGTGGCTGTTGTTGCAGTTTTACAAGAAGAAGAGGTTGAAGATATCTTGAAATGAAGATTGGACTTGCCCCAAGAAACCTGACAACCCTAAACCATCAGGAAGTAGCTGAAGAGAACTATGCCCCCTTTCCCCACTAACCTTCTTTCTCTTCTACCTGGTGTTGGGGGTTGGAAGGGATTAAAGTATAGGGAGGTAGAGCTATAAGAACCCAAAATAAGGGAGGAGCAGTCCTGTTAGGCCACAGAGGAGAGCTTTGCAGCCAGTCCTGAAGATACCTGATAAAACAGGATCAGATGAATGGGGAGGAGGTCCCCCCTATCAGTGGACTTGGCAAGGGGCACGGTGGAGATGAGGGAGGGAGGGAGGGACTGGGAGGGAATGAGGGATCGGGACACGGCTGGGATACAGAGTTAATAAAATGTAACTAATAAGAAAAATATAAATAAATAATTTAAAAAAAGAACCCAAAATAAAATAGAAAGGTAAGCCTACAATGTATGAAATTCCTAAAACACAAAACCATATATATATACATATATATATGTATATATATGTGTGTATATATATGTATATGTATATATATAATGTATGTACATATATATACATATAATGTGTTATATATATGTGTGTGTGTGTGTGTATGTGTGTGTGTGTGTATAAAACATTTTGAGAAGAAGATTACCAATGTGGGAGAAAAGAAAGTCCAGCCACAGTGCGTGCTGACATCATATTTGGCAAAAGACAAGCAGGAAATTCACCTTGAGGGAAGCCAGTGCCCTCCTCCAGCAGCTGGGGCGTGATGAACACCTGCAGGCAGGCGTCCACGTGATGTTCACTCGAGCATCTCCCGGCCAAACCTCCAGCCCAGAGGCCAGACAGGTAACCCTGCGCTGCAAACGTTTGCATGTCAGACTTCTGGCACACAGAATAATGCCCTGTGGAAGGCTCATTCACTATCGTTGTAACGAAAGCAACTCGACCCCTTTCTAGGACCTCCCTCCCACCAGCAGCCCCAGCCCAGCCCCGTTAGCTATGGCTAAGGCAGGCGAGAGGCCATTACTGAAGGGCAGCGGAGCCTCTTGTCCTGATTTACTGAAGCCACATTTCGCACTGGTAAGCAGCAACAGCAGCGAGAATAACAGAGACAGGGAGATGGATTCTCTTTCTATAAATAAACAGAAAACTGCTGTGGGATGCCAAAGTCATAAAGATGCAACCGAGACACCAGTCTCCCCTTAACTCACCAAGAAAGCTTCAGTGTTATGTAAGAATTATTCGGCACTTGAGCAGAAGACCTTTTAATGTCAAGGATCTCTGAAATTAGATTTAATGTTAACACTGGAATGTCTCCAGAGGATATGCTCTGGTCTAGAGCATGGGAGAAGAACTTTCTGGTCCCTTTTAGTTTTCATAAGTATTTTTCAGGCCCTACCTATCAATGCCTTGTTTTTAAATGTAACACAGTCAGTCTTCTAGAATGCCAGTCTGGCCTGCTCACTGGGTTTTCTAATTCCATCTTTAGTTTTAAATCTGATCTACAAAAACTCTTATGACTTTGATCAATTGACTTATTTTGTATGATGGACTAAGCCACTGCTGGCATTGCTGGGCTTGTGGGTAGCCTAGAATTGCCATCTTGAATATCACCAGTTTTCCCAGTTTAAACTAACTCTGTGGAGTACCAGGCGGTGCCATCCTCCAGTGGCCCAACCTCCAGCTTTGTCTTATTTCCTTCCTCTTGAATGCTTTATTTTAAAATTTCCTCATATATGTATACACATCTGTAACTACATACATGTATACACATCTGTAACTACACACACATATATATACATCTGTGACTCACAGAAAGTTGTCCTTCATTTGCTTGTCTGTGCCCTTTCATCCTTATGGCTTTTACCCACATTGTGGCCTCTTTCCCCAAACTGGAATCTTCAGGAAACAACCAAGCAGGCATCTTTCCATATTTTCCTTTGTGTTCAACTAATAATATAAACTCATCTCGACTTAAACAGCATGCACTCGAGAAATGGATACAGAAATTGTGGTTCATTTACACAAAGGAATACTACTCAGCAATTAAAAACAAGGAAATCATGAAATTTGCAGGCAAATGGTGGGATCTAGAAAAGATTATCCTCAGTGAGGTATCCCAGAAGCAGAAAGACACACATGGTATATACTCACTTATAAGTAGATACTAGACTTATAAGATAGGATAAACATACTAAAATCTGTACACCTAAAGAAGATAAACAAGAAGGAGAACGTGGGGTAAGATGATCAATCCTCACTTAGAAAGACAAATGGGATGTACATTGGAAGTAAGAGAAAGCAAGAACCAGGACAGGAGCCTACCACAGAGGGCCCCTGAAAGACTCTACCTAGCAGTGTATCAAATCAGATCCTCAGATTCATAACCAAACCTTGGGCAGAGTTCAGGGAATCTTATGAAAGAAGGGGGAGTTAGTAAGACCTAGAGAGGACAGGAGCTCCATAAGGACCAAATATATCTGGGCACAGGGGTCTTTTCTGAGACTGATTCTCCAACCAAGAACCATGCATGGATATAACCTAGAACCTCTACTCAGATGGAGCCCATGGCAGCTCAGTATCCAAGTGGGGATGCTAGTAAGGGGAACAGGGACTATCTTTGACATGAGCTCAGTGGCTGGCTCTTTGACCTTCCCCACTCCCAAGGGAGGAGCAGCCTTACTAGGCCACAGAGGAGGTCATTGCAGCCAGTCCTGAAGAGACCTGATAAGCTAAGGTCAGATGGAAGGAGAGGAGGACCTCCCCTATCAGTGGACTTAGAGAGGGGCAGGGAGGAGATGAGGGAAGGATGGTGGGATTGGGAGGGAATGAGGGAAGGGGCTACAGCTGGGATATAAAGTGAATAAACTGTAATTAATATAAAAAAATAAAAATTTAATAAAAAAAACAGCATGCACTTATTTGTATAAGATGGAATTATTTGTTAGAATGGAGCAAAAACTAAAACAAAAAAAAATAGGTTTTTGTTTGTTTTTTATAGAGCACTTTCCTGCATCTTGCTTTTCTCCTTATGAACCCTCCATGGGAATCCCTACAAGTCAAGCATTGGAGTTACCTTGATGCTTCTGTTTCTCCTTTGCTTCTTCAACACCTTACACGATATCATGGTGAAGATGAAAATATGACTACTGTGAAACCATCCCCCTCCTTAGAAACATTCACTTTGTTTCCCATGAGTAAACCTGGATCAGGTATCACTGGAGAAACAGAACAAAGAGGCTATGTAGAGAAAGAGGTTTCTTATAAAGAAGCAGCGGTTGAGATCCCAAGCTCTAGAGCTGGCAAACTGTAGGTGGTATAAGTGTGGGGGTGGGGTGACAGTGTAGGGCTGGTAAGATGACACAGCATGAGAGGGTCCTGGATAGCATGCCTGGTGACCTGATTTTCAAGGCGGTCATGGAGGAAGAGTCCCTGTAGCTGGAGGAGAGCCAGCTTTTTTGTCCTGTGTAATAGGCTTTTGCCTGACTGAATGAGGCCTATTCACATCGGGGAGGTTAACACAAAAGTATTCTTCCACACACAAGAAGAATAGTGACTGACCAAATGCCTTGGCACCTTGAAGCCCAGTCAAGTTGCCCTAAAATTACTCATCACAAATCATCACATACTATTATTTTTGTTCTTAGAAAGAAACCTGCCTATTCCTGCCCAGGACACTATAACAAAGAATCATAAGCTGGATAAGTCATAAACAGACATTATTCCTGATGGTTCTGGAAGCTGGGAAGACAAAGATAAGACCAAGGCATTCTGCCGATTCAATGCTTGGTGAAGACCACTTTTTTCTAGTTCAAAGATGGCACCACATATGCCCTCATGTGGTGGGAAGTGGAAGGCAGCATGATGAGGGCACTAAATCCATTCATGAAATCTACATTCTCAGGAACTATTATATCCCAAAAGGCCCCACCCAGTGACACAGTCACATTAGGCTTCAACATGTGAATCCAGGAGAAACGCAGACATTAGGGCCATGGAAAGGTCCAGCTGTGGGATTACTGAACAGATGAGGTAGGGTATTACCATACTGTGCTTTACGCAACAATTTTAACAATTTGTATTTCTGCCAACACTGTTTAAGGAGACTCTTCTCCATATCCCCAACAGTGGATGCTACTGTTCCTCTAAATGAAGGCCATTCAAAAATAAAGTTTCTTAAAATTCAATTCTTTGAACACAAGTGATGTTTAAAAGCTTTTCATAAAGTTTTGGCCACATGGAATTTTTCTGAAAATATTCTCTGCATATGACTTGCCCATTTTCCTCCTGTAGAGTTTATCTCTTGTTGAAAGTTTATAAGTAAGGACTTCTGCATATTATTAAATCCATAACTATTGATGGTGATTTTTGTGGCATTTTTCTGTAACTGTCATGTAATTTCGTTTGATTGTTTAATCTTACTTGTTTTTTTTTCTTTTATTGCTTGTGGTTGAAGCCTCTCTTACTACCAGATCATACAAATTAAATCCTAATTTTCAAAATAAAATTTGTATCACTGTATGCATATGGAAAAGATTCAATTTCTCTTTCATCCAAATGGAAAACAAGAAAGTCTGGAACTGTATTATTAGAATCCTTTTTTTTTTTTCCTGTTGAGATGCACTGAATCCTCACACAGGCCAATCTATATTTCTAGATTTACTCAGTTCCATTCCATTACTTTCTTTTGTCTTTTCCAAAGCCAAGTTCACACTCATGCTAACCCTGTGTCTTAAGTGTCATACAATGTGGTGAAAGGTCTCTCTATCTCTCTCTCATTTTTTATTTCCTTGACATATCTAAAAAATATTCTTTCCTATAAATTGTAAGATTCTCTCTCTAATTACCAGGACAAAACTTTTTATTGGGATATTGATAGGGCTTATCTAAAATCCACATCTGGATATGAATAAAGTACCTTTTTTAATTAAAAAATTTCCTTGGAGAGTCAGATATGATGGCATGTACCTGTTCCAGCACTCTGGAGATTGAGGCTGGATTATCACAAATTTGAGGCCAGCTTGGTAAACATAGTGAGACTTTTAATTTATTAACTAATTAATTAATTTCTTGATAAAATTTACTAAGTGTTCAAATATTGTTCTGCTCCTAACTGAGATGTTAAGGTTTTCTTTCTAAAGGCTCTGTACCTTTCTGAACATACTCACTTACAAATGTAAAGCCTGCTATGTAAAGCCATTTATGAGGGTTATCTTCATTGTCGAATTGCTTGGGTTTGGAAGCACCTAGAAAACACACTTCTGGCCATGTCTGAGGTTGTGTCCAGAGGGTTAGCCGAGGATGGAGGCTCACCTGAGTGTGAGCTTCCCCATTCCATGCACTAGGGCCTAGGACTGACTGAATAGCAGGAAATTAAAGACGAGCTGGAGAAATGGCTTAGCTGGCAAGAGTGCTTGTGGTATAATTGTTAGGTCCAGAGTTTGGATTCCATCATCCATATACCAAGTCAGGCATCTGTGCATGCCTCTAACCCCAGATGCAAACTTCAAACTTCTGGCAAAATTGTTTGAGGGGACTCTTTTGATTCTGGCCCTTCCAAAAAATTAATGTTTCTTAAAATTAGACTCTGGGGCTCACTGATTTTTCTAGCCTAGCTCATAAACTGTGATTCTCCAGGTTCAGGAAGAGGCTCTGTCTAAATAAATAAATAAATAAATAAATAAATAAATAAATAAATAAATAAATAAATAAATAAATAATAGTCTAAGAGAGATGGAAGAGGACACCCAAAGCCTGCCTCTAGCCCCTGTGTTATGTGCACAGGCTTGCATACGACCCCTTAGGCACAGACAGCCACACATACATACATACATACATACAGGATAAATAAGTCAGGAAAAGCAGAACCTGAGCTAAGCAGCAGCAGGCATCTCCCTGCAAACACTGCAGTCAGCTGCCTCCTGCTCCTGATGCCACAGCTGCTGGCCAAGGTGTACAGCACCGTCAAACCATGAGCCAAACTATGCTTCCTCCTGTAAGCCCTGTCTCCTGAGGTGCTTAATCACAAAGAGGAAACAAACTAAGACAGTGTTACAAATGAGCCCTTCCGTTTCTGAATGCTTACTCATAGGGACAGGACAAGTCTTGATGTCTGTATATGTTATCTTATTCCAGCTACATTGTAAAATTGCCATACCAACTTTGTTAGGTCTGTAAATATCCAAGAGCAGAGTTCTGGAGTCTTGGAAGGTTATATAAAGCATACCACACATAAGAACATTTCTTTTCCTGATTTATTTCATTCATGAAAAATACCAATGTTGTGTTGTATAAGGACGTTAGGAGTAATTCTTTTATAATTCCAGATTAAGTAGATTTAGGTTTTGACATTCAATATTTGCTGGAGGGTTGTGGTCTTTATTGTAGCTAGGTTACTTCTTTCTTATTATTTTTGCTTGTTTGTGTTTATGAAACAGAGTTTCATGTAGCCTAAGATGGCTTCAAACTTGATATGTGGCTTAGGATGACCCTAAATAGGTGTGTCCTCCTGCCTCTGCTTCCCAAGGTCTGGGAAGATCTCCCAGGTCTTCCTTATTTCACTTCCATACTGCTTACCTTTCTTTTATAAAACGCCCTTTCAAAATCTAATACAACCATATGACTTGTAATTTGTTAATGCAATGAGTTAAATAGTCTATGTGTCCCCATTCCCGTATTTGAAATATAAATCTTTGGTCACATTGTACTGTTTCTCTAAGACTTCACTGGATTCTGCTTTAAGTTTGTTTACTTTGTACCAACATTTATGAGTTCAATTAGTCTGTAATTTAAATGTAATTTTGCTACTCTTAACAATTGTATTGTAGATATCTGTGTTTGGGGGCAATCTTCGTGGTGTTAGGGTTAGACTAGGTTCATGAAGTGACTTTCACTCAGATCTCTGATTTTTCTGTGGTTTAGTTAATTATCTAAACTGCACCCTGCAGGGCATGCAGCCAAGAATAGCTATGAATGTGTCCCAACACAAAATTGTAAACTTGCTTAAAATGTGAGGTTCGTTTTTTTGACTTTTCATTTTTGTTCTGGTATGTGGATTTTGTACATGACAACACTGGTTGGGTACACCTGGGTCCCTTTGTGACTGCCTGTCTTTAAATGCTAGACCTACTTGGTCCTGAGACCATGAGAGCCCCTCTCCCTCCTGTGGTTCCCCTATTTCTGACCCCAGGGTGCCATATAGTCTTTCAGGATCAACAGGGGACAAAGTTCTATATTTAAGCCACTTGCTTCATTTTATCTTCTTCTTGGGTGTGTTTCTTTGCTGTTGAATTTTATTTCAAGTATTTTGGTGAGATTATAAAAGTGATGAAACAATCTAGAAGGATGTATACCTTCAAGTCACTTTCTTTTCTTAACACATGAATATGCTGGATGGTCACAAGATTCTTGTGGGTTTTTTTTTTTTTTTCTGTATTTTGTTTCATTATCATCTAGCTTCCAGATGAGAAGTCAGATGCAAATCCCATTCTTACTCCTTGGAACTAATAACTTGGTTTTGTTTGTTTGTTTGTTTGTTTTTGGTTTTTTTTCTTTTTAAAAGCTTACAAGATGTTCCCTTCATTTTTTAAGAATTGAAGAAATTTTACCAGAACGTGTCAAGTGTCACTTTTTGCATCAATCTGACCTGAAATTTTGCTAGTCTCTTCAGCACAAAGAAGAGTCTTCCCCGAAGTCTCCTTCCTTGTATGTGTTCACTGATTCTTATTTACTGAGTCCCTTTTATCCTTTCATAAATCCTCCCATTTGCAGGTTAAATCTCTTAGCTTGTGTTCTGACTCTTGGTTTTTGTCTCTTTGGGATTTTGTCTGATGTTTGATCTTCCAGCCTACCAAAACTAGTCTTGGTTGAATGAAGGCGTATGTGTTTTTCTGTAGGAAGTCTTTACTGGAATGCACTCCAATGCCTTTAAATTTCTTATTACTTTCTGCCCATTTTCTAGGGCCACTCCATTTTGCACAGATTGTGTTCCCTTAGTTCTGACTCATTTTCTTTCCCTGGCTTCATGTTCTTTGTCTCTGTCAGCTCAGCTGGTTCGTGCTGGGTGAAGGAGAGTTCCTTCCTCCAACTGGTGGTAGCACAAAATCAGGCGGGTTCTAGTCCTGCTGGGGACACACACACACACACACACACACACACACACACAGTTTTGGGGCTAAGTTTCTAAGAGATAGGCCTATGTTCCAACACTCTTCTGCCTCTTTTTGGGCCCTTAGGCCCCTGGAGGACCAGAAGTGTCCTTGGGAAATCATCCTTTTCTCCTATACTGAGTCCTTTATAGGATCAATCCTTTTTCCATTCCCCACAGAACTCTAATGGCCGTCTCTGCCCTCTTACAAAACTGGTGTCTATATTCTAGCATAGGAGCCCGCCAAGATCTCTGCCTGCAGAGCCTGCAGCCACCTGAGCCCAGCACTCATCAGCTCCAGATGCCGTTTAGTCTGAGACGCACGGATGCCTCAGAACTTTGTGTGTGAGGAAATGAACTCGCAGGCTAATAAAGCACAGAGCCCTCAAAATTGCTTTGTGTGCCTTTGCCTAGTTCCAGCAGGAAAGGCACATCGATGCCTGCAACACAGACCTGCTGCTGAGTGGGTTAGGGAGAGGAGAACAACCCAATTTAAGAAACACTTTAAATAATATTTCTCTTCACTTCTGTCAGCACTGCCCAGGTTCTACAGAGACCTTAAAGTGTGAATCAATTCTTGTGTTTACCACTGTGTTCATTAAATAAAAAAATAAAAAAACTGGGAAGCAAGGGCTGATCCAAAGGAGAGGAGAGGGCTCGTTGCACAATGTCTTACTTGGCCTTCATTTAATTGTGCTCGGAAGCCAGGAACACCAGACTTCCAAGATGGCGGGGAATGCGAGCGTGCACTGTTTCCGAGTGGCAGACGACTGGAGACTGCAATTACGGTGAGTACCCTAACAGCAGACCACAAAACACTGACATCGGTGTCTCCCTGACAGGAGGGGCATCCAGGAGCTAGTGACCAAATTCCAGGCCCAACAGCTGTCTCCCCATTTCAGGAATCACACAAGATCCCCAGGGGCCCGGTGCACATCAGCCTACACAGAGCACCAGTTTCCAGTCCAGGGACACCAGTTTGGCCCCTGCAAGAGCCAAACCTTAGGTTAGTCCTTCCTCCCTGAGGTCAGCACCCGAATACCAGGCCCAGGAGCCACACAGAGTCCTAATCCCAGACAGAGTCCCAGTATCTCCCAAAATCCTGGACTCCAGGCACCCGGGACATTCTGCCTGTACGAACTCAGTTCCAGGAGCCTTCTGAACCAGCAATCAGAACCCGGATCCCTCCCGCTTCCCCGAAAGCAGCCCCTAAATACCTGGGGGAAACATCCCAACACCAGTCCACAATCAACAGCTCTACTGATTCCCCTGCGGAAACCAGCCGGACGTATGAATATATACAGGGTGTTGGTCCAAGATGCCCTAGCTCAGACAAATCTGAGTGCCAGGAGCACAGTGCCTGCTTGGTCTCCGGACTTTGTGGCTAAATCTGATTCCATAAAGCCAAGGACCGTTCGCTGACAGACTGATTTCATAAAGCCAAAGCCGGCTCATGATCCTGTTGAGCTACATACCCCACCTGGGACACAGCCAGCAGAGAGGTGAATGGTAGGCGAGACTCATCCCCCATTGTCCACCATCCATCCCACCCTAGGACAAGGCCAGCAGAGGTGAGCAGTACTCTGACACACACCTGCCAGCCCAAGGAGGCCTATGCAGCCCCGAGCAACATTCAACTTAGATCCCTGTCTGCCCCCTTCCAAACTGTCTGGACAACAGAGAGCAACAGGCCTGTTGTAACCAGAGACACCCAGATGGCTAGAGGTCATTGTAGGCACACGAGCAATAAAAACCCCAGGGCCACATGTCACCACTTGAAAGCATCTATCCTACCACACCTGAAGCACAAGAAAATGATCTTAAATCTGAGATTATGAAACTAATAGAACCCTTAAAGGAGAAAAATAATGCTCTCAAAGTAACATAGGAAAACACACTCAAAAAGAAGAAAGAATTGGACAAATCCCTTAAAGAAATATAGTAAACTACAAACAGGAGAAAAAAATGAATAAAATTGATCAAGACCTAAAAAATAGAGCTAGAAGCAATAAAGAAAATACAATATGAGGCATTTCTGGAGATGGAAACCTAGGGAAGAGATGGAAGAGAGAATCTCAGGATAGAAGATACAATTGAAAAATTGATACATCAGTAAAAAAAAAAAAAAAAAGTTAAATCTTAAAAGTTCCTGACAGAACATCTAAGAAATCTGGAACATTATGAAAAGACCAAACCAAAATATAATAAAAATAGAAGAAGGAGTAGACTCCCAGCTCCAAGGCCCAGAAAATATTTTCAAAAAATAAAAAAAAATCATAGAAGAGAACTTCCCCAACCAAAAGAAATAGGTGCCTATAAACATACAAGAAGCTTACAGAACTCCAAATAGATTGGGCCAGAAAAGAAAATCCCCCCATCACATAATAATCAAAACAATAAATGTACAGAACAAAGAAAGAATATTAAAAGCTGCAAGGAAAAAAGCCAAGTCAAACCTATCAGAATTATAGGTCTCTTTCTCAACAGAGACTATGAAAGCCAGAAGGGCCTGGACAGATGTCATGCAGACACTAAAAGAGCACAGATGCCAACCCAGACTACTATACCCAAGAAAACTTTCAATCACCATAGATGGAGAAAACAAGATGTTCCATGACAAAACCAAGTTTAAAGAGTACCTAGCCACAAATCTAGCCCTACAGAAGATACTAGAAGGAAAACTCCAACCCAAGGAGGCTAACTACCCCCAGGAAAACACAGGAAATAAATAACCTCACATTCGCAAAACCAAAAGAAAGGAAGCATACACACACGTTCTACCCTCACCAACATCAAAATAATAGAAATGAACAATTACTAGTCATTAATATCTCTCAACATCAATGGCCTTAACTCCCCAATAAAAAGACACGGCTAACAGAATGGATGTGAAAATAGGATCCATCATTCTGCCGTATACAAGAAGCACAACTCAGCAATAAAGACAGACATTACCTCAGAGTAAAAGGCTGGAAAAATCATTTGATTGAAATCAAATGGTACCAAGAAGCAAGCTGGAGCAGCCATTCTAGTATCTAATAAAATAGACTTTCAGCCAATCAACTAATCAAAAGTGATGGGGAAGGACACTTCATCAAAGGAAAAATTAACCAAGATGATGTCTCAATTCTGAACATATATGCTCCAAACGCAAGGGCACACACATTCATTAAAAAAAAATATTATTATACTGCAGAAGCTTTCAGAGGCCCTGTGTGGCAGGTTTCAAGGTTGTTTCCTGTTTTCTTCTGGCTTTCAGAGGCCCTCTGTAGCGGGTTCCGAGGTTGTTTCCTATTTTCGTTTTCTTCTGATGTCCATCCTCTTTGCCTTTCAGGATGGGGATTGAACATTTTAGTTAGGGTCCTCTCTTTTGCTTAGTTTGTTTAGATGTACAGATTTTAGTGGGTTTATTCTATATTGTATGTTTATATGAGTGAGTATATACCGTGAGTGTCTTTTTGCTTCTGGGACAACTCACTCAGGATGATCCTTTCCAGGTCCCACCATTTACCTGCAAATTTCATGATTTCCTTATTTTTCATTGCTGAGTAATACTCCATTGTATAGATGTACCACAGTTTCTGCATCCATTCTTCAGTTGAGGAGCATCTGGGTTGTTTCCAGCTTCTGGCTATTACAAATAAAGCTGCTACAAACATGGGTGTCAAAGCAGATGCTGAGCCTGATGGCCAACTGATGGGCAGAGTGAATGGAATTTTATGTAAGAAGTGGGAAATAGTAAGAGCTGGAGGGAACGGGAACTCCACAAGCAGAGCAACAGAACAAGATAATTTGAACTCAGGGAACTTCCCAGAGACTCATACTCCAACCAAGGACTATTCGTGGAGATGACCTGGAACCCCTGCACAGGTGTAGCCCATGGCAGTTCAGTGTCCAAGTGGGTTACATAGTAATGGGAAGAGGGACTGCCTCTGACATAATCTGATTGGCCTGCTCGTTGATCACTTCCCCCTGAGGGGGGAGCAGCCTTACCAGGCCACAGTAGAGGACAATGCAGCCACTTTTGATGAGAACTGATAGACTAAGATCAGAAAGAAGAGGAGAACCTCCCCTATCAGTGGACTTGGGGAGTGGCATGCATGCAGAAAGGGGAGGGAGGGTGGGATCGGCAGGGGAGGAGGGAGGGGGTTATGGGGGATACAAAATGAATAAAGTGTAATTAATAAAAAAAAATAGAATTTTCATTAAAAAAATATTATTAAAGCTTAAATCACACATCAAACCCCATACAAAATAATGGGAAACATTAACACCACACTCTCACCATTGGACAGATCATCTAGGCAGAAACTAAATAGAGAAATAATGAAACTAGTAGACATCATGAATCTAGTGAACCTAATAGATATCTATAGACCATCTACAAAAACAAAAAATATACTTTCTTCTCAGCACCTCCTGGAACCTTCTCCAAAACTGACCACATACTCGGTCAAAAAGCAAACCTAAGCAGATACAAGAAGATTGAAATAACCCTGTGCATATTATCATACTACTATGGAATAAGTCTGGAACTCAAAATCAAAAGAAAGAGCAGAAAGCCTGCAAACTCATGAAAACTGAACAACTCTATACTCAAGACCACTGAGTTGGGGAAGAAATAAAGAAAGAAATTGAAGTTTTTCTAACCACAGTCACCCTGATATCGAAACCATGCAAATACTTAAATAGAAATAAGGCTCAACATACCCCAACTTATGGGACACAATGAAAGCAGTGGTATGAGGGAAATTTCATAGCACTAAGCACCATCATAAAGAAATTGGATAGAACCTATACTAGAAACTTAATAGCACACCTGAAAGTTCTAGAAAAAAAAATTTAAAAAAGCAAACACACCAAAAAGGAGATAAAAGGAAATCATCAAACTCAGGGCTGAGATCAATAAGTTAGAAACAAAAAGAACAATACAAAGAATCAATGAAACCAAGAGGTTCTTTGAGAAAATCAACAAGATAGACAAACCTTTAGCCAAACTAACGAAAAGACAGAGGGAGAGTACCCAAATTAACAAAATCAGAAATTGAGAAGGGGGACATAACAACAGACATGGAGGAAATCCAAAAAATCATTAAGTCTTACTTCAAAAGCCTGTGTTCTACAAAATTGGAAAATCTAAAAGAAATGGATGATTTTCTTGATAGATTTTACTTACCAAAGTTAAATCAATATCAGGTAAAGTTTAAATAGTCCAGGGAAATAGAAGCAGTCATCAAAAGTCTCCCAATCAAAAAAAAAAAAAAAATCCCAGGGCCATATGTTTTAGTGCAGAATTCTACCATATATTCAAAGAAGAGCTAATACCAATACTCAAACTATTCCACAATAAAGAAACAGAAGAAACATTACCAAATGCATTCTATGAAGCCATGGTCACTCTGATACTGAAACCACACAAAGACCCAACAAAGAAGAAAAATTTCAGACCAATTTCACTCATGAACATTGATGGAAAAAATAATCAAATACTTGCAAACTGAATACAAGAACACATCAAATACATCATCTACCATGATCAGGTAGACTTCATCGTGGGGATGCAAGGATGGTTCAACATATAAAACTCCATCAATGCAATCCACCATATCAACAAACTGGGGGAAAAAAACACATGATCATCTCATTAAATGCAGAAAAAGCTTTTGACAAAATCAAGCACCCCCTCATGATAAAAGTCTTGGAGAGATCAGGGATACAAGACCCATACCTAAGCATAATAAAGGCTATCTACAGCAAGCAGATAGCTGATATCAAATTAAATGAAGAGAAAGTCAAAGCAATTCCACTAGACTCAGGGACAAGACAAGGCTGTCCACTCTCTCCATATCTCTTCAATATAATACTTGAAGTACTGGCTAGAACAATAAGACACATAAAGGAGATCAAGGGACACAAATCAGAAAGGAAGAAATCACTATTCACAGATGATATGCTAGTATACATAGTGATCCCCAAAATTTCACCAGCAAACTCTTACAGCTGATAAACACTTTCACCAAAGTGACCAGATACAAGATTAATTAAAAAAAAAAAAAAAACCAGTAGCCCTCCTGTATACAAATGACAAATGGGCTGAGAAAGAAATTAGTGAAACTACACCCTTCACAGTAGCCACAAATAATATAAAGTATTATATTGGTGTAGCTTTAACCAACCAAGTCAAAGACTAGTATGACAAGAATTTCAAGTTTCTAAAGAAAAAAAAAAAAATGAAGAAGATATCAGAAGCTAGAAAGATGTCCCATGCTCATGGATGGGACATAGTAACATAGTAAAAATGGCCATTGTACCAAAAGCAATCTACACATTCAGTGAAATCCCCATCAAAATACAAACACAATTCCTTACAGACATTGAAAGGACAATTCTAAACTTCATATGGAAAAAACAAAAAACAAAACAAAACAGAATAGCTAAAAAAAAAAAAAAAAAAATCCCATACAATAAAAGAACTTCTGGAGGTATCTCTATCCCTCACTTCAAGCTATACTACAGAATAACAGTAATAAAAACTGCATATTAAAAAAAAAGCATGGTACTGGCGTAGATATAGACTGGTTGATCAATGTAATGAAACTGAAGACCCAGAAATAAACCCACACACCTACGGACACTTGATTTTTAACAAAGGAGCTGAAAACATAAAATAGAAAAAAAGACAACATCTTCAACAAATGGTGCTAGTCTAATTGGATGTCTACATGTAGAAAGATGCAAATAGATCCATACTTATCACCCTGCACAAAACTCAAGTCCAAGTGGATCAAAGACCTTAACATAACATCACGTACTCTAAATCTGTTAGAATAGAAAATGAAGAAGAGCCTTGAACTCATTGGCACAGGAGACAACTTCCTGAAAAGAACAGCAACAGTCCAGGCTCTAATATTAACAATTAATAAATGGGACCTCATGAAACTGAAAAGCTTCTGTAAAGCCAAGGACAATGTTAACAGAATGAAACATAAGTCTACAGATTAGGAAAAGATCTTCACTGATCCTACATTTAATATACAAAATATATAAAGAAATAAAGAAATTAAACACCAACAAACAAAATAACCCAATAAAAAATGGGGCACAGAGCTAAACAGAGAAGTCTCAATAGAGAAATATCAAATGGCTGAGAAGCTCTTAAAGAAATGGCTAATAGCCTTAGCCATCAGGGAAATGCAAATCAAAAATACTCTGTGATTCCATCTTATACCTGTCAGAATAACTAAGATCAAAAACTCAAGTGACAGCACGTGCGGGCAAGGATATGGAGAAAGGAGAACACTCCTCCATTGCTGGTGGGAGTGCAAACTTCTACAACCACTTTGGAAATCAATCTGGTGCTTTCTCAGAAAATTGGGAATAGCGCTACCTCAAGACCCCAGCTATACTATATTTTGGGTATATACCCAAAAATTGTTCCACCATACAATAAGGACATTTGCTCAACTATGTTCAAAGCAGCTTTATTCATAGGAGCCATAAACTGGAAACAACCTAGATGTACCTCAACCAAAGAATGGATAAAGAAACTATGGTATGTTTACACAATAGAATACTACTCAGCTATTAAAAACAAGGAAATCATGGAATTTGCAGGCAAATGAATGGAACTAGAAAGGATCATCCTGAGTGAGGTAACCCAAACTCAGAAAGACTCCTATGGTATGTACTCACTTGTAAGTGGATTTTAGCCATAGAGTACAGGATAAACACAACAATACAAAAACCTTAACAAGATAAGCAAAAAGGAAGATCCAAAAAAGGGTGTTTAAATCTCACTCAGGTGGAAATAGAATAGACGGAGGTGATGGTTGAAGAGGGGGCACAAGGTAGGAAAGGAAACAGAGAGAAATGAGGGTGGAGATCAGACCTGGAAAGAGCAGGGCGGGAGGACAAAAAGGCCTGTGGAGAAAAGAGAAACCGTGGGCAAAGGCTTCTCTCTGACAAGCTTGAGACCTAAATCAGAGTAGTCTGCTGGAGGGATGTGAGAGGGACTCTAGTAGAGACTCGTAGAAGCAGGTGCCATAGAGATGGAAAAGGACACCCTCTAACTAGATAAGCCTCCTAGTAGAGGGAGGGGAGCTCCAACCCGGCCTCAAAAACATCAACTCAAAATTAACTCTGCCTACAAGAGGTGCAGGGATAAAGACAGAGCAGATACAGCAGAGACTGAGGGAAGGTCCAACCAATCCCGTCTCAACCCAAGACCCACCCCGTGGGAGAGCCAACCCCTGACAATACTAAATTGCAGACAGGAGTCAAACAGAGTTGTCTTCTAAGCTCCACCTAGCAGCGACTCAAAACAGATACTGAGACTCGGAGCCAAACATTGGGTGAGGCATAGGCAGCCTTGTGGAAAAGTGGCGCAGGGGATTGGGGGAAAGGACCTGGAGGTGATAGAAGCTTCACAAGAAGACCAACAGAGCCAACTAACCAGGGCCAAGAGGGGCCTGCTGAGACTGAAGCACCAACCAAGGACCTTGCATGGACAGGACCTAGGCCCCCTGCAAAGATGTAGCTGATGGGCACCTCAGGCATGTGGGTTCCCTAATAAGGGGAAGAGGACACACTCAGCTCTGATATGACTTGAATGGGAAGGGGGGAAGCTCTCCTCTTCTAAGGAATAGGGGAGGAGATGGGGGGAGAGGGAAAGAGGGTGGGACTAGAAGGTGAGGAGAGATGGGGCTAAGACCAGGATTTAAAGTGAATTAATTAGTTAATCAATTTTTAAAAACCAGCAACACCAAACATCACACAGTGGTCATCCTTGTATGAGTACCGAGTCAACAGAAAAGATGAGCATCACCACTCAGGTCCTAATAAAGCCAAACAGTTGAAAAGACCCAGAATTCATAGCAAATTTGGCTCTAGGCCCCAGTTAGCATCTGCATTTCCTTTTCACCAATGACTGCAGTATATCTGTGTAGCCTCACACTGCCCCTGAATCTCTGCATGGCTCACTTCAAATACAGCACTTGAGAGCAACACAGTCCCCTAAAAGGTCTTTGGGAAGCAGCCATAGGCAAGCTGAAATGAGTAAGCGCAAAAAGACCAGTTCCAGGCACAGGATAGCACAGGACAAATAAGTTCCAGGCGGGATCCTACCCAGGTTTCCTCACCTGAGGGCCAGAGGCCTACTACCTACTTCATGGACTACTGGACAGCTAAAGGACTGCCGTCAGAACACCCCAAAGGCTTGTAGGGACCTCTCTTTCAGCACCCTGCTCCTTTCAAGCCTGGAAAGTTTCAGAAAACACATTTCTTCACACCCTCGTCTATTTTTATAGTTCCCATTAGCAACAAGAGGCATCAGGGTGATTAAAGCAGTGTCACTATTAACAGTGTCTCGTTGACTTATCACAGCACAGGCAGCAGCAGCCTCTTATGGGTCAGGTTAATGGATGCATTAACCGCACAATAACGGGCATGACTGTATTCATAAGTACTAAACTTGAATCAATCTTGGCTCCTAAAAAATTAGATAAGAATGAAAGATCTTAATCGATCCAAATAGGAAAGCGGGTGGGTTTTTCTCATTTCTCTTTTCTGCTTTGGATCGCTTATTCATTTGTTTTCCCAGTTCTTTTAGCAGAAAAGTGACAAGATTTGTCCTGACCACAACCCTCGGCAGCTGACTGATGACTCTCCCACTAATAAAAGAAAAGTATCTTGGCTCCAAAAGGCAAAAGCTAAATGAGAAATTCTGGAATCAACAGTAATCCTACATACTGAGAATCTAAGGAGCTACTTAGGAGATAGATTTACTTCCAGAGTCAAGGATTTCTGAGTCCTAGCCATATCCCTCAACTTTGACACTTGAGCTATTCCAAGAGGTATTATTCAACTTCAGTCTCCTTAGCTTTGTGGATGTGAATGCATTGTAACTAACACATCCTTGAGAATCACAGTAAGAGAATTCTTTCATGAGGTTCCTACCCCAGGTTTTGAGCTGTCGCTAAGTTGGTTAAAGTGCTTGCCTAGCATGCATGAAGCCTTGATTTCTGTCCCCAGCATCACATAAGACTGGGCAAGGTGGTACACACCTGTAATCCTAATACTTGATGGGTGAGGCAGGAGGATCAGAAGTTAAAAGTCATCTTTAGTTACACAGAGATTTTGAGGCCAGACTGAGCTACATAAGACCTTATCCTTAAAAATAAAAGTGTGGGGAGTGGAGGCAGGGTGACTGAAGAGGTGGCTCAGTGGTTAAGAGACAATACTGCTCTTGCAGAGAACCCAAGATCAGTTCCTAGCACCCATATTAGACAGCTCACAACAACCTTTGAGCTCTAGTATCAGGAAATCTGATGCCCTCTTCTGGCCTCTGCAGGAACCTGCACTCAGAAGCACATACCCACATTAAGACACACAGATATACACACAATTAAAAGTAAAGTTTAAATTGAAACAAAAAAAATGCAACTATCCTAATACCCGGTGACAGCAAGTACCTGGGAATTTGATACCAGTTTTTTGTTACTAAAACCCCACTTCTATCCCCAAAGGCCTACGTTGTTTTAAATAAAGTAAAATGCTGGTATATCCAAATCTGAGATTATAAATCTGGAGACTGAGATGAAGAGTGGTGATTGCCAGACCTGCTGACTCAACAGAATTTTCTGGTAAACTGAAAATGCAGATGCTTCCTCCCTGTTAAATCAGAACATCCTGCAGGCTGAGGTCATGCCAAGAGGCTGTGTCTATTAAAAGAGTCCCAGGTGATCACAGAGAGCTGTTTGCATGTGTGAACCATTGGTTCAGACAATCAAAGCTATAGAAAATCCAGTCCCATTACGTGAGAGCAAGAGATAAAACAAATTCCTATCAACATCATTTTGAATCATGTCTCTTAAGTTCTCTTTGATGGAGGGGGTGAAGAGAGAGAAAGGAAGAGAAAGAGAGAGAGAGAATGTCTCCAGAAAGAGCCCCTGGAAGAAGGTTGCACACTTTCATAATGAGCAATCTGTGGTTAGAAAAACAAACCAAACCACTCTTTTATTTTGATGTTCCCATTGGTTAAAATTCAGTAAAGTATCCCGAGGGCCAGTGCAAACTGTTTTGTGATGGTATGGTTCTGGGAAGTTCCAGACACATGGCACACGGATTTGTGTAACAACTCCATGAAGAGTAGATGGACGTGCAAAGGACTGCAGGTTCCCCTTACCTTTACCCTAAGGTCAGTCTTCTCCAGTGTAGGCTGCCTGCCTGACAGCTCAAAGCAAAAACCCACGTACTCTTGGCTCTCCTTCTGCCCTCATCCGCCACATGCCCTCACCCTCCTCACCACCGCAGTGATAAAAGCATCCTTCCAACTTTGCCTTCCAGCCATCTTTCCTATTCCCTCACACAGCTCACTCCCATCGGCCCAAGAGAACCTGTCATTTTCCCATTCAGTTTTTCCAGTGCTTGTGTGAGAAAAGACCCTGGATGAAGTTAAGGTCTTATCAAGGAAAAGTGCAAAAATTCAGGGGTGTTGAAGCTGGACAGCCCACAGATGGGACCCACACATACCAAAGCCTGTGAGCCCAACCTGAGGTCTCATCAAGAGCATTCTGAACTAAAGACACATTTTGGGTTGGGCAATTTGGGTAAAGGAAATGTTTCTGTTCTTTGCATTCCATTGCTGTGATGAAACCCTGACCAAAAACAATGCAGGGAGGAGAGGGTTCATTTCATCCTACACCTCACAACCCATCAGCAAGCAGGAGCTTAAAGCACAGCTTAAAGGCGAGGACTGAAGCCGAGGTTTGTGGAGGGGTGCTGCTTGCTCACTGCAGCTTCCTCAGATTCCTTCCTCATATAACCCAGTCCTTCCCAGATGTGGCAGCATCCATGGTGGGACAGGCCTTTCTCCATCAATTAGCAATGAAGAAATTGCCCCCATAAACATGCCCACAGGCCAGTCTGGTGGAGGCAATTCTTCAATGCCCTCTTCCCAGGTATGTCAAGTTTACAATCAAGACGAGCCGCCACAGCTATCATTCCAAGGGGCATACCCAGTAGTTCCAAAAGGCTTATTACCAGAGATTTAAAAATATACTCTAAAGTATGTAATATAGCAGGTAAGATCTGGGTGATATAGTTCTGAATCCCAAAACTGCCAGAATCCAATATCTCTGGATCTCAGACTCTCCACTGAAAATGAGACCAGTGGCGCCCACTCTATAGAGCTGTTCGAAAAGTGGGAACTATTCACGAGTGACTAACACATAGGATTCACTCATCAATAACTAGATGGATGTGTGTTAGAAAGAAACCAAAAACCGTTCAGTGAGAAGAGAATGGTTCCTTAGGGTTACATCATCCTCATTTTGATTGTCAACAGGTCACATGTTTCTCTACAGCTTAAGGGTCTAGGTTTGCCCACATAGCGCTTTAACAGCAGGGGCTGAACCCAATGCCACTTTGATAGCCAAAGGTTGCAAGGAGGATGATGGGTGAGGTCAAAGAGTACAGAAAATGGCGTAGAAAATACATTAGGAAAAAGACAAGGGCTTTGAGGTCAGCACAAAAGAGCTTTCATTCTCTCCCTTTTTTCCTAATGAGCAGTTCCTGGAGTCAGGTCACAGTGTCCCCATCCACCTAGTGTGAACCAAGTGGGTAAGTGCTTTGAAACGACCTTGTTGGGATCTCAACCGAACATGCTCCGTCCACTTAGCACTTTAATGCAGCGATCAGAGCAGACAGATGCTTAGAAATTACTTTTAAATGAGCATTTGTGGATGACCTCCCTTGTCTCTGTGTAAGCCATGTTGAAATAAAGATGACAATGATCATAGCCACACACAGTAACCTTGTTACAGCACTGTTTGCTCTACTGAGGACCACCCTGGATCCTTCCCAAGGACACATGGCTATTCAACTACTTGAAATGTCTGTTTTAACATGGTTTTACAAAAAGAAAAAAAAAAAAAGACAGTCGGGATGTACAAAAATTTTGAAATAACAAAATACCTTGTTGTACCTGCCTTTCTCAAAAACTTAGGAGCGAGAAATGGAGAGGGGCAGGTCATATTTTATAATCCGCCCAACAGAGTAAGTGTAGAAAAGGTATAGGGAAGTGAATGCTTCCTAATTTGCTTAGGGGATGTTTCATAGCTGTAGAGCTGTATCAGGTCACCCAAGTGCATAGCCATGATAAAAACGTTGAGATGGATAGATATCCCTCCAGTCTTTCAACATGAGTCAGATGTCTTAATGTCCCAGGCCTGTTCTGTATATCAGGGATACAATAGTGGCAGGAGTGGAGTTCACCATAAAATTGCCTCTTGGAGCTCCCAGGTCAGTAGGAAAGGCAAGCAGGAACCACACTCTGGTACAAGTATCAGCTACTCCTTGGCCTCCCTTCCTCTCCACCAGCTCTTGTCCTAGCAGGTTCCCACAGAGTCCCAGCTGCTCAAAGTCCCTCTTACTTTCTTTCCCAGAAATTCTTTATGGCCTATGTATGGGACACCACTTGGGCCTTCATATGGATGCAGTCTGGAGGCATGAGAGGATTGACATTGCATGGGACATGGATAACAAAGGTTAGGAGCCAGTGGTTCCCTTTAGGGCCCATAGGTAGGAGATTCTAAAGTGTGTCTACACAGCTTGTTAATGAAGTGAATTGTGTTCCCAGAAAGGACAGTGACGTCTTGAGTCCTAGTATCTTTAAAGATATACTTAATTGTAAATAAATTTTTTGTGGATAATTAAGTAACTAGGTCTTTAGAATAGACTTAATCCAACATGACTGCCACCCTGATAAAGGAGTTATCTAGAAAGAAATGTGTACATAAGGACAGCATCAAGTGAAGAGGAGGACAGAGGTCAAAGTGATGCATCAGTATGGCACCAAAAGCCAACGACTACCAGCAAAACACTGGAAGCTAGGCAAGAAGTGTTTTGCAAACTTAGCACAATTTAGAGTCATTTGAGACAAGGAAACCTCAGTTGAGAAAATGTCCACACTGTGTTGGTCTGTGGTACATTTTCTTGATTGATGATTGATATGGAGGGTCCTGTTTACTGTGTGTGGTGCCATCCGTAGCCAGGCGATCCCGAGGTGTATAAAAAAAGAAAGCCGAGCAATCCATGGGGCACAAGCCAGTAAGCAGCACTCCTCCGTGGCCTCTGCCTCAGTTACTGCCTCAAGATCCTGCCTTGAGTTCCTACTCTGGCTCCCCTCAGTGACAGACTCATAAGCTACAAAGTGAAGTAAACCCTTTTCTCCCCAAGTTGCTTTTGGTCATGATATTTTATCTTGGCAACAGAAAGCCAAGACAGCCCCCAGCCGGAGCCAGCCAGACTGGCTCCTTGATGCTGGACTTCTATAACTTTGAGACAACAAATGCCTATTGTGTCAGCTGCTCAGCTTGTAGTGCTTCCTTATGGCAGGCCTAGCAAATGAATATGTGTTCAAGAATGTCCCAGTAGATTGCACCTCAAGTCCATGCTTATAGAGGCTTCACGCTGATCTTTGTTTTAGTCTCTCTGACATCTTTGGTCTCTTCGATTCCCAAATTAGACCCGACTAAATAAATCCTTAGTACTGTCTCCTTGTCTCAGATTCTACTTACTAGTGGGAAAACCTAGGCTAACCCCGCTAGCAGACATTTGGCCATTATCCCCGGTCGCTGAGTGAACACAGAGGTTTTCAGACCGTCACATGAGTGATAAGTAACCCCACCCACTGATGGGGAGATTCTGTCATTTGCTGCAGCTTCGTGCCAAGGACACAGCTCAAAAAGCTGGGCATGGCAAGACACATGGCCTCTGTGGTACAAGCTGTGATCATGTCCATGATGACCGTCAAGAGCGCTGGTGATACTCGAGAAACTGTCAACAGTCCTGACTTACATGTCTTCCTAAGTCGGGTGGTGTTCACTGCTCCTAGTTAGACCAAGTAGGGATTCTCCTTTACTTTTGATGGGGTTATATCCTATGTCCTAACAAACCCATCTGAAGTTCAAAACACTATGTCACAAATATGTTTGACATATAACCCAAGGAACATCACAGTTCAGCAACACAATGAAGACTAGTCTGGATCCCTAAAACTGATTTAAAGGCCTATATTTCCACCCTTGGAAGGCAGAAGACTCCTAAAGCAAGCTGGCTGGCAAGACTACCTGTGTATGTAAGATCTGGGCTTGCCTGAGAGGCCCTGCCTCCAATAAGGTAGAGGAGCTATGTATGATGATTCTTAACATCACCCTCAGGCCTATGCACACATGCATACACACACCTACACATCTGAACACATACACACATACACACACATGTACATACACACATACACTCACATACACACATGGACACACTAACACACACATGCACACACACAAGAAAGAATCACAAGTTCAGACCATCATAAATTGGACGCTATGCGAATAGGGGTAGAGTTGTACTTTTGAGCACCCTTTTCAGCTTTCTGAAAAATCGCAGCCCGTATGACACTCCTGCAGCCTATTTCTCCTCCCCGCCCACCACTTCCTATTGACTTGATTAGTTACATTTGCTTACCAGCTGCAGACATTTTTCTGAGCAAAGTTTCCCAGAAGAAATAAGAGAAAATCCTTTATATGCTAACAACCTTGCAAGTGAAAACTATTAGATTATCAGAAACGTCATGCTTATGGCTTGACTTAGACTACACTGTAAGCATCTAAGGGTCACCAAAGAACCTCATTGTAAGATGGCCCTATGGGCCCAGGGCCTCCAAAGGTCTGTACTTTGCACTGAGTAGGAGCCAAGTAAACAGTTAAAAATATTTTCCTTCTATTTACATGTGATAGTTCCTAAATGGCCTCCCATCTCCTTTTTGTCAAATACCACTGCAAGCATGGTAGTGAAAACGTAAATTCAGCTGCTTCTTGGCAGAATTATTTCACGAATCTACAACTGGTTGTTATTTTTATACTGCCTCATCTCTTTTCTTTCTTAGCATGTACTAACTGTACAAAGTAGTTTTATATGGCAGATCTACAGATGCCCGTACTGTACTTTAACCATACTGAACCCCAATATTATTCTTTCTATCCCTCAGTCCCTCTAATGTTGCTGTCTGGTATCCTCTAATGGTAGAGAGACCTGGGAAATTCCTTCCACTGTGACCTTGACTCTGATCACATGGACCACTTAAGCGCCAGTCCACTCTGCCACATGATCATCACCAGGCATCTGCCCATCTGGCACCCAAGGGCATGACAAGGGCATAGGAAAAGAAAATGATTTGCCCACATAGTTTCCCACCTGCAAAAGATCTATGATGACCTTCCTATTTTTAGCATGGGATAATCACATCAGGCGTTGGGTGAAGGGAAGAGGGGAATGGGGCTGGAATGTACCTTGAGCTCTGCACACAGTCGCTTGAGCAACTTCCAGAACACTCTTAGTGCCGGTTGCATTTAAAAACTGTAAAGAGTGTGAGAGCTGCTAAGAGTACAAAATACTAAATACCACCAGTAATCTAACTCAATGGCTGTGATTTGCTCAGGATTTGTGTATGATGACAGAGACTGGGGAAAGGGTTGAACGGGATCTGTGTCAGGGGGTAGGGAATGCTTTGGGTAAGCCAGACTTACAGTTCATCACTAGGGCATCATAACAGCTGTTGGTGCTGTTTAGAAATGAGTCTCCAGAGGACCTGGGTCTGTCCCAGTTTCCAGCATCTTAAAAGCTTCAAATCTCCCTGGTGACACAAGGAAGGCATAAGAAACAGAGAAAGTGCAGCATCTAGTAAAGTTGTCTGGGTCTCTGGGCACAGGAAACTGAAGCCAAGTCCAATACAGCACACCTCCCTAACCACACGTCAATCATAGCTCACTTCCGAGGACTGAATATTAAGTGGGCTCTTCTGCATTTGCATGGTAAAGATGTTCATTCCTGTAAGTACCACAAGTCAGCATCTGTCTCATTGGGATCCTGTGTTTCCATTGTTGTGACAAAAATCCCTGCGGTGGCCAATTTAATAAGAGAAAAGGTTTATTTCGACTCACAGTTTCAAAGGTTTCAGTCTACTGTTACTTGGCCTAGGGACTTACTTGGGTCATAGTGGGTTGGCCTTTTGGGACTGTGGAGAGGCAGAGAACTTCACAATGGAGAGAAGACATTCTGAAAGGAACTGCTCACCTCATGCTGGAGAGGAAGTGAAAGAGAGATAGGATCTGGGTACTCAACATCCATGTCAGGATCATGCCCCCGGCGGCCTAGCTCCCCCCCTTCCAAAGATTACACCTGCTTCTGAGAGCAGCACAAACTGGCAACGACTCCTTTAACAAGCATTTCTGGAGACGTTGGACCAAATCACAGCAGACCCAAAGGTCAGAAGTGTCTTCTAGTTGATGTCACATGTGTGTCTGTTTTAATCGCTTTTGAAAGCTAGTGTGCTCTGAACCTTTGGTGATATAGGTAACTAAGTCATTGTCCCAGGAGCTTACAACAAAATTAGGAGATGTATCATTAAGGCATTAACACAGAACCAGCGAGGAATGTTTCCAGCTCATGAGGCAAATCAATCCACTGCCATAATATGAGCCCGTGATGGATCTCTTTTACAAAGGGGTCAATATGCTGATTTTATTGTTGCTGTTGTTCACCGGGTGAGTCTTTCAGATGACGCACAAACCTGCGTGCGTGTTTGTAACAGGGTTTTCTCTCTTCAAACTCCACAGTGAGGGCTTTCCTCTCGCACTTGACACTTCAGCACACACACACACACCTCAGGCGTGCAGGGATGGGTCGCTGAATGCAAAGCAGTCCTTTCTCTGGGTGTGTTTGTAACATCCAGAGGCCTGGCTGCTTCCTGGAGCATGGTGACCTCAGAAAATGTTACAGAGGCTCTGCAACATGGAGGCAGAATGAATGTTAACCATCCGCCCCGTGGCCAGAAAAATAACAGTGGCTTTCCATCCCTACTCCCCCCAACACCAAGTTCCCCGGGAATCTCCCAAGTTTGGAAGGAAACTGAGCCCTTAGAGAGCAGCAGGCAGGGAGCAAAAAAAAGGCAGCTCTCAGGTAGGACAAGCAGAAATACGAATGCACCAGAGTCCTTTCAGATGAGCCCTTGCTTAAAAGAAAATCAGCCAGTGAGCTGAGGTTGGAGTGATCCCTTTAAAAAACAAACAACGCTCTGCCAAAAAAATACCTTTCCACACTGAGTCAGCCCCAGGGAGCCGGTTCAGGAGGAAAAGGCTTAAATTATTATTGGAGATTGTCACGAACTGGGAACAAACATCCATCAGTTCAGGAGGCACCTACTTCAGAGACGGCAGCTGACTCGACTGACGTCAGCAGGCCTCTGCATCTGTGCAGAGACAACAAGGCAACTCCACGAGGGCTGAGAACCCAGCGTGGAAACGGCAGGTGTGTCTTGCTCAGGCCTGGGCAGAGAACGCTTGCACAGGGGCAGTTGACCCAGTGGCAGGGCAAATTGGACACCGTGTCATAGATACCAGGACACACTGTTTCACAAAGATACACAAGTTAAAAAAAAAAAAAAATCTGCATGGGCTTCCAGGCTTCCAGTAGCCATAGCCACTACAAGCAGGAAGTGTTCAAGGTGAGGCTTTGTAAGGCAGGGAGGGGGGCTTGGAGTTGGTGGGGATAGTCAAGCCCAGGCTGAAAGAGTTGTGCTAGCTTCAGAGGACACCTGGGGTCTCCGAAAAGGTGCGTGAGGTGGGCAGGGTGAGAGTCGGGAGACGCTGCAGATGATGCTTGAAAACTACCTCGGCTTGTCCTGCTAAACCTAAAACCCTCAGCTTGCCTCACTACCCACAACTTCCAGCTGGGCTTACAGTCCAGCGGCTCACAGCCCTGACAGAGTGATGCCACTCCCCTGGTGCCATCATGGGTCCACACACGCCTCACAGCATCTCTGAGGAGCAAGAATGTATGCCAGTGTGCTCATTAGAAAGCTTAACAGGGCTAAAAGACAAGTACCCACAAGGGACAGCTAATATTCACTCAGGATAGTAAAGCCAGGAACCTAATGGATTATGACAGAACCCTTTCGATGATGTGTTCCTAGTCTTCTAATTGATTGGAGAACTGATGAAGGACCACACGCCTTGCAGGCAATCAGAAAAGGAAGCAGATAGGAAGAAACATTTGGATCAGAAGTAGCTTGGCTAGGAACTGTTGACTACAGTGTTAGAGATCGGTTTCTAGCTGAGCAGCTCAGCTTCTCCCCACATTCTCCTTCTTTCCCACTCCACATGCCTTTCACTCACACAATGCTATCCAGAAAAGCCTTGACCCAGCAAATTTCTGAGCCATGAAGGCACTATGTGCCCCAGCAATTCCTCACTTAACTGTATAGCTTTAAGGTAAGTGAAAATGTATATCCAAAGCAAAGTTACAAATGAAAATTAATATCAATATTGATGCTAACAACTAAAAGACACAAACAAGCCAAAAGTATGAATGAATAAGCTGATGAATGAATAAGCAAAATGTGGCATGCCCACATAATGGAATATTATTCAACAATAAAAAGAAATGAGGTACTAATACATGCTACAATATGGCATTAGAAACTACAAAAAGCATAAGGCAGCTGATGTAAAGTTGACAGGAAAAGCCAGTACACAGATGGAAAGTAAGCTAGAAGCTTCCTAGTGCAAGGAGATGGGAGGGGAAACGAAAACTAACAACATTCATGAAGCTTTTGGGGGGTAGAAATGATAAAGTGTTCAAAAACTCTGTGGTAATCAATGAAAAAAGTGGCCATAAATCTGAAATAGAGCAGTGAGGAGTATAGGGAGGGGTGTGGAGAGAGGAGAGGGTAGGTAGGGAGAAATGATGTCATTAGAATTTCAAAACACTGATTTTGGTGATTACCACACACCTTTTTGATCATTCTAAGCCCACAGGACTATTATCGTCAGTGGTGATACGTGTAAGTTAATCATCTTTGTTAGGTTGCTCTCTAAAACTTCCTGAGCTGTAGACAGAGAGTTGGTCTGGGTGTTATTACTGCAATCCTGCGTTCCTACTTCTGCTAATAGTTTACAGAAGCCTCACTTGTGTGTTGGGGGGAGGGGGAGGGTGGGGATCGGCGACGCATTGTGCAGGTTGGTGCTGGGCATGTGCTGGGCATCCACAAGGCCAGAGGTTGGCTTTGGGTACTATTTCTCTGGTGTTTGAGTCTCTTACTAATTTGGACCTTACCAAGGAAGCTAGGCTGGCTAGCCAGTAAGTCCCAGGAATCTTTCTCTCATGTCCACACACACAAGGGGCACACCACCACGCCCAGCTTTTTCTACAGTAAGTGCTAGGGCATAGAATTCAGGCCCTGTCACAAAGCAAGCTCAGTAGATGGAGCTGTGTCCCCAGGGCTCAGCTTCACTTTATCATTAGATTCCATACTTACTTATTTATAGAGATGGAGTAACTTCAACTCCATTGAATAGGTCACTCACACAGGGTGGCATGGCCAGCTGGACAGAAAAGAGTTCTTAACTAGTTCTGCTACTCATGCCCACATACCCAGCCAACTGAAAACTAAAGACAGGCTCCCGGTCCTATAGGAGGGTCACAGAGCAAGGCCAAGAGTATGAGTGCTCACATAGAGACCTCCTCACAGAGACTGAGATGATGGCTGACAGTAGGACCGGGGCTTTCTATCTGGATGTGAGGCGCACCTCGCTGAATTGTGTATGCATCCAGCAGGTTTCTACAAGCACCTAATATACTCAGGGTCTCGGGATTCACGGGAGGAACAATCCCCCAGCCCACCAGGGAGCTCCCGAGGCAGGGAGCATAGCTGTGGCAGATGCTATTCCTAAAATCAGTTCATTACAGCTATGATAATAGCTCTGTGGTGGAATCAGAAGTGCCAAGGGTACAGAGCGGGACCAGGCCTACTCTGAATTAAAGACAAACTGGAAAATGGAAATCACGTACCCCCCCCAGAAGTCAGCTGAAACGATCAGTTTTGGGGGGTTGTTTTCCTTGCTGCTGCCAGTCTTTCTGGTTTGTTTGTTTTTTGTTTTTTGTTTTTTTTTTTTTTTCAGTGCAAATACAATATTCCCTGAAACCTTGGGTTTTCACTAAAGAGAAACTTCTGTCAACATATCCAGCCGCTCTTGTCCTGAAAAAAACAAAACAAAACACAGTATCCTGTATCGTAAGTGGCCCCAGAGGTGCTTGTGTGACAGCTGTCAGAACCCTTAGGATACGGGGTCTGCACGGAGGGCAAATGGAGGCACAGCCTTCGGACAGGTGTTGGGGACTTGGGCCCTTCTTGTCTTTCTCTTTTTCTCCTGGCCACCATGAGGTAAACAGATCAACTGCCGCATGCCCAGCCATAATAAAATATGCAGCTGTAGGCCAGAAACCATGAAGACTTTGAGATCAGGAGCCAAAATAAAGCTTTCATCTTTATAAGTCAGTTATCTCGGGTAGTTTGTCATGGTGACAGAAAGATGCCTAACATGGTAGGAATATGAAATACTGTTCTCCACTTTTTCTTTTCTTTTCTTTCTTTCTTTTTTTTTTTTTTTTTTTTGATACTTGTGCTACTGAAGAAAGCACTTTCTATGCTTATACTTGCTCATAGATAGCTGATTACTGAAAGTTGTAAGAGAATGAAGCCAACTGGCCCGTGTCTGGGTGGGTCCTTGCCCTGCACGGAATCTCCACTGCTAAGGAATCCAGCGCACTAGGCCCGCCTTAGGCCCCAGGTTTAGTTTGTTAAGCAGAACCGGGAAGTACCTAGCTCTGCTCTTTGGGTTCCAGCCTCTCCACCTGGAACGGGAGAGCGAGCGCTCTGGGTATCTCCTGCTGAATAGTAGACGATCCCAAAATCCCAGGCCTTCAAGATTGTTATTTGCTGGAGAGATGGTGTGGTTGGTGAACTGCTTGTTACACACTTACACACACACAACACACATACACATACACACGGGCACGCACACACACAGGAGGGCCTGAGTTCCATCACAGCACCCACATCAAACCTGGGTGCGGAGACCTCAGTAAGGATTCATGTTGATCTCTCTCTGCCATAATGGCAGATCTGGTTCCAAGATGTGGGGAGACAAAAAGTCTCATTTGGCCTCAGGCTAATTCAGGATGCCTTCCCTTTGTTAGGTGGCCTGTGGACACTGGCTGGGTTCAGCTTATTGCATTTATATTCCACAAGCCAGAAGCATGAAGCACAAAATGATGTTGTCCCTGGGACCTGGAAGCCTGGCCTTCCAGAAGCAACCAGAGCAGGCTAACGGGGTAAGGACTCCAGAGAACATTTCTAATTTCTTCTAAACTTCCTGCTGCCAACCTAAAACTCCAGCTTGGTGTGCTCAGCAGTTGCTCCCCTACGACCCGAGGGAGAAGCTGAGACTGGGAAAGAGACGCCAAATAATGCTTTTGGAGTTCTTCCCAGACCCTTGCATTTGAGGTGGGCCTTTCGGGACCTGGAGGTGTAATTCCAGGGATCTAACAGCTGCGGCCTCTCTGCACCGCCTGGCAAGTTGTAACGCCTTTCCTGGATCAAACAACCCTGCAGCCAGCCTGGACAACGTGCCATCTGAGTCACAGATGGTTCCCGGGGAGCAGAGCCCTGTGCTCACACACGCAGCCCCAAGACACACGTGAACGTGTAATCAGCCCCATGCCAAGTCTTGGGCTCAGAGTTACTGTACTCCTCATTCCCAAGGCCACGCACTTGGCAGCACGGGTGTGCAGGGTTGGGTGTCTGAGCCACAGAGGCAGGGGCATGCCTGGTTAGAGCAGGTTATATAGTCCCTGGGTCTGGAAGATTTTATTCCCATCCATGGCCCACGGGAATGATGCCATCAGCAAGGGTGATGTCAACAACTCCTCTATACATTCCTGTCTAGCATCTCAAACCCCCAAAGCCTCTCCTCATAGGTGAGATGGGACTACCGTAATAGCACGTTGCAGGCAAGGTTAGAGGTGCACAGCAGCTGAGCTGCTTGCTAACAGTCATGCAAGATAGGTGACAGAGTAGCTGAGAGGAGACTTGAGCTGGAGTCGATGCCTTCGATCACCTTGTCTTAGCCTGGTTGGCTGAAAGGCACTGCTGAGGAGTGCCCCTCAAGATCCAGAACATGGAGCTCGGCCTTTGCGTGGAGTTTCACATCTTCCCCGTGTCTTAATTCCCCAACACCCCAGGCTGCTGGGACAGCCACAGACGGGGTGGCTCAAATTAACTGTTTTCTCTCACAGTCCTGAATTAGAGTACTAGAAAAGCCCCTCTCTGTGTGCGTCTCTCTGTCTGTCTCTGTCTGTCTCTCTCTGTCTCTGTCTGTCTTTCTCTGTACTCCAGAAGAAGGCCCTTTCTCTTCTGGGGGTGGCTGGCAGTCAGTCCTTGGTTTCCCTGACTTCTAGAGGCCTCCCTTCAATCTCTGCCTCCACCTTCAGGAGCTTCCTTTCCTCTCCTCTTAAGTAAAGCAGGAATTAACTTTGGAGACCACTAACTCGGGCACAGACTCACCACTCTGTACTTAAGAACTGCCTCGCCACCCTGTACTCAAGAACATACTCAGCTCAGCTCATTTCATATGAAAAACTCAGGTTTGCAAATGAGGTGATGTCTGTGGGGCTCCAGGTGGGCATGATAGCTGGGGGGGAGGAGGGAGATGACACAATTCAAGTTAGTGTGACAGCCAAAATGAGGTCACTCCTCTGCAAAAGGAGTCTAAGTCTAGACTCCTCTACTCTCTCTCCTGTCGGGAAGCTAGCTTCCTAAGGTAGCCTGCCCTGCCTTCCCTGGGCTCTTCAAGAACTCCTGTCCTCTCACAATGGCTACAACTCCAGCACGTGATCAGATCACCTGTAGGGTTTGCAGCTGAGATTACACTCCCTGTTGGCAGTCGGTGCCCTTGTTCTCTGCCCACACGGCTCTCAGGATGGGCCTTCTAAAGTGGCCTGCATGTGTCATTTTCCAGATGAAAACATTCTTCTCAGATGCTCCTCTATCAGGAGGCTGACACGGCACTCAGGCACAGCGCTGGGCCACTAAGTGTCCACTCTGCAGTCAGTCCTGGCCTCTTCTATATCAGGGATATGCGCTTGTCGCTTCCTGTTTCTAAATTAACCCGGAAGTGTGGGTAAGTAGGTGAGCCAAAGGACAAGAATGAGTCTGTGGGAATGACAGAGAGGAAAGAATAGAAGAAAGGGATCTAAAAGTATTTAGGTGGATAAATAATAAATATTTATTAATCTATCAACGTTCTGGATGCTTTGTTGGGGTGAGGGGGCAGATGACTCCTGGGCTCACAACCCTAAATCTGCACAGTTCATGTTGAGTTAACACAGGGACCCCACTTGCCCAGTGCCTGGGTGTGTGTTCTAAATGTGGACCATTATTGCTGTTGCTGCTGCTGCTGATTTCCAGACTGGGGTCCTTTGGTGCTCCTTGCTACTGCCTAAACACAGATTTTTTTTTCAAGTTCTTGCCAGTCCCTTTTAGCAATGCCCTTTTCCTCTGTTTTCACAGGAAATCCCAAGTTCTGTTTAAAGGCTGGCTCTTGAGACCTCTCAGTGACAGCACACCCACCTGCCTGGGCAAACTGTTTCTCTCACCCTGCTCTCTGATAGACCTTGAGCTTTGTAGCTTTTATGTATTGCCTGAGCTCACACCTCCAAAGTGCTCGGCACATCGGGTTACCAAAACTGACTGAATGCCTGCACAAAACGCCGTTAGCCTCCCCAACCTCGGCCGCTTTCTCCGCTGTGAGTCCACAGACTCACCTTTGTCCTTCGGTCCACCTACCTATTACGATGCCTCTGGACTAATTCATAAACAGGAAATGACATCTGCCTATGCAAATATCCCAGAGGTCAGGAACGCATTGAAGACAAGGGCATACACATGCTCTGTGGGTACTTTCTGGAGTATCTGCCTCCCCAAGTCACACATCTTCAGTTCCTAAAGCAGAGTTCTCCCTTAAGGCCAGAAACATTTTGTTCATCTTTAACATCCTTTATGGAAAACTTCTCTCTCCTTGAGCTCAGATCTCTTCCTAAGGACAACTTCCACTGGGCTTTAAAATTCATTTAAAACAGCTACACCATTTCCAAAAAAAAAAATGAATCCTCCATTAATCCGTAGAGCCAGCATCTAGCGAGACAGGTAGATTAATACCCTATACTTAGTCTCCGTGATGATTTTGTGAGTTGCAAGTTTTATGAGGGTTATGAGAAATGGGAATGGGAATGCACAGCAAGCTATTACACGGTTTCAGAGATGCAGAGAAGTATGTATGAGGAACTGAGTAAGGTTCAGTAAAAGGTCTTGGCATCCAGGAGAAAAGTGTTCCAGGCACAGAAAAAAGCATGTGCAAAGGCTCTGAGAATAAAAAAAAATGGGGGGTTTTTCGTTCTCAAAACTGACATAAGCTGGGGATGTAGCTCAGTGTGCGAGCTACTGCTTAGCTCACACTAGGCGCTGGCTTCCCTTCCAGTGTGTGCACATTCACCATGCATGACCTCACAGCTCCAATAACCACAGTTCCGTGGCAGCCTGGCAACTGACTATGTATGACATGGCTTCTTTTTCTCTTTCTTACACCAGCTAAACTGGAGTCTGTGGGCTATGCAATGGTCTGTTTGGCCATTTGGGGCTGTAAAGAATGAGGGGATCAGAAGACCCTAGCAGGCCAACCTTTCCACATGAGTGGGAGCTGAAATGGATCTCATTACAGGGAAGGTATTTGTGGTACTGCAAAACCCTCCAGTGAGAAGGACAGGAGAGGAAATACAAGCCGTCTAGAATCCAGGTTGATGTCTGACCCACTCAATAGAACACAAGTTCTAGTCCTCAGATGTTGAAGGCACAAGAGAGAGACAGAGACAGAGAAGGAAAGCAAGGGCCTTCCCGGAGAGCCATTCTAACCTGAGTCTTTGAAACATTCGCTGGGTGTGGGTGGCTTCCGCGTGCGATGCCTGTTCCCGAGAAGCCCAGGAAGCAGGCTTGGGCTCCGGCAGGGAACCTCCACACGGAAAAAGGCTAGTCCCCGCGCCTGCCTGTCTCTGGCACTTTCTCCCAGCACCTCTGAGAGGCCCGGGAGGAGGGTGGATCTGAACATGACTCACCGCAGAGGTGCTTGGCAAGGCTTCTGGGTAGGCGGCAGACTCCAGGCTTGCAGAGCTTTTTCCCCGCAGGAGTGCTTGCTCGTGGAGAAATAACCTGAAAGCCAGCCTGCATCCTCTTTCTCATTCCCTGGCAACATCTTCTGTGGCTCTAAGGTAGAATCCATGTTCTCACAAATGCTCCCCCTCTGAGCCATGTTGCCAGCCCTCTTTTCAGAGGGCCTTATCACTGAGATGCCCAGGTTGGCCTTGAACTCGTGGTTCTCCAGCCTCAGCTGGGATTACAGGCCTGCACCACACAGCCCAACCCCCTTGGCTCCTCCTGGGATAGAGACGTGCTCAGCATGTCCCTCACTCCAGACAGATGGAGCTGAGTTGTCCCGTCCTTGGATTTAACAGGGCTTTAGGAAGAACGAGAAGGCTGTAAGGTTTAAGGAGTCAGTCAGGGACTCAGGCCAAGGCCTTCCCGAGTAGCCACACTCTGCTAGTTGCCTCCATACGCTGGCTCAGTTCTTAGGTGTGGGGTTAGACATGCACCCTGTCCTTGTGAACACCTCCAAGCAATCTTTCCACCAAACAGCATGGATCGGGGAATGGCCCGTGGCATTATCAGAGAGACAGTGCTGTCTTTCATGGGCTGAATACACTGCTTCTCTGATAGTTAAAATTTGCTGAGGTGAACTGAGGTTCACAAACACAGCCTTGGGGTCCTCCAGCTCACGGTCATATGCAGGGACCTCTACACCAGTGTTCTCGGCCACCAGAAGCTCCAGCAGCCACAGGAAGATTCAGCTGGACCTCTGACATGGCTGAACTGTGGAATCTCATGGGCCAGGTTTAAATCCTGGTGATGTGGAAGCAAGTTCTTTCACCTCTGGGTGAAAGAACTTTTGTTTAAAGAAACATTTGTTTCTTTATCTGTAGTCTTTGGAAAATACTCTTCCTTCCAGAACTGTTGCCTAGATGAAGAGAGAGAAGAAGCTTTGGTTGGTTTGAGTACACAGCTCACATCCACTACTGATCCACTCAACCACAAACACAACGGGTAGTTTATACCTCTAGGTGCACAAGATCCCAGCATTTACGGCACGGCAACAGAACATCAAGAGTTCCAGGTCATCCTGAGCTACGGAGCTAGCCCAAAGACAGCTTAAGCTAAAGATTTTGTTTCCAAAAACAATGGGAAGCAGCCGTTGCCTCTGAGACACTGGAGGCTGTAGATGGATCAGTGCACGCAAGTCTATTATAAACACAAATGAAGTGAGTGCTGCTAAGTTCCAAGGCTTCTGAGCTGCTGCGTCAGATGGGAAGGGCTTGCCTGCAGTGAGCATCTGTGGCCTAGAGGAATCCGGTGCTGCCAGGGGTGGAGTGTGTATGCGTGTGTGCGTGTGCCTGCAAATTTGCAGCACTTTTTTCTCACTTGAGAATAGTGTCTGCTCAGCCCTTGTACTGGCTGGATTTGTGCGTCAACTTGACACAGCTGGACTCATCACAGAAAAAGAAGCCTCAGCTGAGGAAATGCCTCCATGAGATCCAGCTATTCGGCATTTTCTCAATTAGTGATCAAAGGCCCAGCATACTGTGGGCGGTGCCATCTCTGGGCTGGTGGTCCTGGGTGCTATAAGAAAGCAGGCTGAGCAAGCCACGGTAGCAAGCCAGGAAGCAGCACCTTCCATGGCCTCTGCATCAGCTCCTGCCTCCAGGTTCCAGCCCTGCTTGAGTTCCTGACCTGACTTCCTCCAGTGATAGACTGTAATCTCAAAGTGTGAGCCAAATACACCCCCCCCCCGACACACAACTTGCTTTTTGGTCATGGTATTTCATTGAAGCAATAAAACCCCAACTAAGACAGCCTCGAAGCCTTTGGAGTCATGCTAATTTGTATACAGCAGACATTCCGGTTTGCTTTGATGGAGAGCAGCACACAAGGAACAGATCAGGACAAAAATTCTAATTGGTTAAAGGTAACTTGACTGAAGGGAAAAATAAAAATAAAAGCCTTTGAATAACCCAGCTTACCATGATGTTAGCCAATGCGCCTGGCTATGGCACTCAGCCTGCCACTCAGGATAACTGGTGGCCTGATGTTTCTATGAGTCATCTTTGGAAGACAGGGTCAGGACTAGAGGTTAAGAGATGTGTTTTAATTTAATAAGCCATCTGTAGCAAAGACACGGGGTTTTGTGTTGTTTTTTTTTTTTTTCAGTTTGGCATCCTTGGCCTCCCTATATAAATGCTTCTGCCTTAGGTCTAGCACATCTCTAATTAAAATCTAAATTGCATTTAAGACGTGCACATACAGAGAATGCCATTCCGTCCAGCAAAGACCTGGCCCCATGAATTGTGAGGTAATCTTTGAATGTTCTTTAACACGTCCTTTTCCGTTTTCACTTCGGTGTCTGTAGCTAGCCTTGCTATGAATGTAACTCGGCCTCATTTATCCTCATTTATCCTCCGATAGAACTGACACTTCACAGAAATAGTCAGAAACCCTCAAACAAATCAGCAGTGAGACAATAGCTTAGCAGTGCACTGGATTCTCAGACACCGCTCTTACATGCCAGAGGATGAGAAAGAAAAAGCGCAATAAAACCGTAAGACACTATTATAGTATGCTCACCTGGTATCTCACAATTTCCCTTCAATAAACATAATCTGAAGAAAGTCAGAAAAGATGTGCTCGTGAGTTTAGTTGCAAGATCGTTCATCACAAGCTGTTCAAAAGCGAAAATTTAGAAACCGCTTTGATGTTTCATCACAAAAAGTTAAACAAAGCATGTGTTTCGTGTCGCCTTCTAAAAAGCTTTGTATTTGCAAAGCACTTAGACTTATGGGATCACTGGGGAGCTGGTAGACAGTTCCCGCGTACCTGCAGCAAGCTTCTCCTATTATTAACTTTTTTCGTTAGTGTGGCATGTTTGCCACAATTAATGGATCGATACTCATCCATTATTAACTAAATGCCACACTCTGCTGCAACTTCCATGCGTTTTACCTGACATTCCCTTTATTATTCAGGATGCCATTTGACATTTTGCAACCCAGCCTCAGACGTTGTGTCTATGACCTTGAGAATTTTATCCACTGTCGGGTATCTTGTGGCTCCTCTGCCAGCTTGGGCTGGTCTGGCTTTTTTCTCATGATTCAAGTGAGGCTGAGTGTCTTTGAGAAGACCCACAGAGCTAAAGTGCCAATCTTATCACATATGTTCTGAAACCACAGACTCTCAGCCCGGCCCAGCACGAGCAAGCGTCAGTCTGGTCACCTGGCAGGGTCACTCAGGGCCTTCCGCTATACGGCTGCTTTGTCCTTTGCTCTCTGTCACACTGCACTCTTGGGAAGGGAGGCAGTAGGCTCTGTTCCCACATCAGGAACAGACCACAGTCTGGCTTCTCAAGGACAGAGCATCCGTATGAACTGTCTTCCGTTCTCGGAGGGAGACTTGCCCCCTTTCCTTTGTTCATCCGGCTGGGGCTCACAGACACTTCTGAGTGCTGTTATGACTCCGTGTCTCTTTATTTGCCTGTCAGTCATGCTTCTCTTCCAGTTGGCTCTGTACACCCTTGGCCTCTCTCATTTCTTAAGCCACTTGTGTCTTTAGCACTTTCATTCTTCCCTAGCACTTAAGGATGCTCCAGCTTTATGTATTTCTTGCCACAGGGCTAGAATCAGCCAATTCTCCAAGAAACTCTCTTCTTCTACCTCCTCCTCCTCCTCTTCCTCTTCTTCTTCCTCCTCCTTCTCTTCTTCTATTTTCTATAGTACAATATCAGAAACCAACACCTGTGTGCTAGGTGTACTTATAAGTATCAGGATAACAAATTTTAATGCATCATCAAAAATTATAAGAGGATATTTGAGTTGAACAACACGTTAAGAGAAAAGCAGCCAAATATTAAAATAAGTAGTTTATAAAGCATTATAGTTTTATAGATCCCTTCAGATAAGAGGAAGAAAATACACTAAAGTACAGCAGTGGGCGTGTTCCAAGAAGACATCATTAGGGCATTTGTCACTGGGTGAACATGACAAACAGAGCATATTCATAAGCCTAGATAGAACAGCAGGCTATATTCAGGCTGTACACCTTAATGCACATGTGTGGGCCATGACTACTGAGAGCGTAGTATGTGGCACATGACTAGCTCAGGGCACCCAATGATAGGTGGTTTCTATTTTCTTTGTCTTGAAGGTTTCTGCACTCGTCATGGGTTCATTAGGAAGTACCTACCCACGATTGCTCCAAGGTGAGAGCAGCCCATTGACAGAGCATCTTGACATCTGTAGACTTTAGACTTTAAATCTTTAGACTTGACATCTGAAGTCTGAGGAGCCTACTTCAGCTTCGTCCCCACAGCACTGGGCCCAGGGTAGGGCGGATATCAGAGTAGACTGAGGTCAGCTTGTGACTCACACGTGCTGAAGAGGGGTAACTTAGCTTGACTAGAAGAGGGTGAAGACTTGGATGCCATGTATTGCTGAAGAGACTGCAATGTGGTTCCCTCTCCCCAAATGTCTCGGTCTGTAACTATCTAAATGCCCCAGCCTCGGGACTTCACAAAGACAAGAGGCTTGTCTAGTTTATGATTTGCCCCTGGGATCTAGGGGCATGGCACTAACAGGGTGAGAATATATACAGGAACGAGGGATGCATTATCACACAGTAAGCCAGAAAACAACTCAGGAGGCATGCTCTTGCTCCTAATAACTTTCTCTTGGGAGAACTAATTCCTTCTCATTAACTTCCTTAATCCTTCCCAAGGGCATGCCCACAATGGCATGGCCCTATCCCGTAAGGCCTGGCCAGCTCTCCTCTGCCACCCTGAGGAACAAATCTCCAACATATGAACCTCTCTGGAAAACTACATTCAAATAAGTGGAAATATAATACTTACCAAATTGTAAAGCCCGAACTTTACACAAACGTTAAAGCTATTTTTCCAGATTCTTTTGTATTGTACAAGGAACATGGACTGCGCTGTCTAACTGCAGAGAAAAGCTTCAAATATCCATGCTAAAGGTGGTCAGACTCTGGGAGCTATGCTGTTGTTATGGTCTGTATGTCTATGTCCCCTCACACAGCCCCCATGGATAGAATTAATATTTTTTGAAAAGGGAACCAGGGATGTTATTCATGCCTTCACATGGTAAGGTATAGGCATCACTGCCATGTATTTGGAGCAGATCCTCTGATAAAGGAATGTGTCAGCTGGTGTCTTGATCTTGGATTTCTCAGTCTTCTCAGATGTGTGAGCAATAGAGAACGGATTTATGTTGTTTATAAATTAATCAGCGTAAGGTAATTTCTTACAGCACCTCTAACAGACAAAAACAAGTATTTATTTATTTTTTTTAGAATAGCTAGACTTAGCCACATTTTCTACAGAATTCTAATAAGAGGTTTTCAAATGTGCTTCTCCAGGGTCATATGCCCACAGGTGGCATGCTAATGTAAAACATCATGGAACCATTTCATAAGTTTTGTAGTTAAAATCATGCCTCATATTCCATTACAGCTATTAGGTAAGTTAAAATAAGCCGATGCTTCCCTGTTTTAAAGAAGAAGCATGTCGTCTTATTAACTCACTTCTTGATAATGGGGAATTTATTTAGGAGTTGGTCTAATTTGCATATGTGTTATTTGTATGCCCATACAGTAATGTTATGGTAGCTATGTGCCTCACAGTAGTCTTAACCCGGAAACATCTCAAATCCTGATCTGCAGGAAAACAAATGAACAAATCATGGTAAAATACTTCCCTGTTGTCACACAACAAACTGCAAGACACAGGCTTGCACACGGCATTTATCACGATTTTACAGACTGGACATGTTCAGCTGGTAGCCGTGTGGCTACGTTGGATTCAGAGCATGGCTGAACCAGGGATCCCCAAGATGACTTCTTTCACATGTCTGGCGTTTCAGGTGCAGTGAATGAGATGGAGCCACCTCAGACAGTGCATGCGGCCAGTTTCCCATAATTGAGTACAGCCTTGCTGGATCCAAGAATTGTTTCAGTTAGTGATGACTTTCTCAGAAGTATTGTGTGCCAGGACTTATTATACAGTACTGCTTCGTCCCAGCTACAGATTTTTGCCTCATAATAGGAGAGCTATCTGGAAGACAGGTAATTATGATTGTTATTCCATTTTATAGTAAAATTTCATGAGGCTCATCCAGAAAGACCCAATGTCAGGGCTGAGGATATGGTAGAAAACTTGACTGGCACACATAAGTCCGTGAGTTCAAAGCCCCAGCATGGAAGGAAAAAAAGAAAGGGAAGGTGGGAAAAGAATGAGGAAGGGAAGGACTGAGCTCTTAAACCTGGGCATGACACTGATGGAACTTAGGGCTGCGGCACAATAACTAGCAGTAAGAAGAAGCTCCTGTTAGGATTTGTCTCCAAACTACCTAACAACGCAGCCCACACACATGCCTGGGTCAGTGGCCTAGAGTAGAACTGACGATTTCTGAGCCACGTGTGGCTGGTTACTAGGCCATGGGGCATCATACGCGGTTTAAGTATGAAGGACTGGAGGTTCAGTCCCGCCAGGCCTACCTGCCTTTTCAAGTAAAATCAACTCAGCTGTATGTGTAACTGGCAGGACATATGCACCCGTTCTCCGGGTGTTTGTAGAGCATTTCTTACGTGCCATCTACCAGACTGTGGGATACGACACCGAGTAAAGATGCCCTCTGGTCTTCAGTAAGCATCTAACTCTGGCACAGAGTGGGGAGCATGGAGATTCACAGGAGGCAATGTCACACCTGGCAAAGCCAATGATGGGAAGTGAAGAAGACAGGGCCTGGCCCGGAAATTAAGACAGTGCTGCTTTCCACTGGCTGCTCACGGAGCTCCTCATAATGCCTCACTCATGCAGGGCCCAAGGCTGACAACTCCAGACAGAAGAAACAACAAAGTCTAGAGTGATTTAAATGGACCAAGTAGAAGGAAAGTAGTAGGAGAGATTAGAAGTGAAACAAAGTGCTAGGTCTTTCAGGTCATGGAAAAGGCTTTAGATTTTATTTGAAATAAGATTAAAGAGTCAGCGCAGTTTTGAAGAATCACACAAGCCAATCAATGATTTTCAAGGATACTTGGGGACACTTATGACAGGAAAGGCAGTAGCAATGAGCCCTGTTAAGAGGTGACTGCCGCAGTTCAGGGAATGGAGACCTGGAGAGCAGCAGGAACCACAGTGGGAATGATGAGCTGACTGTTGGATATAATTCAAAGGAAGAGCTAAGCAGATTTGCTAATGGGTTAGAGGAAGGGTATAAGACACAAATCATGAATACCTCAACATTTTTAGCCTGAGAGACAATCAACAGAGACAATAAAGAGACAGAAAGTGTACTGCAGAAGATTTCAGCCTATGGCTGGGGAGGTCAAAGGCCCTATTGAGAAATCTACTACTGTTATTCAGTTATATGGACATGTTTGACCATTAAATTACCTCTGAAATGTTTCCTTTTATGCCCATAGGTTAGTGTTGCTCTCAGCTTTGGCCTGGGAAACTTAATTTTTTTTTCAGTGTGTAGTAGTTACAACAAAGACTCATGTGGTCAAAATGATGGCAACAACTAAAGAATAATTGGCCCTAAATGGGACATTTCTACACCTTCTCTGAGGCCCAGAGAACATTATGGAAGAGTGGACAGAAAGACTTTAAGAGCTCAAGGAAAGCAGGAGTGTTGTGGAGCACTGTCTTCAAAGCGTGACATGCCACTCTATTCATGAACACACAGGAGCTGTGATCACCCACACAGAACTGGACACATCAACATCCTATCACAGACAGGCAGAGAGCATCAGAAGATCCCACCTCCATGTAGACCTAAGGACAGCCGTTGCTTCTCCAGGGGTACAGACACTGGTAATTGCTCATGTTCAGGTAAATTACTGGTCTTCATGTTCATGAGAGCAGCCCTAGTTAAACTTATTGGGACACACACACACACACAAAGAGAGAATGAGAGAGAGAAACACAAATCAAAGTAGAAACCGAACTGGCTTGGAAGGAAATCAGTAGGAATTAGATGGGATCAAGAGAGTTAATAGGAGGTAAATATGAGTAAATGCATTATATACATAATATATGAAAATACCATAATGAAACCATAATTGTGCATAACTAATATGCAACCAGGAAAACAAACAAAACAAATAGAAACAAACAAAAGAACATGAGAAACAGAAAATGAGACTGAAAAGGAGTCAGGTTTTTAATAAGGTGAGAAAGTCAAATTCTACAGATAGATCAATTAGGATGAGTCCCACAAACTGATCATGAATACAGTAACACAGAAGTCCACGGCAATCTAAAAAAAAACCTGTTTTTGCAAAGAAAAAACAAAAGCTTCATAATGGAATGGCTTTCAGTATCCATCTTCCCATGGCAACCTTATGGTACAGTACACACTGGAATTACTCTTTGTCAGAGTGATGGAAAAAAAATATTATTTGGCATCACAGGGAAGCTGAGGAAGAAAGCTTGACATCCCAGTGAAGATGAAGATCATCAATCACACTGAGAAAAACAAGTAAGTGGTGCTGGCCATGAGCCTCATTTCCATGAGAGTCCCGTCACAGCAATGTGAAAGGGGGGCTGGAAAAGGGGATGTGATCCCTGGAGAGGAACTAGGAGTACCTAAGCTCCTCTCCAACCATGTCTGCTAATAGGGCACATGTCTTATGGAGGTACCTTGTTGAACACTGTATGAGACTCTAACGGTTCTGTGTTTGAAAAAACCTCCAAAGATGACTTAGTGATGAAACAATAGTTTTTACAACCAATGATGCTTGATCAAAGAGATAGTCATATCTAAAAACTGAAGCTTAGTTGACAAACTGTATTGTACATAAGAATTATCTCTAAACGAAGCTGAAATCTAAATAGAAACTCCAAAACTTAGAGAAAAAGATAGAAGACACAATCTTATGTTAAGAACATGTTTATGAGCCATGACACTCACAATCAATAAAAGAAAAAGTCAAATACATTGAACATCAAAAAATTAAAGTTCTTGTTCTTCAAATGACAGCTAGGAGATAAATGCATAAGAGAGAGAAACTTGGGAAAAATATTTTAAAGTCACATATGCAACAAAGAATTTGCATCTAGAACATCAAACTTCTCAATTCTCAGAGATTCATAAATAAAAATAATTAGCAAAATGTGAAATAGTTACTTCACCAACGAAAGATACATAGACCACACAGAAGCATACGGATGAGCACCCATTTCAGATGTTAGGACAGCGAAAGCCATAATGTGACACCACCACGCATCTGTTAAAATGACTTACCATATAAAGTAATAGGCGGAGAAATGGGGTCTCTTACACACTATGGACACAATCATAATAGCCACACAAGAAAAACATTTGAAAATGTTCTGAAGAGGGAACTATACACTACAATATGAAGCAGCCATTCTAGTTCTAGGCATCGTACAAAGAAGGTTCATGGCAGCTGGACGTGAAGTTTCCAAAAATAAAGACAGAAAATTTAATCTCTTGGTTTACAGGTAAATGTTCAAACTGTGGTATGACCTATACAATAGATTATTATTCAGCAGCAACAAAAAAAAAAAATATATATATATATATACTACTGACTTAAATTCTCCACGGATTGGCCTCAGAATGATGATGTTGAGCAACAGGACAAGACAAAATCAATTCAAAGTTATGATCCCATTTATAGAAAATTCTAGAAAACGTGAACTCTTTATTAGTGATGGATAGCGGATCAATAGTTGGTGAGAAAGAGTGAGAAGGGAAGGCTGGTCATAAGGCAGAGAATATAAAGTGGCATGAGAAAAATCTTCTGGGGTCAACTACGGCATGGCGTCATTGATGTATGTAGGCACCGTCCAAAACAACAAATTTCATACTTTAAATGGGCGCTAAGAGCTTATTGAATATCAGTTATGTCTCCTATACTGTTAGGGGAAAAGCTGGAAAATGGTAAACAGAAACAGACCGTTCTTTTGAGGAGTTACGACAATAGGCACATACTGTCTACCCTGAAGTGTACGGACCACACAGCTAAGAAGGCTGTGGGCCACGTGAGCTCTAAACAGTGGTAAATTGTTCCTGTCACTCAACATCCTTCTCCTGCAGTCACTTCATGGAACACTGAAGTCAGTAACATTCTTTTTGGTTGCTGAACAATAATCCATTTACCCGGAAATCAACAGATCAGAATTATAAGCTTAATGAAAACAGAATGAGGTTTTCTGTGACTTTTTTTTTTTTCATAGTTTGATTATGTCATTCTCAAATGTGAACTTTCTAGGGGAAACCACGTTACATTGCCAAAAGGTTGGATACACTTGTTCGGAAGAACAGCTAGATTAAAGGTGGCGGGGAGGCAATAAACACTTCAGTTTCAGTTTTGAGATGGGACACATTACAGGAGACATACTTGCCCACCAACCCGGGAGGAAAGAAAACTTAGTGGTAAAGGAGACAGCTGTAGCAGTGATGATCTGGAGCAGAGCCGAAGACCCAGGGAGACATACGCAGCAGGAGGGAACAGACAGTAGTGCACAGCTCAGATGCTGGAGGCACACGGACATCGAATAGCCGCTGGGCAAGCGCTCTTTGAACTGTGTCCATCTTAGCAAAACCCAAAGCAAGGTCATTAGCCAAGACTGAGGGAGAAGCTTTGCAAGTGTAGCAAGAGAGGGAAGAAGTGAGCGGACAGAAAGTCTAACGGTACCCTGAAGGACAGAGGTCAAGAATTGACAGTGAGGAGGGCCAGGGTGGTCAGGAACTCTTCTACTGCTAACGTGTCTGCAAAACAAGGGCTGTTTAATTCAGACTTTAACCCAATCAGATTCGTCATAACACTCCGTTGCTCTCCACCCCTGCTGTTCATCCAGTTACTCGGCTTCACTTTGCTCTACAAACCTGGCCGGTGCGTCTTTGCTTACCTCCACCTCCGCTGCTTCCTGTACGGGGAAGTATTCCTGGTGTGCAGCTGAAAAGGGAGGGAGTCCACAGAAGCGCTTTCCTTCCTCACGGAGAATCTCTTGGCAACTAAGTTAGGCAGACAGACTCTCCTGGCGGAAACTATGAATATTAATGTACTTTCAAAGTGTCCTTCCTGTGGCCTGTAGCTAAAAATCTTTTTTTGTAGGGAAAGGGGGTAAGTGTGCTCCAAAGTATTCCCGTCTACCACCTCAGATGTGAACTGAACTTGTTTGAAGCGTTCCTCCGTGTTAAGCTGGTACACTCAGTCATGCACACATAGCTGAAAATACTCAGGGCTGTGCCTGCCTCCAAAGTGCCCTACCACAGGAGCTCGGGCTATTACCTATGCACTTCTTTTGTTCGGAATTGACTCTGGCGCTGCCCTGTCTTGCTAGCTTTCTCCACTCTGAACGCCTGGCCCTACATGCACACCTATTGCATTTGGTTACGAGTCCATGTACTCAGGCCCTACATCTATGAGCATCTCTTCTGCTTATCCTCGTACACTGATCTCCATCCTGCTGTTTCCTGGGAGGCAATCTGCTCTGACTTCCAGAAAAGTGGTATCAATGAAGGCCACCAAGTAGAGTCTAGCAGAGACAGCAAGGTGCCTGCATTAGGTTCTTTTCAGCCACTCACCCACACGCTGAGTATACAGTTCAACTTGAAGGTCACAAAGCAGCTGTGTGTCTACTCTCTTCTTCTGGGTTTTAGTCACCAATTCTTTAAGTGTCAAGGTGGCTGCAGTGATGCCTCTATTAGTAGCTTTAAGGTAGATAAGCTTTTGTGATTTTCTTACTCTGCCCTCTTATATGTAAATAAAGTTTTTATTAACACCCGCCCCTTTAGGATTGTCCTAATTTGTGTGCACCATCTGTTTCCTGCTGGGACTCTGATAGAATACCTGTCTGTGAACAATGATTTAGTAACTCTGAGTTCCATTACAGCCTCAACACAAAACCGCCATAGTCCAACAGCATCACCATCGTCTGGTAGAACCGCACAATTCCAGGCCCCACCCAGACCTGCTGGATCTGAGCCTCATAGCTGAAAATTCCCTGGTGAGTCCTTTATAAGTGGCAACCCAAGAAACAGTACATTCTTCTAAATTTTGTTAAAGCTTTTTGAGGAGAAAAAAAAAACCCACAAAAGATTCACTCAGACTAGTCCAAGATATGGTATCTTACATCTTAGGTAGTAAATGAGACAGACTCTGTCTCAGAAATCTAACAGCACCCATAAAAGTTTTAGCTTGTTGCTCTTGAGAATAAGGGGTCCTTGATCCACTTGGACTTTAGTTTTGTGCAGGGTGATAAATAGGATCTATTTTCATTTTTCTGCATGTAGACATCCAGTTGGTCCAGCACCATTTGTTGAAGATGCTGTCTTTTTTCCATTGAATGGATTTGGCTTCTTTGTCAAATATTGAGTATTCATAGGTGTGTGGGTTTATTTCTGGGTCTTCTATGCGATTCCATTGATCCTCCTTTCTGTTTCTATGCCAATACCATGCAGTTTTATTACTGTTGCCCTGTAGTACAGCTTGAGATCGGGAATGGAGATACCTCCAGATGATCTGTTGTTGTACAGGATTGTTTTGGAGATTCTGGGTGTTTTGTTTCTCCATATGAAGCTGAGAATCTTTTTTTCAAGGTCTGTAAAGAATTGAGTTGGTATTTTGATGGGAATTGCATTGAATCTGTAGATTGCTTTCGGCAGGATGGCCATTTTCACAATGTTAATCCTACCAATCCATGAGCACGGGAGATCTTTCCATCTTCTGAGATCTTCTTCAATTTCTTTCTTCAAAGACTTGAAGTTTTTCTCAAACAGGTCTTTCACTTGCTTGGTTAGAGTCACACCAAGGTACTTTATGTTATTAGTGGCTATTGTGAAGGGTGTTGTTTCTCTAATTTCTTTCTCAGCCTTTTTGTCTTTGGTATACAAGAGGGCTTCTGATTTTTTTGAGTTGATTTTGTATCCTGCCACTTTGCTGAAGGTGTTTATCAGCTGAAGAAGTTCTCTGGTTGAATCTTTGGGGTCGCTCATGTATACTATCATATCATCTGCAAATAGTGATACTTTGACCTCTTCCTTTCCGATTTGTATCCCCTTGATCTCCTTTAGTTGTCTTATTGCTCTGGCTAGGACTTCAAGTACAATGTTAAAGAGATATGGAGAGAGTGGGCAGCCTTGTCTTGTCCCTGATTTCAGTGGGATTGATTTAAGTTTCTCTCCATTGAGTTTGATGTTGGCTATAGGCTTGCTGTATATTGCCTTTACTATCTTAATAGATCCATATTTATCACCCTGCACAAAACTAAAGTCCAAGTGGATCAAGAACCTCAACATAAAACCAGATACTCTAAATCAGTTGGAAAAAAAAGTGGGAAACAGCCTAGAACTCATTGGCACAGGAGACAACTTCCTGAACAGAACACCAACAGCACAGGCTCTAAGAGCAACAATCAATAAATGGGACCTCATGAAACTGAAAAGCTTCTGTAAAGCAAAAGACACTGTCATCAAAACAAATAGACAGCCTACAGATTGGGAAAGAATCTTCACCAACCCTTTATCTGACAGAGGGCTAATATCCAGTATATATAAAGAACTAAAGAAGCAGAAAAGCAACAAACCAAGTAATCCACTTAAAAAATGGGGAACAGAGCTAAACAGAGAATTCTCGAAAGAGGAACATCGAATGGCAGAGAAACACTTAAAGAAATGCTCAACCTCATTAGCCATTAGGGAAATGCAAATCAAAACGACCCTGAGATTTCACCTTACACCCATCAGAATGGCCAAGATGAAAAACTCAAGTGATAGCACATGCTGGAGAGGTTGTGGAGAAAAGGGAACCCTCCTCCATTGCTGGTGGGAATGTAAACTGGTTCAACCACTTTGGAAGTCAATCTGGCGCTTTCTCAGACAACTAGGAGTAGTGATACCTCAAGACCCAGCTATACCACTCCTAGGTATATACCCAAAATTTGCTCAAGTACACAACAAGGACATTTGTTCAACCATGTTTGTAGCAGCTTTATTTGTAATAGCCCGAACTTGGAAACAACCTAGATGTCCATCAACGGAGGAATGGATACAGAAATTGTGGTATTTTTACACAATGGAATACTACTCAGCAATCAAAAAGGAGGAAATCATGAAATTTGCAGGCAAGTGGTGGGATCTAGAAAAGATCATTCTGAGTGAAGTATCCCAGAAGGAGAAAGACAAACTTGGTATATACTCGCTTATATAGACCTACAAGATATGATAAACATAATGAAATCTACACACCTAAAGAAGATAATCAAGAAAGTGGACACAGGCGAAGGTGATTAATCCTCATTTAGAAAGACAAATGGGATGTGCATTGAACTTATGACAGGAGTCTACTACAAAAGGCATCTGAAAGACTCTACCTAGCAGTGTTTCAAAGCAGACACTAAAACTCATAACCAAACCCTCGGCAGAGTGCAGGGAATCATATGAAAGAAGGGAAGTTAGTATGATATGGAAAGGATAGGAGCTCCACAAGGACCAAATATATCTGGGCGCAGGGTCTTTTCTGAGACTGACACTCAACCAAGGACCATCTATGGATATAACCTAGAACTTCTGCTCGGATGTGGCCCGTGGTAGCTCAGTAACCAAGTAGTTTTCCAAAGTAAGGGGAACACGGACTATTTCTAACAGGATCTCAAGGGCAGGCTGTTTGAACCCCCCCCCCCCAGGGGAGGAGCAGTCTGTTAGGCCACAGAGGAGGACTTTGCAGCCAGCCCTGAAGATACCTGATAAAACAGGGTCAAATGAAAGGGGAGGAGGTCCTCCCCTATCAGTGGACTTGGAAAGGGGCAGGGAGAAGACCAGGGAGGGAGTGTGGGGTTGGGGAGGGAATGAGGGAGCGGGATACAGCTGGGACACAGAGTTAACAAAATGTAACTAAAAATAAAAATAAAAATAAATAAATAAATAAATAAACAAATAAATTTTTAAAATGCTGGGGGAAAAAAAAGAGAATAAGGGGTCCCTAAAATAAAATGGTTTATTGAAGCATTGCTGATGCTATCCCAGAAGGACTTTTTAAGACAAGTTTTCAAGACTCCCAGCAGCAAGGGCGAGTAGTGCTTGGGAAGGTTATCTGTTAGACCGAAAGAAAAAAAATATTTTTCTATTAAAAGATTAAAGGAAGGTAGGAATTGTTTGTATTGAATCTTTACTGGCTATAGCAAGGAAGGGGAGGCTTGTGTGAAGGCAAAACTGCAAAAGGAGTTCAGCCAGCGTGGAGAAGTCAGCATGGTTTCTGGATGGCTGGCGATGTAAGCAAGGTGTAAGTTTAGGTTTTGGCACACATTTAAGAAACGTAAAATGATCTTTTGCCATTTCTCTGGTCTCACTTTCCTCCTTTCCACAGAGCCTTCTAATTAACTTAGAACACTGTGACTTTTTCTCTTATCAAGCTTCATGAACACAAATACTAGAGAGTCAGTTTTGGGTCCAAAATGTCAAATAGAGTGAGTCAGGAGGTACAGTAGTCCTGCTGCTGCTGTGAGCAAATGCCCAGCAGAAACAAGATATAATTTATGTTACTCATGGTTTGCAAGGTTTTAGCCCATCGTAATGTGAGGGTACCACAGGGATGCTCACAGCCTGGCACAGTAGTCACACTTTAACAGGAAGAGGCCAGAACTTGCCCCGAGACCTGCCTCTAAACAGACCTCATCCTCTGCATTTCTACCACTTCCCAAGTTTATTAAAGTTTTGAACTTTATTGATAGACTCCTCCTTGGAAACATCCTCACAGCCATGCTGAGAAATGTGCTTTGACTTAAGCAGGGCTCCTCAGTCCAACCACGTCAAATGAGCCATTGCAGCAGGCCATGACCTAACCATAGTCATGATTCCTCGTAATGCTTCCGCTCCCAAGAGCCTCTACATCTCTCAGGTACATATTCTTTAGCTCCCCGACAGCATCCTCCTTCACTTATCTATTTGCCTAACTCATGATCTGAGCTCTTTTTTTTTGGGGGGGGGGGGCGGTGGGGAGGGTGTCCATCATTACTCTCCCTATTCTGTCCTGTAAGCTTCTTTCTTGGTACCTAAATTTTAGCTGGGAATAAAATTGTCATTTGTCTGTTTGGGCAAAGCTTTCCGCACCGGTGTCTCTCACATGCTAAATGAAGGGTTAGATGGCAATTGCTGAGTCAGCATAACGTGCCGTGAAACATGTGTGCCCTGGGCTATCTGGTCGGCAGGGGCAGTGTAAGCAAAACATACTAGGATCATGTCTAGTCTAGTGACTCAAAGCAAGGTTTCAAGTCTTGGTTGCAGACTCCTTCCCTTACAGTGCCGCCTCGCAAGAACACCTGCACCCTTTGGCAGCCTCTGGTATCAAGGCACAGAGATTACTTCATGTTCAGGCTACTTCAAGTGTTGTATAACAAAATTAATTACGTCTAATTAAACTTATCCATTTTTTATGGCACCAAACAAATCCAGAACGCCATGTAAGCTTATGAGATGGCAGCTCTCCAAAGGCTTTTGCTTTCAGTGACTTATGTAATTTTAGGGATTATTTTACACTAGCGAGCCTGATGAATGGACTTTCAGTTCTGGTTTAGCAGCAAGAATTACTCTCTGGGTCCTAGAACACACAAACCGTGTCCTCTCGCTTTCCTAAAGCCCTGCAATAGCTCCCTGTCTCAAACAAGCACGATCCTTTCTCCAGCTGCTCTTTTTCTGATACACTAAAATTATGCACTTAGTCCCTTCCCACACCCAAGTAAATGGAGGCAGCAAAGGGGCAGTCTCTCACGGGACAGGTACAGCGTGTGTGTGCAGCGGTTGGACTCACTAGCACAGTGAACCAATGGCTATTCTCATTTGTTGCATGTTTCTCTTAGGTTGTGTGTTAAGCCAAGGCTTGGTGTGTTTCTTGTTCTGCAGGTGCAGAGGCACCTGACCTGCTTCACCTTGGGCCCAGACTGAAGGAACACCTTTGTCTCAGGTCCGCACTGTGGTTGAAAGTCTGGCAGGAGCTGGCAGAGGCAACATCTACCGCACACTATACTTGACTTTTAGATAGTTTTCAAAATTAGCAAGGGAGACCCTGAACTGCTTAATAAGGATCTGTTCAATTCTACTGAAACAACAATCCAAAGTAATTTATGAACCAAATGCCTTGAGATATATTTATTCAGTAATTACACACAGGCAGCTTAATTCTTCAGAAAAAAAAAAAATACCTAAAATGGCACAACATAAAATTCAACAGCAAGCCTTTAGTTTATGCACTCTTGCACTTGGTGACATTTGAAAGTCTTCAATGACAAAAGACTGTGTCAGAAATTCTAACTTCAAAATCTTGGGTTTTTAAACCATGATTTCCTTTCTTTTATTCTTTATTAAAGTAATTACAACCTGTTTTCCGTTCATAAACTGTACCTCCTTCCTATAGAGGTAACTAAAGAGTATGTTACAATATACCTTTAAAAGTTCTCTTGGTTTAGGGTGAAGATTTGTAAGAGCAAGAGGTTGGGGAGGACTAGGCCAAAACAATGTCTTCTCCACAGGACAAGGCTGTCACACTCTTAAATTCAAAGCAGCTGTGACCACCTGCACATGACTGAGCCACTCGATATCACAGCACGGCAGGGGAAGGGGATTCATGATGCCCCAATCAGAGCTGAGGAGCTACTTACAGCTCACAGCTGCTGGGGGAGCGAGAGTCCCCGACCGTGCCCCAGTGGATGGCCCCACACCTATACATGTATGGGCAACACTGACTGGACTCAGTAGGTCCTAAATAAACAACATAAAATTGGGAGAGGAAGATGAAGACGGGGTTCCCAGGAAGGGTTGGAGGGGAGAGGGTGAGTAAAATATGATCAAAATATGTGTGTGTGTGTGTGAAATTCTCAAAAAGTTAAAATAATATTATATTAAAAAGTAAATAAATTTAATCTTGGTTTACTCTGAGTAATGAGTAGTCATTAAATCATAGCCCTAATTATGCTCTATTTGGCCTGCTGGGTATAAAGGATGGATAAAACAACCCTGTTCTCAAGGAAACTGTTCATAATAGGGCAACAGGTTCATAGACAGAGTTGTTTATATCACACGATAGACGCTGAAAACAAGGAAACAGAAGAGAGAAACATGCTCACATCCACAGGCTACTGACCAAACTCCCAGGGAATGCAGGTTAGACCATGTGCTGGCAGAAGCAGAAAGATTAGTTAAGAACCTCAGGGGACTCGGCAAATCCCGATGAGATTCTTAACTCTGCGCAACGGCTGAAGCTCTGCAAGTGAGCAATGGATCAGTCTCTAAAGAGGAGGAATCAAGAGGGGCGGTGCAGTGAGCAAACTCACACTCATTTTGACTGTGGGAAGATGGCCAGTCACGAGGACACTGAATATACAAGGAGGGGGACAGCAGAGACAGATACAGACAGGATGAACTGAAGTGCTGAAACACCCAAGTGTGGCACAGTGACTCTTCTTCCTTAAGAGTCAGGGCTGAACTCATAGCTACAACTGAAAGCTAGTTCATAGTGACTGGAGAGGAAGATGGGGCTAGGGAAAGCATCCTGAGTGTGACTCCACATTAAAACAACCATTACATGGCAACGCTCGGATTTCTCCATGCTCTCTTTGTGGAGACTGATAGTATTTGTAAGAAAACAGAGGGTCTACCCCTCTTCTCGCTGTCAGGAGTTCTGTGGAGACCCATGACACCTGCTGAATAGAATACAAGAAGAATGTCTTAAGACATCTAGAGATTTTATGAAAAACTGCCAGTTTTATGAAAAACTTATACTTGCGGAAGTATAAGTGCAATGTGTTACTTCTGAGCAGGCTAAAATAACAGTACCTGTTCCAGGAATTTGTCATGTTTTAATTTTATGAATCTCTCCTTGAGTGTCTTTCATATCACTGGAACAATGAAAACAATAGTACTTTAAATTATAAGAAATATGTTTATTTTTTATGAACTCAATTAAAAAAATATTCATTCTTTGTCATAGCTAGTCCATTATACTGTTTCTTTGGAGATGATGAAATATTCATAAAATTATTAGTTATTTAACAATAACATTAACATTTCAGTATTGTGTAAACGATGGGTATTTCCAAATGAACAAGCGATCCAGAACCTGCCTGTAAAACAAAGAAACGGGGAGTGGGCACATAGCTCAGTAGCAGAGCACTTATCTACCACGTACAAGGCCTTGGTTTAATCCTCAGCACTGTGAAAACAAACAAAACAAGCATTTCCAATGACGGAGAATAAGAACCTATAAATACATTCTAATAGCGCACACAAAATGGTAAAGTGTATAATACATCCTTATCCTGAGTATGTTTCAAAACTCAGTTTGTGAAGGAGACCCAGAGATATCATTATTCTGTTAGAGAATGTATCCTCTGAGAATGGGACACAAAATATCTAAATGTTCCAAAGCTGTTTTCAACTTCTTGAGCTCACAATGGTGTCCAGAGGTTTCAAAGTGCACAAAGACACACAGAGTATTTAGTTTTGATTTTTGAGCAGGTGTAACACCAGCTCTTCATCCTCTGCTAAAGACAGGCCTGTATCCAAAGGCTCTAATGCTTCCCACTTGGCCTTCTTTCCATGATGGTTTCTTGGTCTTAGATCATCCACTTCAGTGTTGTTTCTTTTCCTCATTTCTTGCTTCTTCTTGGTGTCACTGGTGGGAACAAATCCAATGATTTAATGTAAAAGGGACAGAATAACCCAATATAGAATAGGTTGTGGACAAAATGACATTATGTGAAACAGAAAAAAACATAACACTAGGACACCGATGTCATATGTACACAACATTAAGACTATCCTTGTCGTAATATATCAAATATCTCTATTTAAAGTTAAGCTATCCTTTAGGGTTAGATGGCTATGCAGGCTATAGGTACAGACAGGAGTGTCAGATACTAATTCCAAGTAACAGGGTTTTGTTATGATAAAGAGCTTAAGATGTCAAAAACACCAAATGAATTACCTTCCCTTAAAACTGCAGACCTAATGTGTGCGTGCAGTCTTAGGAAACTAAGCCCCGTTGACCATGTCTGCATACGTCCTGCACACTGGCCACTAAAGTAGAACCAACCTCCGAGAAGGAAACAAAAATCAGTAGATACTTTAAATAAAAACCAAAAAAACAGTGCAGGTGAGATGGTTACCTGAGTTCCATTCTGGGAACTCACCTGGCAAAATTATTTTCTCACTTCCGCAAGTGGCCATGCACATTCATAACTCAATAAATGTATTTTCAAGAATCCTAAAAACACTTTGAGATATCATATACAAAGCAACTCAACTGGTGAGCATGGAACAAGATGGTGGCTCACTAAGAATGGCCGACAAGCTCCCCTGCCACACACTCATCAAGTTGAACAGCTATTTGCAAACCAACTAACTGATCAGCACAGGCTAAGGAAGTCAGTAACCATTTCAAAATAGCTTAATATAGTAAAAAACAAAACAAAACAAAACACGGTAACCACAAAGCAGACAGCCGTAACAGACAAACACCAAACAATAATAGGAAATAAAACACAGCAACAGCATGATTCACTTAACTACCGAGACAATTAGAGAAACCACAGAAAGACTAGATATTTTATACAGAAAATCCCCCAAAATTTTACCTACAAAATATTAAAACGAATCAGTAAACTAGGCAAACACAGAACATAAAATCAACATACAAAAATCAGTAGTATTACTATGTCCAACAGTGAGTTTTCTGAAATGCAAATCAAGAAAGCTGTCCTATTTATAGTAGTTATAAAAATAAAACAGCTTATTAGCTCGTTCACCTGGTGAATGAGCTCAACAATGAGACACTAATGAGAAAATTTTAAAGAGAAAACAAAAAGTAAAAATACATTCTGCATTCATAGATTAAAATAATCAACATTGTTAAAAATGTCCAAAATGGCTCCAGAGTCAACACAGTCAAAGTATCAATGTCATTCTCTACAGAAGTGGGGAAAACAATTCTTAAATTTATATGGAACTAGCAAAAGATTCCTAAAATTTATATAAACCCATAATGAGGGGGGAAGGGAGGGATGGAGGAAGGAGGGGAAAGAAAGAGAGAAAAAAAGAGGGAAAAGGAAGGAGGAGACTGGAGACAGAGAGAGGGAAGGAGGAGAGAAACAGTAGCCAACTGGCTAAACTCTGAGGTTAAATTATTTGCTTACAATCATTCTGAGAATTAAATAAAACTAGATAAACGAAAACATACAGTAGTTCTTCACATACGAACTTACTTTCTGCCTAAAAATTAACACCTGTTCAAAAATTCCCACAGTGGCTGTATATAATAAGCAGCAGAAAAAAAATTCCCTACATAAATATTACATTATCATTCCAACCACACAATGTATTCAGAAAGAACAAACTGTTCAAGTCTGAATGGCCTCCATTACTGTTCAGAAGATAGCTGATATAAAAGTAAAAATGCCTAATCAGCATCTCCATTTATAACCAGCTGGAAGCAAAGCTATGGATAATCCCCCACTTCCCTCCCTGAAGGACCCACAAGCTCTGACTCAGCCACTTCCTTTCATCAATAGAGTAAAGGCAAACTAGATGACATGATGTGGTTATTCAAAGCCACAAATTGCTGAATTTTGAAATGGAGCCTGGAACAATGAACATGAAAGACTTTTTGAAGGGAACTCACAGAGCAAAGAATTAAGATAATTCTTATTGACTTAAAAAAGCTTTAAAAAAAAGATACTCAGTCCTAATGTCCTTAGGAGTGTGGCCAGTTCTGTGCTGATCCACAGATTGTGGACTGTGCCACAGATACCTGAAGACAGCACTGGCTTGTCCACCTCTCACATCAACTGCACCTCGGAGAGGCTCAGAGAAGGCTTAGCTAGGAGACTTGACTAATGTGTCTTCCTCTGTTAATGTGCTCTTGCACATTGTACTCTCTGCAGAACACAGCTGCTCTAGATGTTTTCTCCAAAGGAAAATAAGACATGAACGTCACCTATGTTCAATTAGCAAATGGAACTTTAGGGAGACACTTTGGACTACCTTCTATAGCAAGCAAATAAGCAGTGTTATGAATAACCAATCACCTGGCAACAGGATGGCAAATCCACAGATAAGCTGCCACAACTGGAGCCCCTCGAAACAGTAATCAGAAAAGCAATGACCTTGTTTCATCCAAAAGGGCCTCTTTCTAATGCCAAGGTGCTAGGAGCCCTCAGCTGTTTCACACTCTGCTGCATTAGGCAGATGGCTTCTGTCCTCTGAGCACTTGGTTGCGTGGTCAGAGTGCACTGGATCTAAAAGGGGCCGGGATATCCTTGTCCGTTAGCAGACGAATATAGACCATGTTCAATTAATTTCTTGCTTCTTAAATTATTTTCTACAAATTAAGAAGCACAGCTTGTGACCAATCATTCCATCTGTTAAACAGAACATTCTATCTAGCTTATAGTGGTGGTGATGCTTAATACTGACTGTCAAATTGACAGATCTAGAATCATCTTTCAGAGAAACACCTGAGCATATGTGTGAGGGAGTTTGCAGGTTGGGTTAACTAGATGAGAGAATCCGCCCTCTGTAACATTCCATAGGTTGGGGTCCTGGACTGACTAAAACTGTGAGAACCATTTGGGCATCAGTGTCATACCTCTCTGCTTTTTGACTGCAAAGGCAACGTGACCAGCTTCCAGTGATCTGCTGCCACCTCTTCCCAGCCATCACTGACCCTGTCCCTTAGAACTCTAAGCTAACAACACAAAACTTCTTTCCTTAAGTTGCTTCTTGTCCGATACTTGGTCACAGCAACAAGGGGAAACAAAATAAAACAAAACCTCATCAAACCCACAGCCTAACATAGCCACACACCAGCAGGTAGGTAGAAGCCTTCAATGTGCAGGATGTCTGGCTTTGAGTTCCAGATTTTATCTTTCTACCACACTCCTACAAGTCATAAAGTGCTGAGCTCTTATCCACTCATCAAATGTTTGCGCCAAGTATCAGAAACGGCCATATTATGATACCTCAATATTAACAACGTACCAACTGATAAAGTACATCTTAAAAAGTAAAAGCATGTATTTGTTATTTGTGTCTGTTTATGTTTTTGTGAATGTTGTTTGTGCATGCTTGTGTTTCTGAACCTGGGTGTTTACATGCGTGTATGTTTTCATGTACATACATGTATTTGTATATGAGAGTACATGTAAATATATATGTATGTATGTTTGTACATATGAGTATAAAGGTATACATGTGTGTGAATGGAAATACATATATTCTGAAGAATTACAAAAAATCTAGAATATTAAGCTTGGAAATTTTTAAGCTTCTTTGCACATAAATCAGAAAAAGATAATGTAAGTAGGATTCCTTCAGGTGTGTCTTTCATTTTGTAAAATGTGTCTGTTGTTCAATCTGTGGAAACAAACCATGAATAAATTCCCAGGTACCACACTTATCCTCAACCTATAAGGTTTTAGAATATGATCAGGTAAAACTTATTTTTCAAAAAAAAGTAAAAGTAAAAGTAAGGCTTAGCTCAGAGCACCAAATGCCCCCTACTATCAAAGTCAAATGATTCAGGGATACTAATCGTTTAATAATCTAAAAACCAGAGACTTCATTATTGTGCATTTAAAGTACAGATAATACAACTAAGTACAGATGAAAACACTACCTTTAATAGGTACTATGAATAGACAGCAAAAGGGAAATTCAATGACTGAGACTTTACTGAAAACAGTAATACAAAAGCATGTCACTGTATCTAAAGCAAATATGTGAGCCCATTATTTACTGGTAATAATGAAGGAAAGAGAAAAATTAAAATCTGAAAATTTAAATGTTAATACGTTAAGAACTGATTTTTAAGCAGGACATAACTTTTTTATTTCCTAAATTCTCTGTACCCCAAACTAAAAAATCTTCTAGAAGCTAAATTTATTTTTTCTATATTTTGGTTTTTCTGGCTTCAACATTTAAACTATTTTCAGACAACTATAATTGTGTCTCCTACAACAAAAACAGCCCCTGTGTTAAATTCAAGAGCAACAAAAGAGGGGGAGGATACCCAAGTCTGCACCCTGGGCCAGCATTTCCCCCTGTGCTTCTGTTAGGAGTAAGGCATCTCTCCAGCTGCTACACTGAAGGCTCACCTCTGCTTCAATGTTCCCCGAAAGGGAACAACTGCTCTATTGATAGGGATCTTTTTCCTCTGAATTTAATGTAGCTCAAATTGTTCAATAGTTATTCAGAACTCAGTATTAGTACTTACTGATACTAATGTGATTTTTGTTACCTGTATGTCACTTGGCAGCACCTTTCCAAAATTTCAGAGTAAGCTCGCCCAGAAAATTTTCTTCTGGGAATCTTGCCCAAGACAATAAATAAGGCTATGCTCAAATATTTCTTAAGAAAGATACTTAAAATAGAGCTTTTATAATTCCAGAAAGTTAAAACCCCAAAATCCAACCAGAAAGGATTAATTCATTAAAGGATTAAGTCACTAAATATATTAACTATCTACTGAAAATTTTTCTTATGAATACTGAAATTTTTTAAGAAACCAACAGAGAATGAAGATCCATCCATATATTAAAATATATGTACAGAAAAATTTGGAAGTTTACTTTTAAATGTTCTTTTTGCTAATGTATATATTTTCTACAACCATCCTATATTAGTCTTTGAAATAAAAATTAAATTCAAAGTTCTAAGTAGCTGGGGACATGTAAATTATCTTTGTAATTCCACAAAGCTTCAAAGTACATGATGTAAAAAAAAAAAAAGGTATATTTACACAAAGGAATACTACTCAGCAATTAAAAACAAGGAAATCATGAAATCTGCAGGCAAATGAATAGAACTAGAAAAGATCATACTGAGTGAGGTAACCCAGAAGTAGAAAGATACACATGGTATATACTCACTTATAAGTGGATATTAGACATTTAATATGGGATAAACATACTAAAATCTATACTCCTAAAGAAGCTAAGCAAAAAGTACCATAGGGAAGATGCTCAATCCTCTTTCAGTAAGGCAAACGGGACAGACATCGGGAAGAGGGAGAAAACTGGGAACAGGTCAGGAACCTACCACAGAGGCCTCTGAAAGACTCTACCCAGGATATTGAAGCAGATGTTGAGACTTTGGGCAGAGTGCAGGGAATCTTATAAAAGAAGGGGGAGATACAAAGACCTGGAAGGGACAGGAGCTCCACAAGGAGACCAACAGAACCAAAAAATCTGGTCTCAGCAGTCTTTGCAGAGACCGATACTCAAACAAAGGACCATGCATGGAGATAACTTAGAACCCCTGCTCAGATATAGCCCATGGTACCTCAGTGTCCAAGTGGGTTCCCTAGTAAGGGGAGCAGGGGGTGTCTCTGACATGAACTCAGTTGCTGGCTCTTTGATCACCTCCCACTGAGTGAGGCAGATGCAGCCTTACCAAGCCACAGAGGAAGACAATGCAGTCAGTCCTGATGAGACCTGATAGGCTAGGGTCAGAAAGAAGGGGAGGACCTCTCCTATCAGTGGTATAGGGGAGAGGCACAGGAGAAGAGGGAGGAAGGATGGGACTGGGAGGAGACAAGGGAGGGGACTATACCTGGGCTACAAGGTGAATAAATTTAAATGAATGAATGAATGAATGAAGGTTGTTCCCATTGATAACCTAAGTTAGCACAAAAACAGGGGAAGGACAAGACTTGTTGGGTAAGGATATATAGGTGCTGGGTTATTTTTAGTAGATTTAAAAAAAGCTATGAGTTTAGTGCAGCCCTGTGATTACAGCATTTGGGAAGAGTTGCACTGCAAGGTAGAGGCCAGTCTGAGCTATGTCTCTTATATGAGACATAAGATTATGTCTCATATAGGGTAGGACTAGGAGGAGACCAGGGAGGGGGCTGTAGCAGAGATACAAAGTAAATAAATTGTAATTGATAAGCAGATAGATAGATAGATAGATAGATAGATAGATAGATAGATAGATAGAGCGAGCAATTATACCAAGCCTTCAGAATGTTTCAAGTGATATAAGACATGGCTATGATCTAGGCTAGAAGACAAAACTCTGCTAAGAAAACTTGCAGTACACAGTGCTTTACATAAATAGAGGGGAGTAGAGTGAACTCCCAAAGGCATTGGGGCAAGTAGTTCATATAAACGTTGGAAAAGAGGATGTACTGTATTAGAGCTCCTGCCCTACGGAGAATGATGCATGTATGCATTACATCATAAAACAGAGATCAACATCCCTGTACACCTTAGGAAGTGTCAACACAAATGGCTGCTGAGAGAATACATTTTATTGAAGTGATCTTCATATTTCTTATTTTCTCTCTCTCTTCCTCTCCTTCTCCCTCCCTCTCTCTCTTTCAGAATGCACAAAAAATAATTCGGTAAAATTTCAGGCTCGCCTAGTTGCCAAGATGAAGCGGGTGTTTAGAGGTATAGCAGGATACTGATTCCCTTATGGAGAATCTCTGCTGTTTACACTGTCCATGGAGAACCACTGTAGACCAAGTTCAGCATCTCAGGGCCCAGTTTGGGTCTCTATTTGTACAACACTTTTCTTCAGTCAGCAAATACAACTTGGATATTTTTTCTACATAATTTAAAACTAAAAATAAATAAGCACATTCTAATTCATTAAGAAGAGGAGGAGGAGGAGGAGAAGGAGGAGGAGGAGGAGGAGGAGGAGGAGGAGGAGGAGGAGGAGGAG